>NC_092707.1:44765490-45068466 GCF_047496885.1 Scyliorhinus torazame
AATTCTACTCACCATTGAAGCACTTTGAGATAAGACATTACACAAATGTCTGTTCTTTTTTACTTTATGTTCTGACAACAGCTAACAATAAATCTTCCTGCTCCTCAGTCTCTGTCTCTGTGGGGTAAGTATCTGACTTGTATTAGGAACTTCCAGTAACACCACTGTTAAGCACTTGACATTAACGAAGCAACTCTGGGGAACCATTAAACCTGTACTCACCATGCCAGTGGTACACATTGCGTCACTGCGACACCTTTATGTTCCTCAAATAAACTGAGATGATGGCACACTTTACTTCTCCATTGATTTAAATCCTACTTCCTTATCTTTCAGAACAGGGAAGCTCAACAACTCGCTGAATCAGACCATCAGTGATTATTATTGGCGCTGGTTGGGTCAGGAGAACAAATTGTCATGACATAAGTCAACAAATGGGTGGGAGTAATTTAAATGTCAAAAGTTTCTGCAAACAATTGGCTTTGATTGAACACAATATACTTGCACAGGAAACAATTGGAGGGAAATGGGGAATATAGACTCTGTGCAGGAGACAGAAGGAATACTTTTATCAGTATATTTTTGACATTGTAAATGCCTTTCTAAGATTTCCTCTGATTGGTAATTTTAACAAAGGGAACAGTTTCTGCAGAGGGAACATTTGCCCATGCTCCAAGATGTGAACTGTCTGTATTGATTGCATTGCACAATCCACTTCATTTAATTAATTCATTCATTTTTCAATTTTTCCAATAATGGGGCAGTTTAGCATGGCCAATCCACCTACCCTGCACATCTTTGGGTCGTTGGTGTGAGACCCAAGCAGACATGGGGAGAATGCACAAACTTCACATGGACAGTGGCCCGGGGCCGGAATCGAATCCAGGTCCTCGGCGGCATGAGGCAGCAGTGCTAATCACTGCACCACCGTGCCGTCCCCATTTCATAGGAATCATAGAATTTACAGTGCAGAAGGAGGCCATTCTCCCCATTGGGTCTGCACTGGCCCTTGGAAAGAGCACCCTACTTTAGCCCCTGTCTCCACCCTATCCCTGTAACCCAGAAACCCCACCTAAACTTTTGGACACCAAGGGCAATTTAGCACGGCCAATCCACCGAACCTTTTATTTAATTCTTTTCCCAGGATGTGGGCCTCGCTGGCTAGACTAGCATTTGCTGTCCACCCCCAAAATCAAAATATAATTAGGGCAGCATGGTGGCGCAGTGGTAGCACTGCAGTCTCATGGCGCCGAGGTCCCAAGTTCGACCCCGGCTCTGGGTCACTGTCCGTGTGGAGTTTGCACATTCTCCCCATGTTTGGGTGGGTTTCGCCCCCACAACCCAAAGATGTGCAGGGTAGATTGGCCATGCTAAATTGCCCCTTAGTTGGAAAAAATGAATTGGGTGCTCTAAATTTACAAAAAGAAAATCAAAATATAATTGACCCCATGGATATCTTTCAGGTTACCAATGTCAATGAAAATTTCTCTCTTTATCTAAATGCTCCTGTAAATATTTTCCCTTGCCTTTTTCATCACTGCCTTGAAACTCCGCCCATGTTGCCCATTCTGACCCAGGGAAGGAGAGATTGGGCACTGTAGCTCCCACGTTTGAAGCACCACATGGCCTCGTGAAGCTCAATAATGGGGCTGAAATGCATACACTTCCAACATGAAGTGTGCCAAATGCCTCCTTCACATGAAGTTTGTGTGTGTGCACCTAACAACTGCTGGCAGCATGCAGAACGGGCAGATAATGATGCCACCCAGGGTGCAATGCTAATTTAACATCATGCTGCCATTTCTGAGCGCTACACTCCAACCCAAGCCCTATTTATTGCTGGATTATTGCTCTTGGCTTCTGGTTCAACTGTACCTGTTTTTGGAGTGTTGCTGTACCTAATTAAAGTTTCAGCAGTCTGCAGGGGGTCATCAGGCTGGTGCTGAACCACTTTTTTTTGTTGATTTGAAAGCTTTCTTTTAAGACAATAAGTTGCTTCTAGACCAGGGTAGCCTGGTGGGGCTTCCTCCATGGAAGTGAACATGGTTGGGAGAGTAAAGAGAGGCCAGGCAAAGCAAGACAATCCACTGGAAGCCGGAGGGGTGGGAGGGCTCTCAGCAGGAGAGGGACGTCAGGGAGAAATTCTCCTACTATCGCTTCAATGATGATGAATGGTCGAGAGGATTTCCGCTACCTGGGTTGCTCAGCAGTACTTTGTTGAAACGGTAAGATGATTTGTGGTAATATGCTGCACAACCTGACCATTATGAGGGAACAGCCCTTGCCTTCACCTAGCAGATGAGAAGCTGAACAGCAGAAGTATGAGGAGACTGCCATCCATTCTCCCAGACATGCTGAACTCCAGGAAGGAAGCCCCACCAGGCCATGCTGATCTACAAGCAACATCTTTTTTTGAAATGCCTGCAGCCCAGCTGCTGGCCTGGAGTCTCTGTCATGTCCCTTCCCATGGTGGAGAGCCCTGTCTTCTCCATGGGGGGATAAAAGATGCAGACTGTCTTGTGCTCCTCCAGTACTTTTCTGCTGCCTACTGATTTGCACCACCTTCTCCTTCAAGAAAGAGGGAAGGAGATCAGCGAGTGTATTGCAATATGCATTGTGATGTGATTGTCATGTTGAATAGCTACCAGTTGCAGGTTTCAGGTTTGCAACAATGCTATATGTGGACGTGAGGTAAAGCAGGTGAATTGAAGAGTTGAGTACTGAGTTATAGTGACCGTTGGTAAATAGAAGTGTAGAGAATATACCATTGGAAGATGAACGCTTCACCTTGACAACTCGAATTAGATCATTAAACTTCTGCCTGCGTGGAACAATAATAATAATCCTTATTAGTGTCACAAGTAGACTTATATTAACACTGCTATGAAGTTACTGTGAAAATTCCCTAGTCGCCACACTATGGCGCCTGTTCGGGCACACAGAGAGAATTCAGAATGTCCAATTCGCTAAACAGCACGTTTTTTGGGACTTGTGGGTGGAAACCGGAGTACCCAGAGGAAACCCACATAGACACGGGAAAACGTGCAGACTCCACACAGACAGGTTCCCGGGTCTCGGGCACTGTGAAGCAACAGTGCTAACCACTGTGCTACTCTGCCGCCCAGTGTCCTTGTTCTTGGAGCAATAAGTCTGACATTGACCTTTGTTGTTACTTGTTCTCACTGCCTCCGGAGTCAGTGTCTGGAGGCTCTTCTGAACATCTTTCCTTTCCACCTCTCCCCTCATAAATCGTCTCAAAAGCGTTGTTGCTAATTGTGCTCTTGCACGTTCAGCCACTGCCCTCAGTTTCACAGCCCAGATTCACTTGTGGAAAAAGGTCCCACCACAGTTTTCAACCAGTAGAGGTGTGGGCTTCCTTTAAGTAATATTAGCCAATACAACATCATCAACAACTTTTGCGCTGTTGAGCACCCTGGTAAGATGCGTAGTCAACGAACAGCATAGCTAGCAGTGGTTCTATGCAGCGGTTCTAAACATATCAAAGATCAGGCATCACCAGTCTAATGTGCTGCCCACAAGGCAATGAAGAGCACAGGTCAACCCTGTCCGACCATTCCCATGCCTGATTTCAAATGTTAGCCAATTCCTCCCTCAACATTTTCCACCATCTTTCCTCCCTTTCGCTGGCAACCTTCAGGGTTTTCAGCACCCAATCTAAGCCGGACTACATTTTAAAACTTGCGGTATCCTGCACCAACACACCTTTGCCCCTTTGTTTCAAAGAGCAATGGTGTAAACTCCAAAATAGGTGACCAGAATTCAAGGAAACAGAGTTTGTCAAATGGCATAAACATCTGTTGCCAAATCTTATGAGCAGTAAATAGTATTGCGGGATGGCCCTCATATTTATTGGCTAATTTCTGTTCTTTTATAATAATAATAATAATCACTTATTGTCACAAGTTAGCTTACATTAACATTGAAGTGAGGTTACTGCGAAAAGCTCCTAGTCGCCACATATCGGCCGGCGCCTGTTCGGGTACATGGAGGGCGAATTCAGAATGTCCATACAATAACATGATAATAATAATCTTTATTGTCACAAGCAGGCTTACATTAACACTGCAAAGAAGTTACGGTGAAAAGCTCCTTATCGGCACATTCTGCCAGCTGTTCGTGTACATAGAGGGAGAATTCAGAATGCTCAAATTACCTAACAGTACATCTTTCGGGACTTGTGGGAGGAAACCGGAGCACCCGGAGGAAAACGACGCAGACACGGGGAGAACGTGCAGACTCCGCACAGACAGTGATCCAAGCCGGGAATCGAACCTGGGATCCTGACGCTGTGATGCATCAGTGCTATCCACTGTGCTACCGTGCCACCCATTACCTAATAGCACGTCTTTCGGGACTTGTGGAAGGAAACCGGAGCACCCGGAGGGAACCCACGCAGACACAGGGAGAACGTGCAGACTCCACACAGACAGTGACCCAAGCCGGGAATCGAACCTGGAACCCTGGAGGCTGGGGTGACAGACAATTATTTCAATACAAGGGGCGAAATTCTCCCCCAACGGCGCGATGTCCGCCGACTGGCGCCAAACACGGCGCCAATCAGACGGGCATCGCGCCGGCCCAAAGGTGCGGAATGCTCCGCATCTTTGGGGGCCGAGCCCCAACATTGAGGGGCTAGGCCGCCGCCGGAGGGATTTCCGCCCCGCCAGCTGGCGGAAATGGTGTTTGTTGCCCCGCCAGCTGGCGCGGAAATGCGGCGCATGCGCGGGAGCGTCAGCGGCCGCTGACAGTTTCCCGGCGCATGCGCGGGAGCGTCAGCGGCCGCTGTCAGTTTCCCGCGCATGCGCAGTGGGGAGAGTCTCTTCCGCCTCCGCCATGGTGGAGGCCGTAGCGGAGGCGGAAGGGAAAGAGTGCCCCCATGGCACAGGCCCGCCCGCGGATCGGTGGGCCCCGATCGCGGGCCAGGCCACCGTGGGGGCACCCCCGGGGTCAGATCGCCCCGCGCACCCCCCCAGGACCCCGGAGCCCGCCCACGCCGCCTGGTCCCGCCGGTAAATACCAGGTTTGATTTACGCCGGCGGGACAGGCAATTTCTGGGCGGGACTTCGGCCCATTCGGGCCGGAGAATCCAGCGGGGGGTCCCGCTAACCGGCGCGGCCCGATTCCCGCCCCCGCCCAATCTCCGGTACCGGAGACTTCGGCGGAGGCGGGGTCGGGATTCACGGCGGCCTATGGCCATTCTCCGACCCGGCAGGGGGTCGGAGAATGACGCCCCTGATGTGAACATTCGTGTGCCCCGTGAGAATAAAGGAATTGATTACATTTTTTTTTTAAATCAGATGACGGTAGAATAAGTTTGAGTTGCCAATGGCTCTGATCAGCTACCCTGAGAGGGTTGTGGTTGTGGTTCTGGTTGTGGTCCGTTTGCTGTTCTGTAATTGGAGTAGTGGGGCAGCAATCTGACATTGACTGAAGCGTAGTGAAATGGAATGGGGCCCTGGAGTGGTAGCAGTCACTTGTCAGCAGCACATCCAGCAAAATAGAGTTGAGGGAGTGGGGCTGGAGTGAGTGGTGGTGGGGTTGGAGTAACCAGCACCGAGTGGCCCGATCTGTGGTAATGTCTCCCTGCTCCTGTACCCCCATCCAGTCTGCTTTGTTTGACTGCCAGGCGTCCTGATGCAGCTGTCAGTGATGGTGAAGGTTTTGCTGCCCCCAAGCCAGTAATTGCCTCCACAAGCCCCCCAGTACCTGTGGAGCTGCTTATTTCATAATATTTTCCATTTACGACCAATTAAGAAATCGGAAATTGACCTGAATCCATGGAGAGTTAATATCTCGGTGATGTTTCTTTCCCTCTTGCTCACATCTGCGCTAAGGTGTGTTCAAATCTGTGGGTGAGGTGAGTGATGCTCCCCACAGCATATAGTTTCTCCGCAGTCCTTCCACTGCAACCTCAGTCGATGTCGTTGGCTGTGGAACAGCAATAAATCATGGTGTGGTTGAGGGGGTGCTGCATATTCTCGGAGGGTGGCAGAGACCGAGCAATGTGTGTTCTATTAGCGCTGCTCTAGACTCAAGCTGCCAAGGACTTGAGTTAGTTAAAAAAAGAAACTCTACAAAGCTGTCATAAATCTACTAGTCTTAAAGTACTTGGCTGTGTGAGGTACAGGCTGTCCCTGGGCAGATGTTAAGCAGTGGATTTAGGCTGAAGGATTTAGGAAATAGGACCATGCTGCATCCCACCTTGGCCCTCTCCTCAGGACTGATGAAGGATTGATTCAGATAAAATACCCACTGGCCCTCCTGAGTGAATTGCCAGCTGCCAACGTACACACCGGCTCAGATTTTCCTGCAATGACCTGTTCAGCAATGTACAGCGATGAAGTCAACAACTTCCCTTTTGTTGCTTTTCGAGTCGGACACCACGAGCCGATCAGAAACAGCGCAGCCGATGGCCAATGAATGGCCACGTTCACAGGTTGTCAGGGCCACATTGCTAACCATCCTGCCAGTTTCAAATAATAATAATCTTTATTAGTGTCACAAGTAGGCTTACATTAACACTGCAATGAAGTTACTGTGAAAAGCCCCCAGTCGCCACACTCCGGCGCCTGTTCGGGAGAGGGAGAATTCAGAATGTCTATTTCACCCAACAAGCACGTTTTTCAGGGCTTGTGGGAGGAAACTGGAGCACCCAGAGGAAACCCACGCAGAGACGGGGAGAACATGCAGACTCCGCACAGGCAGTGACCCAAGCCAGAGATCGAACCTGGGACCCTAGCGCTGTGAAGCAACAGTTTAATGCAGCCTCAAATTCATGATCAAGGAAACAACATGAAAATATATCCGAAAAAAACTCAATAAATAAAATAAAGCTCCTAGGGGCTAAATAAAAAATACAACTTTTGACCCTAAATTGATTTTTCACATGCTGTCAATGGACATGGCCCCAATAACTGCAATGCAATACCATTGTGGAGTTAAATTGGTGCACTCAATTTTCATTACAACTGATAATGCATTTGTCTCCTATTCTGTACTTCATGTTTCGCTTGAACCTAGCACCTGTTAACCCCCACCCCCCTTTTTGTCCTGCATTCAAGTTTTAAAGCCCATCGTCTCCCATTCTGAAATCTTAACACCCGTCTGTCGTGTTATTCACCCTGGGGTAACACGGACTGCAACATGATGCAATGAAATGATCAAGCATACACCAAACGTAGGCGTTGGTTCAATAAGATTTATTGAACTTCAGTAACGAAACACACAGCTGCCTGTGGGTTGACTCTGTACTACTCTAAGTGAAATAACCTTAACTATCTAGACCAGGCTCGGTCTGATCCGCGTGTAGAAGGTGTTGAATGATTTGTACACCCTGACTGTCACTACAGTTGTCACCAGTGGAAAGAGGCAGAGTGCTGATGCCTCATGTGTTTTATAGTTGGAAGCCCCCCTTCTGGTGTTCTGTCTGGTGATTGGTCGTGTTCTGTTCTGTATACTGGTTGGCTCACCTGGGTGTCTGTCACTTCCTGCTTTTACCTCATGATGTGCATGGGTGCATGCTTCCTGGGACATCCCCCTTTTAAAAAAAATTTGTCGGCTGCTGAGAGCATATACGACATATTTACAAAAGTAACTGTATACAGCAATTGGTGAGTGAATGGATATGTACATGTAAGGTGTCTAGCGTGCAGAAACATAACAGAATATATACAAAGGAACTAATTATAAGTCCAGTCGTTGGGGCTGTCGTCGGATTCTTGTGGACCGCCTGAGAGGTGGAGGCGGGGATGATGGTGTCTTGACAGGTTGGCATTCAGCCAGATTGGTGGTCTCGTGGAGCGAGGTGTCCGGATAAGGCAGAACGACATCTGGGAACGTGAGATCCGGTGGTGGGCAGGCAAGTTTGCGTAGTGCCCTTCTGTTGCGCCTGACAATAGATCCATCAGCCATGCGAACCACAAATGACCTGGGAGCAGCCTGTCGAACAACAACAGCTGGAGCTGACCAGCCTCCACCAGGCAACTTGACGCGAACAGCGTCCTTCGGAGAGCGCACGTGCAGATCAGTAGCATGAGCATCATATGTTAACTTTTGCCAGGTTCTGATCTGCTGCATCTTTTACAGCACTGGAAGGTGATCCAGGTCAGGTACATGAATGGCCGGAACAGTTGTCCGCAGGTTACGCTTCATAAGGAGCTGTGCCGGAGACATACCGTTGGACAGAGGGGTTGCCCTGTACACCAGAAGAGTAAGATTAAAGTCCAAAGCTGAGTCCGCAGCCTTACAGAGCATCTGCTTCACGATATGGACCCCTTTTTCGACCTTCCCATTAGATTGTGGGTAATGCGGGCTCGAGGTGAAGTGCTGGAAGTGGTATTGCTTTGCGAAGTTGGACCATTCTTGACTATAGAAACAGGGACCGTTGTCGCTCATAACCGTGAGTGGGATTCCATGCCTGGCAAATGCCTCCTTGCAGGTCTTTATGTCAGTCCTGGATGTTAGATCAGACAGTTTCACTACCTCGGGGTAACTGGAGAAGTAATCAATTATCAGGACGTAGTCACGCCCATTGGCGTGAAAAAGGTCAACGCCGACATTAGACCACGAAGAGGTCACGATTTCGTGCTGCTGGAGCGTTTCTTTGGCCTGAGCAGGCTGGCAGCACTGGCAGGTCGCACAATTGAGGACTATGTTTGATATATCCTCATTGATGCCAGGCCAATAGACAGCCTGCTGGGCCCTGCGCCTGCACTTCTCAATACCGAGGTGTCCCTCGTGTATCCCCGTGAGCACCAAGCTCTGGAGGCCGCGCAGAATGACGATGCGATCCAATTCCAGGAAGATCCCCTTGACAACAAATAGGTCATCCGTTCCATTATAGTATTGGGGGCGTTGCCCTTTCTGCCAGCCATTCGTGAAGTGATGTATGATCCGCTGCAGCAGAGGGTCCTTGGCGGTCTCTTCTCGAATGATGACGAGTCGTTCGTCGGATGTCGGGAGGGTGCTGGCACACAGTTGCACCTGTGCCTCAATGTCGTGTATGACGTCTACCTGCTCACATGGCGAGGTGATGGCACGTGACAGGGCTTCCGCGATGATTAGCTCCTTTCCAGGTGTAAAAACCAGTTCAAAATCATACCTGCGGAGTCGAAGGAGAATGCGCTGGAGACTGGGTGTCATGTCATTTAAGTCCTTGTGTATAATGTGCACAAGGGGTCTGTGGTCCGTCTCTGCTGTAAAGGTCGGGAGACCATAGACATAATTGTGGAATTTCACGATGCCAGTGAAAAAGCCCAGGCATTCTTTCTCTATTTAAGCATATCGTTGCTCAATGGGGGTCATGGCCCTTGACACGTAGGCCACTGGGGCCCAGGACGAGTCCTTCTGGAGGAGCACCGCCCCAATGCCGTCCTGGCTGGCGTCTGTGGAGATTTTAGTCACCCTCGCTGGGTCAAAAAAAGCTAGAACAGGAGCGGTGGTTAGCTTCGCTTTCAACTCAAGCCACTCTGCTTGATGTGCGGGTAGCCACTGGAAAGTGGTGGACTTCTTCACCAGGTGCCTGAGGGCCGTGTGTGTGTGACACGAGGTTGGGAATGAACTTCCTCCAAACATTTACCATCCCCAGGAAGCGGAGGACCACCTTCTTGTCCTCTGGGGTCTTTATTGTGTTGATGGCCTGGACTTTGTCCAAGTCTGGTTGCACGCCCTGCTGGGAGATCTGATCACCCAGAAACTTAATTGACGACATGCCAAAGAAGCATTTGGTTTTATTTATGTATGCGCCTGAAGACTTGTTGCAGATGAGAAATATGTTCCTCCGGGGTCGTGGGCCATATGACAACGTCATCAACATAAACCCGCACACCGTCAATGCCCTCTAGCATTTGCTCCATTATTCGATGAAAGATTTCACGCCGAAACAATACCAAACGGCATGCGGTTGTAGCAATATCTTCTGAAGGGTGTATTAAATGTGCAGAGCTTCCTGCTGGACTCGTCCAGTTGTATCTGCCAGAAGCCACGCGATGCATCCAGCTTTGTAAATAATTTGTCATGTGCCATCTCACTCGTCAGCTCCTCCCGCTTCAGGATCGGGTAGTGTTCCCTCATAATGTTGTGGTTCTGATCCTTGGGATCGATACAAATACGCAGTTCTCCAGAGGGCTTCTTGACACAGACCATCAAGCTGACCCAGTCAGTTGGTTCTGTCACCTTGGATATTATTCCCTGATCTTGGAGCTCCTGCAGCTGTGCCTTTAGACGGTCTTTTAGGGGCGCCGGCACCTGGCGTGGGAGTGGCGCATGGATGACAGGCATGGCATCAGGCCTGAGCAGAATTTTATAGCGGTAGGGCAGCGTACCCATCCCACTGAACACATCCGGATATTGCAATAGTAGCTCCTCAATGTCGGCCTGAAGAGTGCTGTTGGCAGAGGACTTGGCATGTACACGCTGGCGAGATGGAGTAGCTTGCATGCATGGGCATCAAGCAGAGAAGCCTTGCCAGGCTTGACGATCTCAAACCGCAAAGTGGCCTTGAAGACCTTGTTGGATACATGCAGGTGACAGGACCCTAACGCAGTGATGGCATTTCCATTGTAGTAGAGCAATAGGCAGGCCGGCGGAAGAATTGTTGGCTGCCTTTGGATACGAGCAAGATCTGCTTGGGATATTAGATAGGCTGAAGCACCGGTGTCCAGCTTGAACCGGATGCTACAATCGTTGACTTGTACTGTGGCACACCACTCGTCTGCATAATCCACATTGAGGATGGGTGTGTGTGTTGCTGAATGCGAGGAGGCCTTGTCATGCATGGTGATGATGCCCACTCGATATGGGGACTCCGGGCAGTCGTCCTCTGGATCCGTGACAGGATCAGGTTCCAAATCCAGCAGCCCTTGCTGCACACTTCGAACACGTTTGCATTGGAACTGGGATTGCTGGCCCCCTATCGGAGGTGCAGACTTGCACAAAGCCGCATAATGGCCAAGCTTGTTGCAGTTGAGACATCGCCTGCCTCTTGCAGGGCATTGCAGCTTTAAATGGGCAGTGCCATAGTTGGGGCACGTTATCACATCGACGTTGTGACGCTCGGTGTGTCGTCGCACATGCGCAGTGCAGTCAGCCGGCGCTCCCACCTGGGCAGTGTAGTCTTCGGCCGCTTTGTTCTCCCGACTGTGGTGCGCATGCGTGAGACCCCTAAAAAAGCGCGCAAAATGGCCGCCTTCATCGATGCTCAGGCAAGTGGGAGGCAAGTTGGTCCTGCTCTGCCGACTTAAGGCGGGAATAGCGACTTTTCGCCTGTTCGTGGGCTTTGCACGTCTCGATGGCCACTGGCAGGGTCATATATTTTATTTTTAGGAGCTGCTCCCGCAGGGCGTCGGAGTGGACGCCAAACACGATCTGATCCCTGATGAGGGAGTCAGCGGTGACACCGAAGTTGCAGGATTGCGCTAGAATGCGAAGATGAGTGAGAAAAGAGAAAAGAGAAAAGACTGTTGGAAGACATAACGCTCGAAGTTTTCATTCGTCTCGACCTCACAGTGACTGTCGAATTTGGCTAAGACGGTCTGGAACTTGGTCTTGTCCTCACCGTCGGCAAAAGTGAGCGAATTGAAGATTTGGATGGCCTGGTCCCCCGCAGACGACAGTAGCAGCGCGATTTTTCGGGCATTGGATGCACTTTAGAGGCCCGAGGCCTCAGGGTATAGACTGAATTTCTGCTTGAAGACCCGCCAGTTGGCGCCAAGGTTCCCGGAGATCCAGAGCTGTGGAGGTGCCTGGATCTTTTCATGCCGCTGGAAGGCAGTTGCTGGTCGTCAGTGAATTTTGGAAGGTGAATTACTTAGAAGCAGTAGCCACCCCTGGTATCATGTCATGTTATTCACCCTGGGATAACACGGACTGCAACACGATGCAGTGAAATGATCAAGAATACACCAAACGTAGGCGGTGGTTCAATAAGATTTATTGAGCTTCAGTAATGAAGCACACAGCTGCCTGTGGGTTGACTCTCTACTACTCTAAGTAAACTAACATTAACTATCTAGACCAGGCTAGCTCTGATCCACATGTAGAAGGTGTTGAATGATTTGTACACCCTGACTGTCACTACAGGGGGGGGGCACTGTCGTACTGAACAGAACGGACTACTGCAAAGAAGTATACCGACAACTGAACAACCAAGAACACTACAGACAGTTACCCGCAGATCCGACCAAGGAACACATCCGCCAACTTAACAGACTGATCAAGACCTTGGATCCAGATCTTCAGAGCACCCTACGTGCTCTCATCCCACGTACTCCCCGCATTGGAGATCTCTACTGCCTCCCGAAAATACATAAGGCCAACGCACCAGGCCGTCCTATCGTTTCAGGCAATGGGACCCTGTGTGAGAACCTCTCTGGCTACATCGAGGGCATCTTGAAACCCATCGTACAAGGTACACCCAGCTTCTGTCGCGACACGACGGACTTCCTACAGAAACTCAGCACCCATGGACCAGTTGAACCAGGAACATTCCTCGTCACAATGGATGTCTCGGCACTCTACACCAGCATCCCCCATGACGACGGCATTGCTGCAACAGCCTCAGTACTCAACACCGACAACTGCCAATCTCCAGACGCAATTCTGCAACTCATCCGCTTCATTCTGGATCACAACGTCTTCACCTTCGACAACAAGTTCTTCATCCAGACGCACGGAACAGCCATGGGGACCAAATTCGCACCCCAATACGCCAACATCTTCATGCACAAGTTTGAACAGGACCTACTCACCGCACAGGACCTTCAACCGATGTTATACACCAGATACATCGATGACATTTTTTTCCTTTGGACCCACGGCGAAGAATCACTGAAACGACTACACGATGACATTAATAAGTTCCATCCAACCATCAGACTCACCATGGACTACTCTCCAAAATCAGTTGTATTCTTGGACACACTCGTCTCCATCAAGGACGGTCACCTCAGCACTTCGCTTTACCGCAAACCCACGGATAACCTCATGATGCTCCACTTCTCCAGCTTCCACCCTAAACACATTAAAGAAGCCATCCCCTATGGACAAGTGCTCCGTATACACAGGATCTGCTCAGACGAGGAGGAGCGTAACAGACATCTACAGACGTTGAAAGATGCCCTCGTACGAACGGGATATGGCACTCGACTCATCGATCGACAGTTCCAACGTGCCACAGCGAAAAACCGGACCGTCCTCCTCAGAAGACAAACATGGGACACAACCGACAGAATACCCTTCGTCGTCCAGTACTTCCCCGGAGCGGAGAAACTACGTCATCTTCTTCACAGCCTTCAATACGTCATTGATGACGATGAACATCTTGCCAAGGTCATCCCCACACCCCCACTACTTGCCTTCAAACAACCACGCAACCTCAAACGAACCATTGTTTGCAGCAAACTACCCAGTCTTCAGAACAGTGACCACGACACCACACAGCCCTGTCATGGCAATCTCTGCAAGACGTGCCAGATCATCGACATGGATACCACTATTACACGTGAGAACACCACCCACCAGGTACGCGGTACATACTCGTGCGGCTCGGCCAACATTGTCTACCTCATACGCTGCTGGAAAGGATGTCCCGAAGCGTGGTACATTGGCGAGACCATGCAGACGCTGCGACAACGAATGAACGGACATCGCGCAACAATCACCAGGCAGGAATGTTCCCTTCCAGTCGGGGAACACTTCAGCAGTCAAGGGCATTCAGCCTCTGATCTCCGGGTAAGCGTTCTCCAAGGCGGCCTTCAGGACCCGCGACAACGCAGAATCGCCGAGCAGAAACTTATAGCCAAGTTCCGCACACATGAGTGCGGCCTCAACCGGGACCTGGGATTCATGTCGCATTACATTCATCCCCCACCATCTGGCCTGCGAAATCCTACCAACTGTCCTGGCTTGGTACAATTCAAACCTCTTTAACCTGGAGTTACCCCATCTCTGGATCTGTAAAGATTTAATCACCTGCTAATGCTCGCATTCCTAGCATTGTTTGGCATCTTTGAATTTGTCTATATATGTGTTTCTGGATCAGACCTCTTCATTCACCTGAGGAAGGAGCAGCGCTCCGAAAGCTAGTGACATCGAAACAAACCTGTTGGACTTTAACCTGGTGTTGGAAGACTTCGTACTACAGTTGTCACCAGTGGAAAGAGGCAGAGTGCTGATGCCTCGTGTGTTTTATAGTTGGAAGCCCCCCTCTGGTGTTCTGCATGGTGATTGGTCGTGTTCTGTTCTGTATGTTGATTGGCTCACCTGGGTGTCTGTCACTTCCTGCTTTTACCTCATGATGTGCATGGGTGCATATTATGACACCGTCCCAATCTCAAATAGAGTTTAACCCTACCAAATGTTCTGTTTTAAAAAAGGGTCAATATAACTAATATCCTGGGTGGACTTTACAAGGTGGACGCTGAGAGAATGTTTCCCCTTCTGGGGGTGGCTAGAAGTTTAAAAATTAGGAGCCTCTCATTTGTACGACTGAGACAAAGATTTTTTTTTCTTTCAGAGCGCTGTCAGTCTTTGCAAATCTCTACCCCAGAGCCGCAGTGCCGGTTGGGTCACTGAGTATATTCAAGGCTGAGTTAGATAGATTTTTAATTGACAAGGCAGTCAAACATTCTGAGGGTGTGGGGAGGGTTGAGGATGGGGGTTGGTCAGGAAGGAAAGTGAAGTTGAGGCCACAATCAAATAAACTATGATCTTATCAAATGATGGAGCAGGCTTGAGGGGCCGAATGGCCCCCTTCTGCTTCTAAGTCTTGTGTCTTCTGGTGTTGCACTGTTAGCCACAGGCAGTGGTGGCATTAAATTTATTTACAAGGGAGAAATGAAGATGTGCGGGAGCCAGGCATAGATTGAAGGGCCCGCGGTATGGCTGGAGTGGGTAGGTGGTGTGGGTGGAGGGGGTAGGTGGTGTGGGTGGAGCGGGTAGGTGGTGTGGGTGGAGCGGGTAGATGGTGTGGGTGGGGGAGTAGGTGGTGTGGGTGGAGTGGGTCGGTGGTGTGGGTGTGGGGGGGTAGGTGGTGTGGGTGGAGCGGGTAGGTGGTGTGGGTGGAGTGGGTCGGTGGTGTGGGTGGGGGGGTAGGTGGTGTGGGTGGAGCGGGTAGGTGGTGTGGGTGGAGTGGGTCGGTGGTCTGGGTGGGGGGGGTAGGTGGTGTGAGTGGACTGGGTAGGTGGTGTGGGTGGAGGGGGTCGGTGGTGTGGGTGGAGGGGGTAGGTGGTGTGGGTGGAGGGGGTAGGTGGTGTGGGTGGAGGGGGTAGGTGGTGTGGGTGGAAGGGGTAGGTGGTGTGGGTGGAGCGGGTCGGTGGTGTGGCTGGAGCGGGTAGGTGGTGTGGGTGGAGGAGGTTGATGGGGCGGGTGGAGGAGGTAGGTGGTGTGGGTGGAGGGGGTAGGTGGTGTGGGTGGAGGGGGTAGGTGGTGTGGGTGGAGGGGGTAGATGGTGTGGGTGGAGGGGGTCGGTGGTGTGGGTGGAGGGGGTAGGTGGTGTGGGTGGAGGGGTAGGTGGTGTGGGTGGAGGGGGTAGGTGGTGTGGGTGGAGCAGGTAGGTGGTGTGGGTGGAGGAGGTTGATGGGGTGGCTGGAGGGGTAGGTGGTGTGGGTGGAGGGGGTAGGTGGTGTGGGTGGAGGGGGTAGGTGGTGTGGGTGGAGCGGGTAGGTAGTGTGGGTGGAGCGGGTAGGTGGTGTGGGTGGAGGGGGTAGGTGGTGTGGGTGGAGCGGGTAGGTTGTGTGGGTGGAGCGGGTAGGTGGTGTGGGTGGAGCGGGTAGGTGGTGTGGGTGGAGGAGGTTGATGGGGTGGGTGGAGGGGGTAGGTGGTGTGGGTGGAGGGGGTCGGTGGTGTGGGTGGAGGGGGTAGGTGGTGTGGGTGGAGCGGGTAGGTGGTGTGTGTGGAGGGGGTAGGTGGTGTGGGTGGAGCGGGTAGGTGGTGTGGGTGCAGTGGGTAGGTGGTGTGGGTGGAGGCAGTAGGTGGTGTGGGTGGAGGGGGTAGGTGATGTGGGTGGAGGGGGTAGGTGGTGTGGGTGGAGCGGGTAGGTGGTGTGGGTGGAGGGGGTAGGTGGTGTGGGTGGAGGGGGTTGATGGTGTGGGTGGAGGGGGTAGGTGGTGTGGGTGGAGGGGGTAGGTGGTGTGGGTGGAGCGGGTAGGTGGTGTGGGTGGAGTGGGTCGGTGGTGTGGGTGGGGGGGTAGGTGGTGTGAGTGGACTGGGTAGGTGGTGTGGGTGGAGGGGGTCGGTGGTGTGGGTGGAGGGGGTAGGTGGTGTGGGTGGAGGGGGTAGGTGGTGTGGGTGGAGGGGGTAGGTGGTGTGGGTGGAGCGGGTAGGTGGTGTGGGTGGAGCGGGTCGGTGGTGTGGCTGGAGCGGGTAGGTGGTGTGGGTGGAGGGGGTAGGTGGTGTGGGTGGAGGAGGTTGATGGGGCGGGTGGAGGAGGTAGGTGGTGTGGGTGGAGGGGGTAGGTGGTGTGGGTGGAGGGGGTAGGTGGTGTGGGTGGAGGGGGTAGATGGTGTGGGTGGAGGGGGTCGGTGGTGTGGGTGGAGGGGGTAGGTGGTGTGGGTGGAGGGGGTAGGTGGTGTGGGTGGAGGGGGTAGGTGGTGTGGGTGGAGCAGGTAGGTGGTGTGGGTGGAGGAGGTTGATGGGGTGGCTGGAGGGGTAGGTGGTGTGGGTGGAGGGGGTAGGTGGTGTGGGTGGAGGGGGTAGGTGGTGTGGGTGGAGCGGGTAGGTGGTGTGGGTGGAGGGGGTAGGTGGTGTGGGTGGAGCGGGTAGGTTGTGTGGGTGGAGCGGGTAGGTGGTGTGGGTGGAGCGGGTAGGTGGTGTGGGTGGAGGAGGTTGATGGGGTGGGTGGAGGGGGTAGGTGGTGTGGGTGGAGGGGGTCGGTGGTGTGGGTGGAGGGGTAGGTGGTGTGTGTGGAGGGGGTAGGTGGTGTGGGTGGAGCGGGTAGGTGGTGTGGGTGCAGTGGGTAGGTGGTGTGGGTGGAGGCAGTAGGTGGTGTGGGTGGAGGGGGTAGGTGATGTGGGTGGAGGGGGTAGGTGGTGTGGGTGGAGCGGGTAGGTGGTGTGGGTGGAGGGGGTAGGTGGTGTGGGTGGAGGGGGCTGATGGTGTGGGTGGAGGGGGTAGGTGGTGTGGGTGGAGGGGGTAGGTGGTGTGGGTGGAGCGGGTAGGTTGTGTGGGTGGAGCGGGTAGGTGGTGTGGGTGGAGCGGGTAGGTGGTGTGGGTGGAGGAGGTTGATGGTGTGGGTGGAGGGGGTAGGTGGTGTGGGTGGAGGGGGTAGGTGGTGTGGGTGGAGCGGGTAGGTTGTGTGGGTGGAGGGGGTAGGTGGTGTGGGTGGAGCGGGTAGGTGGTGTGGGTGGAGGGGGTAGGTGGTGTGGGTGGAGGGGGTTGATGGTGTGGGTGGAGGGGGTAGGTGGTGTGGGTGGAGGGGGTAGGTGGTGTGGGTGGAGCGGGTAGGTTGTGTGGGTGGAGCAGGTAGGTGGTGTGGGTGGAGCGGGTAGGTGGTGTGGGTGGAGGAGGTTGATGGGGTTGGTGGAGGGGGTAGGTGGTGTGGGTGGAGGGGGTAGGTGATGTGGGTGGAGGGGGTAGGTGGTGTGGGTGGAGCGGGTAGGTGGTGTGGGTGGAGGGGGTAGGTGGTGTGGGTGGAGGGGGTAAGTGGTGTGGGTGGGGGGGTAGGTGGTGTGAGTGGACTGGGTAGGTGGTGTGGGTGGAGGGGGTAGGTGGTGTGGTTGGAGGGGGTAGGTGGTGTGGGTGGAGTGGGTTGATGGTGTGGGTGGAGGGGGTAGGTGGTGTGGGTGGAGGGGGTAGGTGGTGTGGGTGGAGGGGGTAGGTGGTGTGGGTGGAGCGGGTAGGTGGTGTGGCTGGTGTGGGTCGGTGGTGTGGGTGGGGGGGTAGGTGGTGTGGGTGGAGGGGGTCGGTGGTGTGGGTAGAGGGGGTAGGTGGTGTGGGTGGAGGTGGTAGGTGGTGTGGGTGGAGGGGGTAGGTGGTGTGGGTGGAGCGGGTAGGTGGTGTGGCTGGTGTGGGTCGGTGGTGTGGGTGGGGGGGTAGGTGGTGTGGGTGGAGGGGGTCGGTGGTGTGGGTGGAGGGGGTAGGTGGTGTGGGTGGAGGTGGTAGGTGGTGTGGGTGGAGGGGGTAGGTGGTGTGGGTGGAGTGGGTCGGTGGTGTGGGTGGGGGGGTAGGTGGTGTGAGTGGACTGGGTAGGTGGTGTGGGTGGAGGGGGTCGGTGGTGTGGGTGGAGGGGGTAGGTGGTGTGGGTGGAGGGGGTAGGTGGTGTGGGTGGAGGGGGTAGGTGGTGTGGGTGGAGCGGGTAGGTGGTGTGGGTGGAGCGGGTCGGTGGTGTGGCTGGAGCGGGTAGGTGGTGTGGGTGGAGGGGGTAGGTGGTGTGGGTGGAGCGGGTAGGTTGTGTGGGTGGAGCGGGTAGGTGGTGTGGGTGGAGCGGGTAGGTGGTGTGGGTGGAGGAGGTTGATGGGGTTGGTGGAGGGGGTAGGTGGTGTGGGTGGAGGGGGTAGGTGATGTGGGTGGAGGGGGTAGGTGGTGTGGGTGGAGCGGGTAGGTGGTGTGGGTGGAGGGGGTAGGTGGTGTGGGTGGAGGGGGTAGGTGGTGTGGGTGGGGGGGTAGGTGGTGTGAGTGGACTGGGTAGGTGGTGTGGGTGGATGGGGTAGGTGGTGTGGTTGGAGGGGGTAGGTGGTGTGGGTGGAGTGGGTTGATGGTGTGGGTGGAGGGGGTAGGTGGTGTGGGTGGAGGGGGTAGGTGGTGTGGGTGGAGGGGGTAGGTGGTGTGGGTGGAGCGGGTAGATGCTGTGGGTGGAGGGGGTAGGTGGTGTGGGTGGAGCGGGTAGGTGGTGTGGCTGGTGTGGGTCGGTGGTGTGGGTGGGGGGGTAGGTGGTGTGGGTGGAGGGGGTCGGTGGTGTGGGTGGAGGTGGTAGGTGGTGTGGGTGGAGGTGGTAGGTGGTGTGGGTGGAGGGGGTAGGTGGTGTGGGTGGAGTGGGTCGGTGGTGTGGGTGGGGGGGTAGGTGGTGTGAGTGGACTGGGTAGGTGGTGTGGGTGGAGGGGGTCGGTGGTGTGGGTGGAGGGGGTAGGTGGTGTGGGTGGAGGGGGTAGGTGGTGTGGGTGGAGGGGGTAGGTGGTGTGGGTGGAGCGGGTAGGTAGTGTGGGTGGAGGAGGTTGATGGGGCGGGTGGAGGAGGTAGGTGGTGTGGGTGGAGGGGGTAGGTGGTGTGGGTGGAGGGGGTAGGTGGTGTGGGTGGAGGGGGTAGATGGTGTGGGTGGAGGGGGTCGGTGGTGTGGCTGGAGCGGGTAGGTGGTGTGGGTGGAGGGGGTAGGTGGTGTGGGTGGAGGAGGTTGATGGGGCGGGTGGAGGAGGTAGGTGGTGTGGGTGGAGGGGGTAGGTGGTGTGGGTGGAGGGGGTAGGTGGTGTGGGTGGAGGGGGTAGATGGTGTGGGTGGAGGGGGTCGGTGGTGTGGGTGGAGGGGGTAGGTGGTGTGGGTGGAGGGGGTAGGTGGTGTGGGTGGAGGGGGTAGGTGGTGTGGGTGGAGCAGGTAGGTGGTGTGGGTGGAGGAGGTTGATGGGGTGGCTGGAGGGGTAGGTGGTGTGGGTGGAGGGGGTAGGTGGTGTGGGTGGAGGGGGTAGGTGGTGTGGGTGGAGCGGGTAGGTGGTGTGGGTGGAGCGGGTAGGTGGTGTGGGTGGAGGGGGTAGGTGGTGTGGGTGGAGCGGGTAGGTTGTGTGGGTGGAGCGGGTAGGTGGTGTGGGTGGAGCGGGTAGGTGGTGTGGGTGGAGGAGGTTGATGGGGTGGGTGGAGGGGGTAGGTGGTGTGGGTGGAGGGGGTCGGTGGTGTGGGTGGAGGGGTAGGTGGTGTGTGTGGAGGGGGTAGGTGGTGTGGGTGGAGCGGGTAGGTGGTGTGGGTGCAGTGAGTAGGTGGTGTGGGTGGAGGCAGTAGGTGGTGTGGGTGGAGGGGGTAGGTGATGTGGGTGGAGGGGGTAGGTGGTGTGGGTGGAGCGGGTAGGTGGTGTGGGTGGAGGGGGTAGGTGGTGTGGGTGGAGGGGGTTGATGGTGTGGGTGGAGGGGGTAGGTGGTGTGGGTGGAGGGCGTAGGTGGTGTGGGTGGAGCGGGTAGGTTGTGTGGGTGGAGCGGGTAGGTGGTGTGGGTGGAGCGGGTAGGTGGTGTGGGTGGAGGAGGTTGATGGTGTGGGTGGAGGGGGTAGGTGGTGTGGGTGGAGCGGGTAGGTGGTGTGGGTGGAGGCAGTAGGTGGTGTGGGTGGAGGGGGTAGGTGATGTGGGTGGAGGGGGTAGGTGGTGTGGGTGGAGCGGGTAGGTGGTGTGGGTGGAGGGGGTAGGTGGTGTGGGTGGAGGGGGTTGATGGTGTGGGTGGAGGGGGTAGGTGGTGTGGGTGGAGGGGGTAGGTGGTGTGGGTGGAGCGGGTAGGTGGTGTGGGTGGAGTGGGTCGGTGGTGTGGGTGGGGGGGTAGGTGGTGTGAGTGGACTGGGTAGGTGGTGTGGGTGGAGGGGGTAGGTGGTGTGGTTGGAGGGGGTAGGTGGTGTGGGTGGAGGGGGTAGGTGGTGTGGGTGGAGCGGGTAGGTGGTGTGGGTGGAGCGGGTAGGTGGTGTGGGTGGAGGGGGTAGGTGGTGTGGGTGGAGGGGGTCGGTGGTGTGGGTGGGGGGGTAGGTGGTGTGAGTGGACTGGGTAGGTGGTGTGGGTGGAGGGGGTAGGTGGTGTGGTTGGAGGGGGTAGGTGGTGTGGGTGGAGGGGGTAGGTGGTGTGGGTGGAGCGGGTAGGTGGTGTGGGTGGAGCGGGTAGGTGGTGTGGGTGGAGGGGGTAGGTGGTGTGGGTGGAGCGGGTAGGTTGTGTGGGTGGAGCGGGTAGGTGGTGTGGGTGGAGCGGGTAGGTGGTGTGGGTGGAGGAGGTTGATGGGGTGGGTGGAGGGGGTAGGTGGTGTGGGTGGAGGGGGTCGGTGGTGTGGGTGGAGGGGTAGGTGGTGTGTGTGGAGGGGGTAGGTGGTGTGGGTGGAGCGGGTAGGTGGTGTGGGTGCAGTGGGTAGGTGGTGTGGGTGGAGGCAGTAGGTGGTGTGGGTGGAGGGGGTAGGTGATGTGGGTGGAGGGGGTAGGTGGTGTGGGTGGAGCGGGTAGGTGGTGTGGGTGGAGGGGGTAGGTGGTGTGGGTGGAGGGGGTTGATGGTGTGGGTGGAGGGGGTAGGTGGTGTGGGTGGAGGGGGTAGGTGGTGTGGGTGGAGCGGGTAGGTGGTGTGGGTGGAGTGGGTCGGTGGTGTGGGTGGGGGGGTAGGTGGTGTGAGTGGACTGGGTAGGTGGTGTGGGTGGAGGGGGTAGGTGGTGTGGGTGGAGGGGGTTGATGGTGTGGGTGGAGGGGGTAGGTGGTGTGGGTGGAGGGGGTAGGTGGTGTGGGTGGAGGGGGTAGGTGGTGTGGGTGGAGGGGGTCGGTGGTGTGGGTGGAGGGGGTAGGTGGTGTGGGTGGAGGGGGTAGGTGGTGTGGGTGGAGGGGGTAGGTGGTGTGGGTGGAGCGGGTAGGTGGTGTGGGTGGAGCGGGTCGGTGGTGTGGCTGGAGCGGGTAGGTGGTGTGGGTGGAGGGGGTAGGTGGTGTGGGTGGAGGAGGTTGATGGGGCGGGTGGAGGAGGTAGGTGGTGTGGGTGGAGGGGGTAGGTGGTGTGGGTGGAGGGGGTAGGTGGTGTGGGTGGAGGGGGTAGATGGTGTGGGTGGAGGGGGTCGGTGGTGTGGGTGGAGGGGGTAGGTGGTGTGGGTGGAGGGGGTAGGTGGTGTGGGTGGAGGGGGTAGGTGGTGTGGGTGGAGCAGGTAGGTGGTGTGGGTGGAGGAGGTTGATGGGGTGGCTGGAGGGGTAGGTGGTGTGGGTGGAGGGGGTAGGTGGTGTGGGTGGAGGGGGTAGGTGGTGTGGGTGGAGCGGGTAGGTGGTGTGGGTGGAGCGGGTAGGTGGTGTGGGTGGAGGGGGTAGGTGGTGTGGGTGGAGCGGGTAGGTTGTGTGGGTGGAGCGGGTAGGTGGTGTGGGTGGAGCGGGTAGGTGGTGTGGGTGGAGGAGGTTGATGGGGTGGGTGGAGGGGGTAGGTGGTGTGGGTGGAGGGGGTCGGTGGTGTGGGTGGAGGGGTAGGTGGTGTGTGTGGAGGGGGTAGGTGGTGTGGGTGGAGCGGGTAGGTGGTGTGGGTGCAGTGGGTAGGTGGTGTGGGTGGAGGCAGTAGGTGGTGTGGGTGGAGGGGGTAGGTGATGTGGGTGGAGGGGGTAGGTGGTGTGGGTGGAGCGGGTAGGTGGTGTGGGTGGAGGGGGTAGGTGGTGTGGGTGGAGGGGGTTGATGGTGTGGGTGGAGGGGGTAGGTGGTGTGGGTGGAGGGGGTAGGTGGTGTGGGTGGAGCGGGTAGGTTGTGTGGGTGGAGCGGGTAGGTGGTGTGGGTGGTGCGGGTAGGTGGTGTGGGTGGAGGAGGTTGATGGTGTGGGTGGAGGGGGTAGGTGGTGTGGGTGGAGGGGGTAGGTGGTGTGGGTGGAGCGGGTAGGTTGTGTGGGTGGAGGGGGTAGGTGGTGTGGGTGGAGCGGGTAGGTGGTGTGGGTGGAGGGGTTGGTGGTGTGGGTGGAGGGGGTTGATGGTGTGGGTGGAGGGGGTAGGTGGTGTGGGTGGAGGGGGTAGGTGGTGTGGGTGGAGCGGGTAGGTTGTGTGGGTGGAGCAGGTAGGTGGTGTGGGTGGAGCGGGTAGGTGGTGTGGGTGGAGGAGGTTGATGGGGTTGGTGGAGGGGGTAGGTGGTGTGGGTGGAGGGGGTAGGTGATGTGGGTGGAGGGGGTAGGTGGTGTGGGTGGAGCGGGTAGGTGGTGTGGGTGGAGGGGGTAGGTGGTGTGGGTGGAGGGGGTAAGTGGTGTGGGTGGGGGGGTAGGTGGTGTGAGTGGACTGGGTAGGTGGTGTGGGTGGAGGGGGTAGGTGGTGTGGTTGGAGGGGGTAGGTGGTGTGGGTGGAGTGGGTTGATGGTGTGGGTGGAGGGGGTAGGTGGTGTGGGTGGAGGGGGTAGGTGGTGTGGGTGGAGGGGGTAGGTGGTGTGGGTGGAGCGGGTAGGTGGTGTGGCTGGTGTGGGTCGGTGGTGTGGGTGGGGGGGTAGGTGGTGTGGGTGGAGGGGGTCGGTGGTGTGGGTAGAGGGGGTAGGTGGTGTGGGTGGAGGTGGTAGGTGGTGTGGGTGGAGGGGGTAGGTGGTGTGGGTGGAGCGGGTAGGTGGTGTGGCTGGTGTGGGTCGGTGGTGTGGGTGGGGGGGTAGGTGGTGTGGGTGGAGGGGGTCGGTGGTGTGGGTGGAGGGGGTAGGTGGTGTGGGTGGAGGTGGTAGGTGGTGTGGGTGGAGGGGGTAGGTGGTGTGGGTGGAGTGGGTCGGTGGTGTGGGTGGGGGGGTAGGTGGTGTGAGTGGACTGGGTAGGTGGTGTGGGTGGAGGGGGTCGGTGGTGTGGGTGGAGGGGGTAGGTGGTGTGGGTGGAGGGGGTAGGTGGTGTGGGTGGAGGGGGTAGGTGGTGTGGGTGGAGCGGGTAGGTGGTGTGGGTGGAGCGGGTCGGTGGTGTGGCTGGAGCGGGTAGGTGGTGTGGGTGGAGGGGGTAGGTGGTGTGGGTGGAGGAGGTTGATGGGGCGGGTGGAGGAGGTAGGTGGTGTGGGTGGAGCGGGTAGGTTGTGTGGGTGGAGCGGGTAGGTGGTGTGGGTGGAGCGGGTAGGTGGTGTGGGTGGAGGAGGTTGATGGGGTTGGTGGAGGGGGTAGGTGGTGTGGGTGGAGGGGGTAGGTGATGTGGGTGGAGGGGGTAGGTGGTGTGGGTGGAGCGGGTAGGTGGTGTGGGTGGAGGGGGTAGGTGGTGTGGGTGGAGGGGGTAGGTGGTGTGGGTGGAGGGGGTAGGTGGTGTGGGTGGAGCGGGTAGATGCTGTGGGTGGAGGGGGTAGGTGGTGTGGGTGGAGGGGGTAGGTGGTGTGGGTGGAGCGGGTAGATGCTGTGGGTGGAGGGGGTAGGTGGTGTGGGTGGAGCGGGTAGGTGGTGTGGGTGGAGGGGGTAGGTGGTGTGGGTGGAGCGGGTAGATGCTGTGGGTGGAGGGGGTAGGTGGTGTGGGTGGAGGGGGTAGGTGGTGTGGGTGGAGCGGGTAGATGCTGTGGGTGGAGGGGGTAGGTGGTGTGGGTGGAGCGGGTAGATGCTGTGGGTGGAGGGGGTAGGTGGTGTGGGTGGAGGGGGTAGGTGGTGTGGCTGGTGTGGGTCGGTGGTGTGGGTGGGGGGGTAGGTGGTGTGGGTGGAGGTGGTAGGTGGTGTGGGTGGAGGGGGTAGGTGGTGTGGGTGGAGTGGGTCGGTGGTGTGGGTGGGGGGGTAGGTGGTGTGAGTGGACTGGGTAGGTGGTGTGGGTGGAGGGGGTCGGTGGTGTGGGTGGAGGGGGTAGGTGGTGTGGGTGGAGGGGGTAGGTGGTGTGGGTGGAGGGGGTAGGTGGTGTGGGTGGAGCGGGTAGGTGGTGTGGGTGGAGCGGGTCGGTGGTGTGGCTGGAGCGGGTAGGTGGTGTGGGTGGAGGGGGTAGGTGGTGTGGGTGGAGGAGGTTGATGGGGCGGGTGGAGGAGGTAGGTGGTGTGGGTGGAGGGGGTAGGTGGTGTGGGTGGAGGGGGTAGGTGGTGTGGGTGGAGGGGGTAGGTGGTGTGGGTGGAGGGGGTCGGTGGTGTGGGTGGAGGGGGTAGGTGGTGTGGGTGGAGGGGGTAGGTGGTGTGGGTGGAGGGGGTAGGTGGTGTGGGTGGAGCAGGTAGGTGGTGTGGGTGGAGGAGGTTGATGGGGTGGCTGGAGGGGTAGGTGGTGTGGGTGGAGGGGGTAGGTGGTGTGGGTGGAGGGGGTAGGTGGTGTGGGTGGAGCGGGTAGGTGGTGTGGGTGGAGCGGGTAGGTGGTGTGGGTGGAGGGGGTAGGTGGTGTGGGTGGAGCGGGTAGGTTGTGTGGGTGGAGCGGGTAGGTGGTGTGGGTGGAGCGGGTAGGTGGTGTGGGTGGAGGAGGTTGATGGGGTGGGTGGAGGGGGTAGGTGGTGTGGGTGGAGGGGGTCGGTGGTGTGGGTGGAGGGGTAGGTGGTGTGTGTGGAGGGGGTAGGTGGTGTGGGTGGAGCGGGTAGGTGGTGTGGGTGCAGTGAGTAGGTGGTGTGGGTGGAGGCAGTAGGTGGTGTGGGTGGAGGGGGTAGGTGATGTGGGTGGAGGGGGTAGGTGGTGTGGGTGGAGCGGGTAGGTGGTGTGGGTGGAGGGGGTAGGTGGTGTGGGTGGAGGGGGTTGATGGTGTGGGTGGAGGGGGTAGGTGGTGTGGGTGGAGGGGGTAGGTGGTGTGGGTGGAGCGGGTAGGTTGTGTGGGTGGAGCGGGTAGGTGGTGTGGGTGGAGCGGGTAGGTGGTGTGGGTGGAGGAGGTTGATGGTGTGGGTGGAGGGGGTAGGTGGTGTGGGTGGAGGGGGTAGGTGGTGTGGGTGGAGCGGGTAGGTTGTGTGGGTGGAGGGGGTAGGTGGTGTGGGTGGAGCGGGTAGGTGGTGTGGGTGGAGGGGGTAGGTGGTGTGGGTGGAGGGGGTTGATGGTGTGGGTGGAGGGGGTAGGTGGTGTGGGTGGAGGGGGTAGGTGGTGTGGGTGGAGCGGGTAGGTTGTGTGGGTGGAGCGGGTAGGTGGTGTAGGTGGAGCGGGTAGGTGGTGTGGGTGGAGGAGGTTGATGGGGTTGGTGGAGGGGGTAGGTGGTGTGGGTGGAGGGGGTAGGTGATGTGGGTGGAGGGGGTAGGTGGTGTGGGTGGAGCGGGTAGGTGGTGTGGGTGGAGGGGGTAGGTGGTGTGGGTGGAGGGGGTAGGTGGTGTGGGTGGGGGGGTAGGTGGTGTGAGTGGACTGGGTAGGTGGTGTGGGTGGAGGGGGTAGGTGGTGTGGTTGGAGGGGGTAGGTGGTGTGGGTGGAGTGGTTTGATGGTGTGGGTGGAGGGGGTAGGTGGTGTGGGTGGAGGGGGTAGGTGGTGTGGGTGGAGGGGGTAGGTGGTGTGGGTGGAGCGGGTAGATGCTGTGGGTGGAGGGGGTAGGTGGTGTGGGTGGAGCGGGTAGGTGGTGTGGCTGGTGTGGGTCGGTGGTGTGGGTGGGTGGTAGGTGGTGTGGGTGGAGGGGGTCGGTGGTGTGGGTGGAGGGGGTAGGTGGTGTGGGTGGAGGTGGTAGGTGGTGTGGGTGGAGGGGGTAGGTGGTGTGGGTGGAGCGGGTAGGTAGTGTGGGTGGAGGGGGTTGATGGTGTGGGTGGAGGGTGGAGGTGGTAGTAATGGGTAAGTATTGGGAATGTGCAAACTAAAATTATGCACCAAGAATAAATTCCCTGGGGCAGCACGGTGGCGCAGAGGGTTAGCACTGCTGCTTCATGGTGCCGAGGTCCCAGGTTTGATCCCGGTACTGGGTTACTGTCCATGTGGAGTTTTCACATTCTCCCTGTGTTTGCATGAGTTTCGCCCCTATAATCCAAAGATGTGCAGGGTAGGTGGATTGGCCACACTAAATTGCCCTTTAATTGGAAAAAAATGAATTGGAAACTCTAAATTTATTTTTAAAAACAACAAAAAATAAATACCCTGATTGTCTTTCCCTAAACTCAGCATTGGTCAACAATCAGTCACAAGGTCATCTATTTGAACATAGTTTCAGAAGCAAAGTCAGAATTCTTCCAATGCTAGCACCTTTATAAGGCTCAGTCACTCAATGAGTACCCACTATATCTGACTTAAATATCATCAGGCTCTTTATACAAACTATACCAGCAGTCTGAATAGGAATTGCTTGAAAGCACCATTAAATCACAAAGGAGGCAACATGAGCAGCAGTCAGTCAGTGAATCACAGAGTCACCAGCATGGTGTGTGGGAGCTGCATGCCATTTCTAGAAGGCTGTACATCATAGATGTGTACATTAGGGTGGGAGATGTACATTGTGGGTAAGAGAGCAATATGCGTCAAGTGAGAGATGTAAATCATCTTGGGGTGGGAGACAGGTGTTGCATGCATGAGAGATGTTTGGGATTTATAGTTTTCTGCACTAACGGAGTTGATGCACAAATGAAGAGCAATTCCACCATCAGCCAAGTCTGTTCCAAAAGCCCATTCCTCAACCTTGGGGGTAACCACTTAGCAAGTGCCCTTGTGCAGGAAGTGCGATACAGCTGTACCATGCCAGATACCATCAAAGTGCCCGTTTAGATTTGGTGCTCAATGACAATGAAGTTTTTCTAAATTTAATGTTGCAGCAGGCTCTCCTGTCCTGTTGATCTTGTGACAAAAGCAAAAAAAAACCCAGACAATCTCAGCAGGTCTGACAGCATCATCGGAGGGAGAAGGGAGCTAATGTTTCGAGCCTGGAGACTCTTTGTTAAAAGTATTTTCTGTTTTTGTTTCAGGTTCCTGCATCCGCAGTAACTTGCTTTTATCTGTTGATCTTGTGGGTTCACTGGAGCATCAGGGCTTTCTGTTGAAAACTGACACCTTTTATAGCTGGGTAGCCATCCGAGGATGAGCTGAGGTGCACCACTCAGGCAGTATAGAGGGAGCTCTATTGTGCACCTGGCCCCTGTTTTTGCTGACCCTGAAGTGTTTGGTGGGCCAGTCACTCTGTAATTCAGGTTGTCTGAAATTTGAAAAGAAAATGAAAATAGATCAGTCAATCCATGGAAGAGAAGTTTTTCTTTTAATAAATTTAGAGTACCAATTATTTTTTTCCAATTAAGGGGCAATTTAGCATGGCCAATCCATCTAACCAGCACATCTTTGGGTTGTGGGGGTGAAACCCACACAGACACAGGAAGGATGAGCAAACTCCACACAGACAGTGACCCAGTGCCGGGATTCGAACCCAGGTTCTTCGCACCGTAGTCTCACTGCTAACCACTGCACCACAGTGCTGCCCAGAAGGGAAGTTTTAACATTCTGAGTGGAGGCCTTTCATCAAAATTTAGATGAATTGTGAGCTGGACATTGATGGGTCATTGCAGTAATTCTGGTGCCTCTTTTGGTATCTGCACTTCCTTTGGAGAAGGGGTTGCGCACTCAAGGTTAGTATGGATTGATTCTGAATTTCCAAGTGTTAACGAGGTATCAGAGATGGAACATCTTCTGCATTCATTAGAGTACCAGCTCACTTTGTGACAAATGTGAGGAAATTTCACATTTTAAAGTTTGTATTCAGTATTTTTGCTGTGATTACAAAGGGAGAGGATCATTGATTTTTGCGGGGACAATGTAACCTTCTGTAACAAGAGATAAGAATGTGGTGTGTATGATAGTCAATGAGGAGTCTCGAAAAGGTAAGTTCAAGCAGTCTATTTCTCACTCTCAGAGGGCGAAATTCTCCGTTATCAGCGCAAAGTCCGCCAATCGGCGCAAAAAACGGCGCAAATCCGACTTGCGTCATGCCGGAAAAATGGGTCAAAAATCTCCGGCCCAAAATGGGCTAGCAGCGACGTAACGGGATCCGCGCTTGCGCACGTGGTTCACGCCGTGCAGCGTCATACGCGCCGCACGGCGTGACGGCTCATAAGGCCGCGCTGCTCCCCCCCACCCGACCGGAACACCCGACTGGATGGCTGGCCGCCGCTCAGCCCCGAGGTTCGAGTCACGGGATGTGGAGGCGCTCCTGGACGCGGTGGAGCAGAGGAGGGACGCCCTGTATCCCGGGCACGGCCACAGAGTTGCCCCACGCCACAGCCGGCGTCTGTGGAGGGAGGTGGCAGAGGCCGTCACCGCAGTGGCCTTGACACCACGGACAGGCACCCAGTGCCACAAGAAGGTGAACGACCTCGTCAGAGCAGGCAGGGTGAGCCTCCCCCATATCCCCCTCCCCCATATCCCCCCTCCCCATATCCCCCCCTCCCCCATATCCCCCCCTCCCCCATATCCCCCCCTCCCCCATATCCCCCCTCCCCCATATCCCCCCTCCCCCATATCCCCCTCCCCATATCCCCCCTCCCCATATCCCCCCTCCCCCATATCCCCCCTCCCCCATATCCCCCTCCCCCATATCCCCCCTCCCCATATCCCCCCTCCCCATATACCCCCTCCCCCACATAACCTCCTCCCCCATATCCTCCCTCCCCCATATCCCCCCTCCCCCATATCCCCCCTCCCCCATATCCCCCATATCCCCAAGTGAATCCAGCCCTAACCTTAACCTCTGTAATGCACGCGCAACCGTGCATTGATATACCTGCCTAACAGTGTTGCCGTTTACCCCTCCCACCACACACCCCGCCCCCCCATGCCACAGGAGAAACATGCACACAACACCAGGGAGCATGTGAGGACTGGAGGAGGCCCCGCTGATGAGAGGCCACTGACCGAACACGAGGAAAGGGCCCTGGAACTGGCTGGCAGACCTGAGGACCGGGAGGTTGCTGATGCAGAGGTCGGGGGCGTACTAGCAAGTGAGCCACCGACAGCCCGTCCCCATATCCCCCCTCTCCCAGATCATCTGATCACTGCCTGCGTGTCTAACCATGCATGCTTCATTGTGTATCGCAGGACCAAACGTCCAGGCACCCATCCCCGCAGATACAGACCGCCTGCAGGATGACCCTCGGAGGCCACGGGAGACAGAGAGACCCGGACCCTCCAGCATGCGACGACCGCAGGATGCCCCTCGGAGGCCACAGGAGACAGAGAGACCCGGACCCTCCAGCATGTGACGCCCGCAGGATGCCCCTCGGAGGCCACGGGAGATAGAGAGACCTGGACCCTCCAGCATGCGACACCCGCAGGATGCCCCTCGCACACCACGGGAGACGGAGAGACCTGGAGCAACAGGGAGACGACCACCCAGCGACGAGGGGGGCAGCCACAGGCCCGCGTCACATCCGAGCCAGGACACCACTACCCAGGACACCACTACCCAGGACACCACTACCCAGGACACCACTACCCAGGACACCCCTACCCGGGACAGCACTACCCAGGAAGACAAAATACCGGACAGTGACACAGAGTGGATGGGTGGAGACGAACCCCCATCCCAAAGTGCCATGGACTCAGAGTGGGCCGAAGAGCACGACACAACGCCACTGCTGTCACCAACACCCTCCACCATCGCAGAAACACTCACCTCGGTTGGGCACTTTAGTGATGAGGCGTCTGCTACACTCACTGGTGCGCACAACACAGCCGTCCCGGTACAGCAGGTGGAGTTAGGAACAGCAGAGGGGCCGAGCGGTCGGAGGGCAGCCCAGCCCAAGCGAACATCTGCCGCCCAGATGGATCCCGGGTTCCTGGAGTTACCACACCCACACATAGATCCGATGCAACCACCGACCCGGAGACGAGTGAAGAGGGTGACGGGCGGCTTGCGGCGGCTGCAGTCGCAGGTGGAGGAGTCCACCCGCGTCCATGAGCTGGAAGTGGTGCCGGTCATGCGTGCCACCCAGGCCGACACCGCACGGGTGACGTCCGTGGTGGAGGCAATGGGTGCGACGGTGTCAGACATGGGGAACGGTTTGCGAGGCCTGGGGCTTTCCGTGCAGGCGGCGTCTGTGGCCCAGGACACGCCTGCCCTCTCACAGGAGGCCATGAGCCAGCGCCAGATGGCAGAGGCGCTCAACGCCATGGCCCAGTCTCAGCAGGCCATAGCCCAGTCCCTGCAGGCCATAGCCCAGTCTCAGCAGGCCATCGCTGAGGGCATCGGCGCCAGTGGCCATGTGCGAGCCGGCGTCGCACTGTCACAGACAGGGTTTGCCAACCCCCTGGGCTCCATGGCTGCAAACCTGCAGACCCCTGTCGATACCAGCACGGGCCTCCAGGACTGGCAGCGCCAGATGTCGGGGGGGCGTCGGATGGCCAGTCCGTTCGCATCCCCCACCAATGTAGAGGCCTGGGGGCCATCGGGCACCCCGAGGGAGGAGGAGGTGGTGTGGTCCGTCCCGGCTCCCCCTGTAGGGGAGGTCCCGGAACACCGCGACACCTCGGATTCCCCCCCTTCCGTCCCAGGTGCATCGGGTGGGCAACGGGCAGGACAGGCTGGCAGCTCGCCATCCCAGTCGCCCGGGCCGCAGCCTGGCCCATCTAGGCCAGGACGCCCCAGAAAACGGCCGCCAAAGGGATCCCGTGTCAGATGGCAGGAATCACAGGAGTCCACCTCCAGTTCTGCTGTACCGTCTGGGGAACCACGTAGACGTAGTCAAAGGGCCCGTAAGGCCAAACAATTAGACACTGAGTAAGTTGGCACGGGTGCAGGGCACAGATGAGTTTTAGGGGCTAGGGCACGTGCAAGAACTCCTTTGGTTATTAAAGTCAATGTTACACCTACAGAAGCTGCCTTTGTGCTCTGTCCAAAGCGTGCGGGGGTGTCATGTACGTTGAGCGCAAGTGTGTGTGTGAGGGGTGGTCTTACCTCAGCCCCAGGTGAGTCTGCCCCCTTCCCCCTGGGCCGCCATCAACATCCCCCCGGGCAGAGGACGGGACCGTGCGCCTCAGTGTCACAGCCGCATGCAGGGATGGTCCGGGTGGATGGTGGTACTGTGGCCATGGGTCAGACATAGTCCAACGATGTGGAGCCAGGAGCTCACCGCAGGGCGGGTTGTCATCATCCTCCATGGCCTGCAATAGACACGCGTCCACCCGCAACTGTGTGAGCCCGGCCCGTTGTGCCGCAGGTGGATCGGCAATGGGGGGGTGGTGTGCATGCGGGTGTGGTGGGTGGAGTTGGGGAGGGGGGTGAGGATGCTGGGTCGGTGGATGGGTGGGGGGTGTGGGTGGTCGGCTGTTGCCATGGTGTGCGGTCTGTGGCCATACTACCCGATTCCCACGCCCATCTAGTCAGTGAAGCGGGCGGCTATCAGTCTGTCCCGTGCCCGCTTGTCAGCCGGTAACGGTGGACAGCCACCCGCCTGTGTCTACCCCGTCTGCCCTGACCATTACCCCCCATCCCCCTCATCTGGGGAGGACTGTGCCTCTTCCTGCTGCTCCTCCACTCCGCCCTCCTCTGCCTGCGGCACATCGCCCCTCTGCTGGGCTATGTTGTGCAGGACGCAGCACACCACAATGATGCGGCCGACCCGATCTGACCGATACTGGAGGGCGCCCCCAGAGAGGTCTAGGCACCTGAAACGCATCTTCAGCACACCAAAGCACCTCTCTATCACTCCCCTTGTCGCTACATGGGCATCATTGTAGCGGTTCTCCGCCTCATTGCGTGGCCTCCGTATAGGCGTCATCAGCCACGATCGCAATGGGTAGCCCCTGTCGCCCAGCAACCAGCCCCTCAGCCGGGGATGGCATCCCTCATACATGCTGGGGATGGATGACCGCGACAACACGTATGAGTCGTGTACACTGCCTGGGTAACGGGCGCAGACGTGCAGGATCATCATGCGGTGGTCGCAGACCATCTGTATGTTCATCGAATAGGTCCCCTTCCTATTGGTGAACACGGCCCTGTTATCTGCAGGTGGCCGCACGGCGACGTGCATCCCATCAATCGCGCCCTGGACCATGGGGAACCCGGCCACGGCAGAGAAGCCCACGGCCCGGGCATCTTGGCTGGCCCGGTCCACAGGGAAGCGGATATAGCGGTGCGCCATGGCATATAGGGCATCTGTCACTGCCCGGATGCACCGATACACGATGTCTGCGATATGCCAGACACGTCCCCACTCGGTGCCTGGAATGACCCCGTTGCATAAAAGTTCAGGGCCACCGTAACCTTGACGGACACGGGGAGAGGGTGTCCCCCGCCAGTGCCACGCGGTGACAGGTGTGCCAGCAGGTGGCAGATGTGTGCCACGGTTTCCCGCCTCATCCAGAGTCTCCTCCTGCATTCCCGGTCCGTGAGGTCCTGGTATGACTGCCGGGGCCGGTACACACGGGGCGCCCTCGGGTGCCTCCGTTGCCCTGGGGCCGCGACGTCCTCCTCCCCCTCCTCGTCCTGTCGGTCAGGTGACCCTCCAGCCTGGGCGGCTGCCGCCTGTCCCTCTGCGGCAGCCTGCGCCGCCTCTCTGGCATGCTCCTCCTCCTCCTCCTCACCAGGGCAACATGGACATTTGCGGCTGCCGCCACGGCGGCCAACATCGCTGGATGATCGGAAAACATGACGGCCTGGTTTGGGGGGGGGGGAACATGTCATCATTGCCCATATCCCCTCTTCCCCCCAGCCAGGTGGCATGGACCCAACTGTTGGAGGCTGGCACCTGGCCAGGTGGACCAACTCACTTGCCCTCGCAACCCTCCACCCCGGCACGGACCCCCCCCCCCCCATCCACCTCCCCGGCACGGACCCCCCATCCCCCTCCCCGGCACGGACCCCCCCAACCTCCTCCCCGGCATGGACTCCCTCATCCCCCTCCCCGGCACGGACCCCCCCAACCTCCTCCCCGGCACGGACCCCCCCATCCCCCTCCCCGGCACGGACCACAACCTCCTCCCCGGCACGGACCCCCCATCCCCCTCCCCGGCCCGGACTCCCCATCCCCCTCCCCGGCACGGACCCCAACCTCCTCCCCGGCACGGACCCCCCCATCCCCCTCCACGGCACGGACCCGAACCTCCTCCCCGGCATGGACCCCCCCCATCCCCTTCCCAGCACGGACCCCAACCTCCTCCCCGGCACGGACCCCCCATCCCCCTCCCCGGCACGGACCCCAACCTCCTTCCCGGCACGGACCCCCCCATCCCCCTCCCCGGCACGGGCCCCCCTCCCGGCACTCCCCCGGAGCCCAGCCCACTCTAACCCCCCCCCCCCCCCCGCCGCACACACACACACACACAACCCGAGACACACCTCTCCCCACACATTCAGACTGCGGCCACGCCATCGCCTGCCCAGCGGCCAACCCCCCAGGCCGTCACTCACCTCCACGCTGGTCACCTCCACGCCGATGAAAAGGAGGTTTGATTTACGTCGACGTGAACGGTCATCACGTCGACGGGACTTCGGCCCATCTGGAAGGGAGAATATCGGCAGGCCGAAAATCGGCTGCCTTGCGCAGACCCGTGCCATTCTCCGACGTCTGCGGCGCCATTAACGCCCCGCCGACTTTTCTCCCTTCGGAGACTTCGGCAACCGGCGGGGGCGGGATTCACGGCGTCCAACGGCCATTCTCCAACCCACTGGGGGGGTCGGAGAATGACGCCCAGAATGTTCATACAGTGGTGCACAGCACACCTAGTCCAAGCCAGGGCCAGCTGAAAATGCCAACCCCGCCTCTGGGCAGGCTTTTATCTTGGGGAATTGACCAGTCCCGCTGTTGGGTCTCCGCAGCTCAGCTGGGGAGCTCGTAGGTCAGCTTCAAGGTGAGATCGATCGGGTCACCCCCATTGGTCTTGCGAGGGTTACAGCAGTGTGCTTTTGGATTGCCAGTGACACAGTTAATGGGAGGAGGCTGGTTTGTCACTTGCGTCTGGAACATCAGTCTGGACAGATAGGGTTCAGTTTTCTCTTAAAGGACTCTCCCTCTAAACGGTTTTGTGCTAATGCCTTATTACATAGGTGGTATTCAAGATATGTTAGTTTGCTTAATTGGAAAAAATAGAGATAGAGGCAGGGTTAGAAAGCAACTGAGATGATCTACCTGTTAAATGTCAGCTATTTCATTGTTGCTAATGTGTTCATTTCTATGTTTATGTTTCTATGTCAGCAAAAAGGGCCGGTATGGTGACACGGCGGTTAGCACTGCTGCCTCACAGTGCCAGGGACCCGGATTCAATTCCGGCCTCGGGTAACTGTCTGAGTGGAGTTTGCACGTTCTCCCCGAGTTGGAGTGGGTTTTCTCTGGGTGCTCCGGTTTCCTCCCACAGTCCAAAGATGCCGTCCAGGTTTGGTAGATTGGCCATGCTAAATTGTCCCTACACAGGTTAGGTAGGGTTACGGGTTTACGGGGGAGTGGGCCTGAATAGGGTGCTCTTCAGAGGGTCGGTGCAGACTCATTGGGCCAAATCTCCCACTTCTACAATGTAGGAATTCTATGATTCTGAATTAAAGTTTATTTCACCATAAATGCTGTCCGCTGGTCAGTGTTATCACACCTTTTTTTTAAATTATAAATTTAGAGTACCCAATTAATTTTTTCCAATTAAGGAGCAAATTAGTGTGACCAATCCATCTAGCCTGCACATCTTTGGGTTGTGGGGCGAAACCCACGCAAACACGGGACGAATGTGCAAACTCCACACGGACAGTGACTCAGAGCCGGGATCGAACCTGGGACCTCGGCGCTGTGAGACTGCAGGGTTAACCCACTGTGCCACCGTGCTGCCCAGTGTTATCACTCCTGTGGTGCAGTGACATTTCCTCACAGTTTTCCAAATTAAAAAGTTGGATTCTCATCAGGCATCCCATAACAAGCTGGAGTTCTGGTCTGGACCCATAACAGCTGATCTTAACACTCAGTCCTGGAATTCTGCTCTCGGGGCCGGTGCGCAGTGTCGGGACATTTCCTGGCTCCGCCAGCTGTACCCGGCAAAAAGAGGCTCAAAAGGTCGGATTTTCATTCTGAGGGAGCAGATAGGGATTGAAGTCAAGCCTGCCATCCCCATAACAAGTGTGGAGGCTGCCGGATATGTAAGTGGGCAGAGTGGAAGGCCTGCCCCTCTTACCCGGCGCTGCGTCAAAGTTATTTAAAAATGGGTAAAACAAAAACAGCCCTCCACCCCTCACCCCCACACACTCCCCATACCCTATCCATGCCAACCTATGTCTCCTGATGCTCACCAACTCCTACACCATGCTATCCTATGCCCCTCTATCATGCTGTTGCCCTTTTACCACTCATACCCCCTGTGCCACCCTATGCCTCATTCAGCCCCATGGCCTTTCATAGCCCCCATGTCAACTTAGTGCCGACTCAAGTCAAGCTATGTGCCCCACCTACAGCCCTTTGTCCTTTCCCCCTCCAATCCAATTCACCTGTACCATACAGGTATAGCAGAGTGCTTAAATCCATGATAGGCAGCTTCAGGACCATACTATGATGTGACTTTAAAAAAAACTAATTGATTAAAAATACATTGAGCATTCTTCAACTATTCTCGTTTGAAAACAAACATTTCTATTCTACAACCACTTGGAGTTGTCAATCAAACTGCTCACTTAACAGGCAACAGGTTGCGACAATGGCAGGTTGCAAAATCAGTGATACAGCATATATCTATAATGCTAAACCTCAGGCTTCTGTCAACAGACAAAGTGAAACAACAGGTGCTGATTTTTAGGAACCCCACACATTTGTTTTGAATTTAAAGCCCCACTTTGACAGGTTTGGCAGTTCTAATGAACTTTGACAATCCTGTTGTGTTTTAATAATCCTTTAGCAGCTTTGACAGTTCTTTGATGGCTTTAACAGTTCTTTGTCAGCTTGACAGTTCATTGTCAGCTTGACTGTACTGTCACAGCTCGACAGTTCTGTGACAACTTGACACTTCTTTGACAACTTGACAGTTCCATTTGAGTATCTGCACATTTCCAGGGAACCATATCCAATGGGGTACCTCACCTCTCCAAAAATGCTACCTGGCTATCTAAAAAAATCTACAAGGTTCAAACCTGCTCTTACTTGGTCTAATCTGTACAATTGTGGTTTGACATACTTACCACACCAAATCACACATGAGCAAAGGTGGTTGCTGATTTATATTCCTCTATGGACCACAGATATGTGGTTTATAACCGACCCCTATTCCCCCACCCTCCCCCATCCCACCTCTGAAAATGGTTTTGGGAGAGGGGGAACCTCTGGATTTGGGCTTTTGCTGGCATTGGCACTGCTCTGTCTGAGTGAAATTCAGGCCTCAGTGAGAAAGGTTGGCACGTATGTTCTGTGCTTGTTAAGATTTACACATGACACATTGAGACAAACCCTGCTAATCCCAATCCCTTTTGTTTCGAGCTTTACAAAGTGCCTCATTAACCGCTCCTCACTTAATCACAGTACATTTCAATGTTAAAGACTTCTCCTCAAGCACCTCTCCTGGCATATTTATTCTTAACAAAAAATAATTACAGGAGTATTGCTGGCATAAAGAGTCCCTAAACATTTACTTTCAAAGGCCTTTTTTCATTGCCTGGTAATAAGAACAGCCTGTGTAATGTGAGAAGTCCTTCAGCGTATTAAGGAGAACAACACTCACAATACCTGATTTGGTAAAACAGAAGCAGTCAACAGCACAAGGGATTCAATTGAGGCACAACTGTCAGAATACGAAAAACACCGCTATTAGTATCCGCAGAGACTGAATAAAAGAAAATGATATTTGGGGTTTACCAGAGAGTGTTACAGTGCGGGGCGTACTGTACAGATAAATCAGAGTGCTACAGTGCAGGGTGTACCACACGGAAACGTCACAGTGCTACAGTGTGGGGTGTACCACACAGCTCTGTCACAGTGCTACAGTGTGGGATGTACCACACAGCCATGTCACAGTGCTACAGTATGGGATGTACCACACAGCTCTGTCACAGTGCTATAGTGTGGGGTGTACCACACAGCCATATCACAGAGCTACAGTGTCTGGTGTCCCACACAGCTGTGTCACAGTGCTACCGTGCAGGGTGTAGCATACAGCTGTGTCACAGTGCTACAGTGTGGGGTGTACCACACAGCTATGTCACAGTGCTACAGTGTGGGGTGTACCACACAGCTATGTCACAGTGCTACAGTGTGGGGTGTACCACACAGTTATGTCACAGTGCTACAGTGTGGGGTGTACCACACAGCTCTGTCACAGTGCTACAGTGTGGGGTGTACCACACAGCTCTGTCACAGTGCTACAGTGTGGGGTGTACCACACAGCAAAGTCACAGTGCTACAGTGTGGGATGTACCACACAGCTCTGTCACAGTGCTATAGTGTGGGGTGTACCACACAGCAGTGTCACAGTGCTATAGTGTGGGGTGTACCACACAGCTATGTCACAGTGCTACAGTGTGAGGTGTACCACACAGCTATGTCACAGTGCTATAGTGTGGGGTGTACCACACAGCCATGTCACAGTGCTACAGTGTGGGGTGTACCACACAGCTATGTCATAGTGCTACAGTGCAGGGTGTACCACATGGAAACGTCACAGTGCTACAGTGCGGGATGTACCATACAGCTATGTCACAGTGCTACAGTGTGGGGTGTATCACATGGAAACGTCACAGTGCTACAGTGCAGTGTGTACCACACGGCTATGTCACAATGCTACAGTGTGGGTGTACCACACAGCTATGTCACAGTGCTACAGTGTGGGGTGTCCCACACAGCTATGTCATAGTGCTACAGTGCAGGGTGTACCACATGGAAACGTCACAGTGCTACAGTGCAGGGTGTACCATACAGCTATGTCACAGTGCTACAGTGTGGGGTGTATCACATGGAAACGTCACAGTGCTACAGTGCAGTGTGTACCACACGGCTATGTCACAGTGCTACAGTGTGGGTGTACCACACAGCCATGTCACAGTGCTACAGTGTGGGGTGTATCACATGGAAACGTCACAGTGCTACAGTGCAGGGTGTACCACACAGCTATGTCACAGCGCTACAGTGTGGGGTGTACCATACAGCTCTGTCACAGTGCTACCGTGCGGGGTGTACCATACAGCTGTGTCACAGTGCTACAATGCAGGGTGTACCACACAGCTATGTCACAGTGCTACAGTGTGGGGTGTACCACACAGCTATGTCACAGTGCTACAGTGTGGGGTGTACCACACAGCTATGTCACTGTGCTACAGTGTGGGGTGTACCACACAGCTATGTCACAGTGCTACAGTGTGGGGTGTACCACACAGCTATGTCACAGTGCTACAGTGTGGGGTGTACCACACAGCTCTGTCACAGTGCTACAGTGTGGGGTGTACCACACAGCTCTGTCACAGTGCTACAGTGTGGGGTGTACCACACAGCAAAGTCACAGTGCTACAGTGTGGGGTGTACCACACAGCTATGTCACAGTGCTATAGTGTGGGGTGTACCACACAGCAGTGTCACAGTGCTACAGTGTGGGGTGTACCACACAGCTATGTCACAGTGCTACAGTGTGGGGTGTACCACACAGCTATGTCATAGTGCTACAGTGCAGGGTGTACCACATGGAAACGTCACAGTGCTACAGTGCATGGTGTACCATACAGCTATGTCACAGTGCTACAGTGTGGGGTGTATCACATGGAAACGTCACAGTGCTACAGTGCAGTGTGTACCACATGGCTATGTCACAGTGCTACAGTGTGGGTGTACCACACAGCTATGTCACAGTGCTACAGTGTGGGGTGTACCATACAGCTCTGTCACAGTGCTACCGTGCGGGGTGTACCATACAGCTGTGTCACAGTGCTACAATGCAGGGTGTACCACACTGCTATGTCACAGTCCTTTTACCCACACAGCTATGTCACAGTGCTACAGTGTGGGGTGTACCACACAGCTATGTCACAGTGCTACAGTGTGGGGTGTACCACACAGCTATGTCACAGTGCTACAGTGTGGGGTGTACCACACAGCCATGTCACAGTGCTACAGTGTGGGGTGTACCACACAGCTATGTCACAGTGTTACTGTGTGGGGTGTGCCACACAGCTGTGCCACAGTGCTACTGAGCGGGGTGTACCACACAGCTGTGCCACAGTGCTACTGAGCGGGGTGTACCACAGAGCTATGTCACAGTGCCACAGTGTGGGATGTACCAAATAGCTATGTCACAGTGCTACAGTGTGGGGTGTACCAAATGGCTATGTCACAGTGTTACTGTGTGGGGTGTGCCACACAGCTGTGTCACAGTGCTACTGAGCGGGGTGTACCACACAGCTATGTCACAGTGCTACAGTGCGGGCTGTACCACACAGCTCTGTCACAGTGCTACAGTGTGGGGCGTACCATACAGCCATGTCACAGTGCTACAGTGTGGGGTGTACCACACAGCTATGTCACAGTGCTACAGTGTGGGGTGTACCATACAGCCATGTCACAGTGCTACAGTGTGGTGTGTACCACATAGCTATGTCACAGTGCTACAAATAAATAAGAGGTAAATTTTTGGGTGCACGGAACAGGTACATCTGAGTGTTAAGGAGAGTGGCGCACCATTCAGGTATATTAGAATACGACAGTGAGGGGTGTAACAGGCAGGTATGTTAGAGTGCTACCGTGAGGGAGTATACAGTAGAGGTATATCCGAGTGCTACAGTGAGGGGTGTACCGTACAGGAATATCAGCATGCTACAGTGGGGAATGTGCCATACAGGAACATCATAGTGCTGCAATGAGGGGTGAACCACACAGGTCTACCTGAGTGCTAGAGTGAGGGGTTTATCATACAGATATATTAGAGTGCTACAGTAAGTCATGTGAAGTACGGGTATATCAGAGTGTTATGTGAGGGGTGTATCATCCATCTCAGAAAGGTGGTGTGAGGAGTGTGTATTACATGAGAAGATTATTGTGAAGGTTTTTCAGTATGGTATTTATAGTAAATGGTGTGGGATATGTCAAGGCTTTATTGTGAGGAATATATGGTATACCAGAGTGCAGCAGTGAATGGTGTGTGGTATATCAGTGCTACAGTGAAGATTGTGGGTTGTATTAGTATTACAGTGAGGGTTGTGGAGGATATCAGAAAGTGTTACAGTGAGGGTTTGGGGTATATCAGAAAGTGATACAGTGAGGGTTTGGGGTATATCAGAAAGTGTTACAGTGAGGGCTGTGGGGTATATCAGAAAGTGTTACAGTGTGAGTTGTGGAATTTATCAGAAAGTGTTACAGTGAGGGTTGTGGGGTATATGAGAAAGTGTTACAGTGAGGGTTGTGAGTATATCAGAAAGTGTTACAGTGAGGGTTGTGAGTATATCAGAAAGTGTTACAGTGAGGGTTGTGGGATATATCAGAAAGTGTTACAGTGAGGGCTGTGGGGTATATTAGAAAGTGTTACAGTGAGGGTTTTGGGTTATATCTGGAAGGGTGGGGCAGCACACTGGCGCTGTGGGTTTGCCCTGCTCCCTCATGGCGTCGAGGTCCCAGGTTCCATCCCGGCTCTGTGTCACTGTCCGTGTGAGGTTTGCACATTCTCCCCGTGTTTGTGTGGGTTTCGCCGTCACAAAATAAAGATGTGCAGTAGGTGGATTGGCAACGCTAAATTACCCATTAATTCTGAAAAATGAATTGCGTACTCTAAATTTATTTTTAAAAATATAAGGAAGTGTTACAGTGACGGTTGTGGGATATATCAGAAAGTGTTAAAGTGAGGGCTGTGGGAAATATCAGAAAGTGTTACAGTGGGAGTTGTGGGGTATATCAGAAAGTGTTAAAGTGAGGGCTGTGGGAAATATCAGAAAGTGTTACAGTGGGAGTTGTGGGGTATATCAGAAAGTGTTACAGTGAGGGTTGTGGGGTATATCAGAAAGGGTTACAGTGAGGGCTGTGGGGTATATCAGAAAGTATTACAGTGAGGGTTGTGGGTATATCAGAAAGAGTTACAGTGAGAGTTGTGGGGTATATCAGAAAGTGTTACAGTGGGAGTTGTGGGGTATATTAGAAAGTGTTACTGTAAGGGTTGTGGGGTATATCAGAAAGTGTTACAGTGAGAGTTGTGGATTATATCAGAAAGTGTTACAGTGAGAGTTGTGAGGTTTATCATAAAGTGTTACAGTGAGGGTTGTGGGGTATATCCGAAAGCGTTACAGTGTGAGTTGTGGAGTTTATCAGAAAGTGTTACACTGAGTGTTGTGGAGTTTACCAGCAACTGTTACAGTGAGGGTTGTGGGGTATATCAGAAAGTGTTACAGTGAGGGCTGTGAGGTATATCAGAAAGTGTCACAGTGAAGGCTGTGGTGTTTATCTGAAAGTGTTACAGTGAGAGTTGTGGGGTATATCAGAAAGTGTTACAGTGAGGGTTGTGGGGTATATCAGAAAGTGTTGCAGTGAGAGTTGTGGGGTATATCAGAAAGTGTTACAGTGAGAGTTGCGGAATATATCAGAAAGTGTTCCAGTGAGGGTTGTGAGGTATATCAGAAAGTGTTGCAGTGAGGGTTGTGGGGTATATCAGAAAGTGTTACAGTGAGTGTTGTGGAGTTCACCAGCAAGTGTTACAGTGAGGGTTGTGGGGTATATCAGAAAGTGTTACAGTGAGCGCTATGAGGCTAATCAGAAAGTTTTACAGTGAGGGTTGTGGGGTATATCAGAAGTGTTACAGTGAGGGTTTTGGGGTATATCAGAAAGTGTTACAGTGAGAGTTGTGAGGTTTATGAGAAAGTGTTACAGTGAGGGTTGTGGGGTATATTAGAAAGTGTTACAATGAGCGCTATGTGGTTTATCAGAAAGTGTTACAGTGAGGGGTTGTGGGGTATATCCGAAAGCGTTACAGTGTGAGTTGTGGAGTTTATCAGAAAGTGTTACAGCGAGGGTTGTGGTGTACATCAGGAAGGGTTACAGTGAGAGTTGTGGGGTATATCAGAAAGTGTTACAGTGGGAGTTGTGAGGTATATCAGAAAGTGTCACAGTGAAGGCTGTGGTGTTTATCTGAAAGTGTTATAGTGAGAGTTGTGGGGTATATCAGAAAGGGTTACAGTGAGAGTTGCGGAATATATCAGAAAGTGTTACAGTGAGGGTTGTGAGGTATATCAGAAAGTGTTACAGTGAGGGTTGTGGGGTATATCAGAAAGTGTTACAGTGAGGGTTGTGAGGTATATCAGACAGTGTTACAGTGAGAGTTGTGGGGTTTATCAGAAAGTGTTACTGTAAGGATTGTGGGGTATATCAGAAAGTGTTACAATGAGGGCTGTGGGGTATATCAGAAAGAGTTACAGTGAGAGTTGTGGGGTATATCAGAAAGTGTTACAGTGAGGGCTGTGGGGAATATCAGAAAGTGTTACAGTGAGAGTTGTGGGGTGTATCAGAAAGTGTTACAGTGAGGGCTGTGGGGTATATCAGAAAGTGTTCCAGTGAGGGCTGTGGGGTATATCAGAAAGTGTTACAGTGAGTGTTGTGGAGTTTACCAGCAAGTGTTACAGTGAGGGTTGTGGGGTATATCAGAAAGTGTTACAGTGAGCGCTATGAGGCTAAGCAGAATGTTTTACAGTGAGGGTTGTGGGGTATATCAGACAGTGTTACAGTGAGGGTTTTGGGGTATATCAGAAAGTGTTACAGTGAGAGTTGTGAGGTTTATGAGAAAGTGTTACAGTGAGCGCTGTGGGGTATATTAGAAAGTGTTACAATGAGCGCTATGTGGTTTATCAGAAAGTGTTACAGTGAGGGGTTGTGGTGTATATCCGAAAGCGTTACAGTGTGAGTTGTGGAGTTTATCAGAAAGTGTTACAATGAGGATTGTGGGGTATGTCAGAAAGTGTTACAATGAGGGTTGTGGGGTATATCAGAAAGTGTGACAGTGAGGGTTGTGGGGTATATCAGAAAATATTACAATGTGGGCTGTGGGGTACATCAGAAAATGTTACCATGAGGACTGTGGGGTATGTCATAAAATGTTACTGCGAGGGTTGTGGTGTACATCAGGAAGGGTTACAGTGAGAGTTGTGGGGTATATCAGAAAGTGTTACAGTGGGAGTTGTGAGGTATATCAGAAAGTGTCACAGTGAAGGCTGTGGTGTTTATCTGAAAGTGTTATAGTGAGAGTTGTGGGGTATATCAGAAAGGGTTACAGTGAGAGTTGCGGAATATATCAGAAAGTGTTCCAGTGAGGGTTGTGAGGTATATCAGAAAGTGTTACAGTGAGGGTTGTGGGGTATATCAGAAAGTGTTACAGTGAGGGTTGTGAGGTATATCAGTCAGTGTTACAGTGAGAGTTGTGGGGTTTATCAGAAAGTGTTACAGTGAGGGCTGTGGGGTATATCAGAAAGTGTTACAGTGAGAGTTGTGGGTGTATCAGAAAGTGTTACAGTGAGGGCTGTGGGGTATATCAGAAAGTGTTACAGTGAGGGTTGTGGGTTTATCAGAAAGTGTTACAGTGAGGGCTGTGGGGTATATCAGAAAGTGTTACAGTGAGGGCTGTGGGGTTTATCAGAAAGTGTTACAGTGAGAGTTGTGGAGTTTATCAGAAAGCGTTACAGTGAGGGTTGTGGGGTGTATCAGAAAGTGTTACAGTGAGAGTTGTGGGGTATATCAGAAAGTGTTACAGTGGGAGTTGTGGGGTATGTCAGAAAATGTTACAGTGAGGGTTGTGAGATACATCAGGAAGGGTTACAGTGAGGGTTGTGCGGTATACTGGAAGTGTTACAGTGAGGGTTGTGGGGTATATCAGAAAGTGTTACAGTGAGAGTTGTGGGGTATATCAGAAAGTGTTACAGTGTGGGCTGTGGGGTATATCAGAAAGTGTTACAGTGAGGGTTGTGGGGTATATTAGAAAGTGTTACAGTGAGGGTTGTGGGGTATATCAGAAAGAGTTACAGTGAGAGTTGTGGGGTGTATCAGAAAGTGTTACAGTGAGGGTTGTGGGGTATATCAGACAGTGTTACAGTGAGGGTTGTGGGGTATCTCAGAAAGTGTTACAGTGAGAGTTGTGGAGTTGATCAGAAAGCGTTACAGTGAGAGTTGTGGGGTATGTCAGAAAATGTTACAGTGAGGGTTGTGGGATACATCAGGAAGGGTTACAGTGAGGGTTGTGCGGTATACTGGAAGTGTTACAGTGAGAGTTGTGGGGTTTATCCGACAGTGTTACAGTGAGGGCTGTGGGGTTTATCAGAAAGTGTTACAGTGAGGGTTGTGGGGTATATCAGAAAGTGTTACAGTGAGGGTTGTGGGTTTATCAGAAAGTGTTACAGTGAGTGTTGTGGGGTATATCAGAAAGTGTTACAGTGAGGGCTGTGGGGTATATCAGAAGTGTCACAGTGAGAGTTGTGGGTTTATCAGAAAGTGTTACAGTGAGAGTTGTGGGTGTATCAGAAAGTGTTACAGTGAGGGCTGTGGGGTATATCAGAAAGTGTTACAATGAGGGCTGTGGGGTATATCAGAAAGAGTAACAGTGAGAGTTGTGGGTTGATCAGAAAGTGTTACAGTGAGAGTTGTGGGGTATATCAGAAAGTGTTACAGTGAGGGCTGTGGGGAATATCAGAAAGTGTTACAGTGAGAGTTGTGGGGTGTATCAGAAAGTGTTACAGTGAGGGCTGTGGGGTATATCAGAATGTGTTCCAGTGAGGGCTGTGGGGTATATCAGAAAGTGTTACAGTGAGTGTTGTGGAGTTTACCAGCAAGTGTTACAGTGAGGGTTGTGGGGTATATCAGAAAGTGTTACAGTGAGCGCTATGAGGCTAATCAGAATGTTTTACAGTGATGGTTGTCGGGTATATCAGACAGTGTTACAGTGAGGGTTTTGGGGTATATCAGAAAGTGTTACAGTGAGAGTTGTGAGGTTTATGAGAAAGTGTTACAGTGAGCGCTGTGGGGAATATTAGAAAGTGTTACAATGAGCGCTATGTGGTTTATCAGAAAGTGTTACAGTGAGGGGTTGTGGGGTATATCCGAAAGCGTTACAGTGTGAGTTGTGGAGTTTATCAGAAAGTGTTACAATGAGGATTGTGGGGTATGTCAGAAAGTGTTACAATGAGGGTTGTGGGGGATATCAGAAAGTGTGACAGTGAGGGTTGTGGGGTATATCAGAAAATATTACAATGTGGGCTGTGGGGTACATCAGAAAATGTTACCATGAGGACTGTGGGGTATATCATAAAATGTTACTGCGAGGGTTGTGGTGTACATCAGGAAGGGTTACAGTGAGAGTTGTGGGGTATATCAGAAAGTGTTACAGTGGGAGTTGTGAGGTATATCAGAAAGTGTCACAGTGAAGGCTGTGGTGTTTATCTGAAAGTGTTATAGTGAGAGTTGTGGGGTATATCAGAAAGGGTTACAGTGAGAGTTGCGGAATATATCAGAAAGTGTTACAGTGAGGGTTGTGAGGTATATCAGAAAGTGTTACAGTGAGGGTTGTGGGGTATATCAGAAAGTGTTACAGTGAGGGTTGTGAGGTATATCAGTCAGTGTTACAGTGAGAGTTGTGGGGTTTATCAGAAAGTGTTACAGTGAGGGCTGTGGGGTATATCAGAAAGTGTTACAGTGAGAGTTGTGGGTGTATCAGAAAGTGTTACAGTGAGGGCTGTGGGGTATATCAGAAAGTGTTACAGTGAGGGTTGTGGGTTTATCAGAAAGTGTTACAGTGAGGGCTGTGGGGTATATCAGAAAGTGTTACAGTGAGGGCTGTGGGGTTTATCAGAAAGTGTTACAGTGAGAGTTGTGGGGTATATCAGAAAGTGTTACAGTGAGGGTTGTGGGGTATATCAGAAAGTGTTGCAGTGAGAGTTGTGGGGTATATCAGAAAGTGTTACAGTGAGAGTTGCGGAATATATCAGAAAGTGTTCCAGTGAGGGTTGTGAGGTATATCAGAAAGTGTTGCAGTGAGGGTTGTGGGGTATATCAGAAAGTGTTACAGTGAGTGTTGTGGAGTTCACCAGCAAGTGTTACAGTGAGGGTTGTGGGGTATATCAGAAAGTGTTACAGTGAGCGCTATGAGGCTAATCAGAAAGTTTTACAGTGAGGGTTGTGGGGTATATCAGAAGTGTTACAGTGAGGGTTTTGGGGTATATCAGAAAGTGTTACAGTGAGAGTTGTGAGGTTTATGAGAAAGTGTTACAGTGAGGGTTGTGGGGTATATTAGAAAGTGTTACAATGAGCGCTATGTGGTTTATCAGAAAGTGTTACAGTGAGGGGTTGTGGGGTATATCCGAAAGCGTTACAGTGTGAGTTGTGGAGTTTATCAGAAAGTGTTACAGCGAGGGTTGTGGTGTACATCAGGAAGGGTTACAGTGAGAGTTGTGGGGTATATCAGAAAGTGTTACAGTGGGAGTTGTGAGGTATATCAGAAAGTGTCACAGTGAAGGCTGTGGTGTTTATCTGAAAGTGTTATAGTGAGAGTTGTGGGGTATATCAGAAAGGGTTACAGTGAGAGTTGCGGAATATATCAGAAAGTGTTACAGTGAGGGTTGTGAGGTATATCAGAAAGTGTTACAGTGAGGGTTGTGGGGTATATCAGAAAGTGTTACAGTGAGGGTTGTGAGGTATATCAGACAGTGTTACAGTGAGAGTTGTGGGGTTTATCAGAAAGTGTTACTGTAAGGATTGTGGGGTATATCAGAAAGTGTTACAATGAGGGCTGTGGGGTATATCAGAAAGAGTTACAGTGAGAGTTGTGGGGTATATCAGAAAGTGTTACAGTGAGGGCTGTGGGGAATATCAGAAAGTGTTACAGTGAGAGTTGTGGGGTGTATCAGAAAGTGTTACAGTGAGGGCTGTGGGGTATATCAGAAAGTGTTCCAGTGAGGGCTGTGGGGTATATCAGAAAGTGTTACAGTGAGTGTTGTGGAGTTTACCAGCAAGTGTTACAGTGAGGGTTGTGGGGTATATCAGAAAGTGTTACAGTGAGCGCTATGAGGCTAAGCAGAATGTTTTACAGTGAGGGTTGTGGGGTATATCAGACAGTGTTACAGTGAGGGTTTTGGGGTATATCAGAAAGTGTTACAGTGAGAGTTGTGAGGTTTATGAGAAAGTGTTACAGTGAGCGCTGTGGGGTATATTAGAAAGTGTTACAATGAGCGCTATGTGGTTTATCAGAAAGTGTTACAGTGAGGGGTTGTGGTGTATATCCGAAAGCGTTACAGTGTGAGTTGTGGAGTTTATCAGAAAGTGTTACAATGAGGATTGTGGGGTATGTCAGAAAGTGTTACAATGAGGGTTGTGGGGTATATCAGAAAGTGTGACAGTGAGGGTTGTGGGGTATATCAGAAAATATTACAATGTGGGCTGTGGGGTACATCAGAAAATGTTACCATGAGGACTGTGGGGTATGTCATAAAATGTTACTGCGAGGGTTGTGGTGTACATCAGGAAGGGTTACAGTGAGAGTTGTGGGGTATATCAGAAAGTGTTACAGTGGGAGTTGTGAGGTATATCAGAAAGTGTCACAGTGAAGGCTGTGGTGTTTATCTGAAAGTGTTATAGTGAGAGTTGTGGGGTATATCAGAAAGGGTTACAGTGAGAGTTGCGGAATATATCAGAAAGTGTTCCAGTGAGGGTTGTGAGGTATATCAGAAAGTGTTACAGTGAGGGTTGTGGGGTATATCAGAAAGTGTTACAGTGAGGGTTGTGAGGTATATCAGTCAGTGTTACAGTGAGAGTTGTGGGGTTTATCAGAAAGTGTTACAGTGAGGGCTGTGGGGTATATCAGAAAGTGTTACAGTGAGAGTTGTGGGTGTATCAGAAAGTGTTACAGTGAGGGCTGTGGGGTATATCAGAAAGTGTTACAGTGAGGGTTGTGGGTTTATCAGAAAGTGTTACAGTGAGGGCTGTGGGGTATATCAGAAAGTGTTACAGTGAGGGCTGTGGGGTTTATCAGAAAGTGTTACAGTGAGAGTTGTGGAGTTTATCAGAAAGCGTTACAGTGAGGGTTGTGGGGTGTATCAGAAAGTGTTACAGTGAGAGTTGTGGGGTATATCAGAAAGTGTTACAGTGGGAGTTGTGGGGTATGTCAGAAAATGTTACAGTGAGGGTTGTGAGATACATCAGGAAGGGTTACAGTGAGGGTTGTGCGGTATACTGGAAGTGTTACAGTGAGGGTTGTGGGGTATATCAGAAAGTGTTACAGTGAGAGTTGTGGGGTATATCAGAAAGTGTTACAGTGTGGGCTGTGGGGTATATCAGAAAGTGTTACAGTGAGGGTTGTGGGGTATATTAGAAAGTGTTACAGTGAGGGTTGTGGGGTATATCAGAAAGAGTTACAGTGAGAGTTGTGGGGTGTATCAGAAAGTGTTACAGTGAGGGTTGTGGGGTATATCAGACAGTGTTACAGTGAGGGTTGTGGGGTATCTCAGAAAGTGTTACAGTGAGAGTTGTGGAGTTGATCAGAAAGCGTTACAGTGAGAGTTGTGGGGTATGTCAGAAAATGTTACAGTGAGGGTTGTGGGATACATCAGGAAGGGTTACAGTGAGGGTTGTGCGGTATACTGGAAGTGTTACAGTGAGAGTTGTGGGGTTTATCCGACAGTGTTACAGTGAGGGCTGTGGGGTTTATCAGAAAGTGTTACAGTGAGGGTTGTGGGGTATATCAGAAAGTGTTACAGTGAGGGTTGTGGGTTTATCAGAAAGTGTTACAGTGAGTGTTGTGGGGTATATCAGAAAGTGTTACAGTGAGGGCTGTGGGGTATATCAGAAGTGTCACAGTGAGAGTTGTGGGTTTATCAGAAAGTGTTACAGTGAGAGTTGTGGGTGTATCAGAAAGTGTTACAGTGAGGGCTGTGGGGTATATCAGAAAGTGTTACAATGAGGGCTGTGGGGTATATCAGAAAGAGTAACAGTGAGAGTTGTGGGTTGATCAGAAAGTGTTACAGTGAGAGTTGTGGGGTATATCAGAAAGTGTTACAGTGAGGGCTGTGGGGAATATCAGAAAGTGTTACAGTGAGAGTTGTGGGGTGTATCAGAAAGTGTTACAGTGAGGGCTGTGGGGTATATCAGAATGTGTTCCAGTGAGGGCTGTGGGGTATATCAGAAAGTGTTACAGTGAGTGTTGTGGAGTTTACCAGCAAGTGTTACAGTGAGGGTTGTGGGGTATATCAGAAAGTGTTACAGTGAGCGCTATGAGGCTAATCAGAATGTTTTACAGTGATGGTTGTCGGGTATATCAGACAGTGTTACAGTGAGGGTTTTGGGGTATATCAGAAAGTGTTACAGTGAGAGTTGTGAGGTTTATGAGAAAGTGTTACAGTGAGCGCTGTGGGGTATATTAGAAAGTGTTACAATGAGCGCTATGTGGTTTATCAGAAAGTGTTACAGTGAGGGGTTGTGGGGTATATCCGAAAGCGTTACAGTGTGAGTTGTGGAGTTTATCAGAAAGTGTTACAATGAGGATTGTGGGGTATGTCAGAAAGTGTTACAATGAGGGTTGTGGGGGATATCAGAAAGTGTGACAGTGAGGGTTGTGGGGTATATCAGAAAATATTACAATGTGGGCTGTGGGGTACATCAGAAAATGTTACCATGAGGACTGTGGGGTATATCATAAAATGTTACTGCGAGGGTTGTGGTGTACATCAGGAAGGGTTACAGTGAGAGTTGTGGGGTATATCAGAAAGTGTTACAGTGGGAGTTGTGAGGTATATCAGAAAGTGTCACAGTGAAGGCTGTGGTGTTTATCTGAAAGTGTTATAGTGAGAGTTGTGGGGTATATCAGAAAGGGTTACAGTGAGAGTTGCGGAATATATCAGAAAGTGTTACAGTGAGGGTTGTGAGGTATATCAGAAAGTGTTACAGTGAGGGTTGTGGGGTATATCAGAAAGTGTTACAGTGAGGGTTGTGAGGTATATCAGTCAGTGTTACAGTGAGAGTTGTGGGGTTTATCAGAAAGTGTTACAGTGAGGGCTGTGGGGTATATCAGAAAGTGTTACAGTGAGAGTTGTGGGTGTATCAGAAAGTGTTACAGTGAGGGCTGTGGGGTATATCAGAAAGTGTTACAGTGAGGGTTGTGGGTTTATCAGAAAGTGTTACAGTGAGGGCTGTGGGGTATATCAGAAAGTGTTACAGTGAGGGCTGTGGGGTTTATCAGAAAGTGTTACAGTGAGGGCTGTGGGGTATATCAGAAAGTGTTATAGTGAGGGCTGTGGGGTATATCAGAAAGTGTTACAGTGAGGGCTGTGGGGTATATCAGAAAGAGTTACAGTGAGAGTTGTGGGGTGTATAAGAAAGTGTTACAGTGAGAGTTGTGGAGTTTATCAGAAAGCGTTACAGTGAGGGTTGTGGGGTGTATCAGAAAGTGTTACAGTGAGAGTTGTGGGGTATATCAGAAAGTGTTACAGTGGGCGTTGTGGGGTATGTCAGAAAATGTTACAGTGAGGGTTGTGGGATACATCAGGAAGGGTTACAGTGAGGGTTGTGCGGTATACTGGAAGTGTTACAGTGAGGGTTGTGGGGTATATCAGAAAATGTTACAGTGAGAGTTGTGGAGTTGATCAGAAAGCGTTACAGTGAGAGTTGTGGGGTATGTCAGAAAATGTTACAGTGAGGGTTGTGGGATACATCAGGAAGGGTTACAGTGAGGGTTGTGCGGTATACTGGAAGTGTTACAGTGAGAGTTGTGGGGTTTATCAGGCAGTGTTACAGTGAGGGCTGTGGGGTTTATCAGAAAGTGTTACAGTGAGGGTTGTGGGGTATATCAGAAAGTGTTACAGTGAGGGTTGTGGGTTTATCAGAAAGTGTCACAGTGAGAGTTGTGGGTTTATCAGAAAGTGTTACAGTGAGAGTTGTGGGTGTATCAGAAAGTGTTACAGTGAGGGCTGTGGGGTATATCAGAAAGTGTTACAGTGAGGGCTGTGGGGTTTATCAGAAAGTGTTACAGTGTGGGCTGTGGGGTATATCAGAAAGTGTTACAGTGAGGGCTGTGGGGTATATCAGAAAGTGTTACAGTGAGGGCTGTGGGGTATATCAGAAAGAGTTACAGTGAGAGTTGTGGGGTATGTCAGAAAATGTTACAGTGAGGGTTGTGGGATGCATCAGGAAGGGTTACAGTGAGGGCTGTGGGGTATATCAGAAAGTGTTACAATGAGGGCTGTGGGGTATATCAGAAAGAGTAACAGTGAGAGTTGTGGGTTGATCAGAAAGTGTTACAGTGAGAGTTGTGGGGTATATCAGAAAGTGTTACAGTGAGGGCTGTGGGGAATATCAGAAAGTGTTACAGTGAGAGTTGTGGGGTGTATCAGAAAGTGTTACAGTGAGGGCTGTGGGGTATATCAGAATGTGTTCCAGTGAGGGCTGTGGGGTATATCAGAAAGTGTTACAGTGAGTGTTGTGGAGTTTACCAGCAAGTGTTACAGTGAGGGTTGTGGGGTATATCAGAAAGTGTTACAGTGAGCGCTATGAGGCTAATCAGAATGTTTTACAGTGATGGTTGTCGGGTATATCAGACAGTGTTACAGTGAGGGTTTTGGGGTATATCAGAAAGTGTTACAGTGAGAGTTGTGAGGTTTATGAGAAAGTGTTACAGTGAGCGCTGTGGGGTATATTAGAAAGTGTTACAATGAGCGCTATGTGGTTTATCAGAAAGTGTTACAGTGAGGGGTTGTGGGGTATATCCGAAAGCGTTACAGTGTGAGTTGTGGAGTTTATCAGAAAGTGTTACAATGAGGATTGTGGGGTATGTCAGAAAGTGTTACAATGAGGGTTGTGGGGGATATCAGAAAGTGTGACAGTGAGGGTTGTGGGGTATATCAGAAAATATTACAATGTGGGCTGTGGGGTACATCAGAAAATGTTACCATGAGGACTGTGGGGTATATCATAAAATGTTACTGCGAGGGTTGTGGTGTACATCAGGAAGGGTTACAGTGAGAGTTGTGGGGTATATCAGAAAGTGTTACAGTGGGAGTTGTGAGGTATATCAGAAAGTGTCACAGTGAAGGCTGTGGTGTTTATCTGAAAGTGTTATAGTGAGAGTTGTGGGGTATATCAGAAAGGGTTACAGTGAGAGTTGCGGAATATATCAGAAAGTGTTACAGTGAGGGTTGTGAGGTATATCAGAAAGTGTTACAGTGAGGGTTGTGGGGTATATCAGAAAGTGTTACAGTGAGGGTTGTGAGGTATATCAGTCAGTGTTACAGTGAGAGTTGTGGGGTTTATCAGAAAGTGTTACAGTGAGGGCTGTGGGGTATATCAGAAAGTGTTACAGTGAGAGTTGTGGGTGTATCAGAAAGTGTTACAGTGAGGGCTGTGGGGTATATCAGAAAGTGTTACAGTGAGGGTTGTGGGTTTATCAGAAAGTGTTACAGTGAGGGCTGTGGGGTATATCAGAAAGTGTTACAGTGAGGGCTGTGGGGTTTATCAGAAAGTGTTACAGTGAGGGCTGTGGGGTATATCAGAAAGTGTTATAGTGAGGGCTGTGGGGTATATCAGAAAGTGTTACAGTGAGGGCTGTGGGGTATATCAGAAAGAGTTACAGTGAGAGTTGTGGGGTGTATAAGAAAGTGTTACAGTGAGAGTTGTGGAGTTTATCAGAAAGCGTTACAGTGAGGGTTGTGGGGTGTATCAGAAAGTGTTACAGTGAGAGTTGTGGGGTATATCAGAAAGTGTTACAGTGGGCGTTGTGGGGTATGTCAGAAAATGTTACAGTGAGGGTTGTGGGATACATCAGGAAGGGTTACAGTGAGGGTTGTGCGGTATACTGGAAGTGTTACAGTGAGGGTTGTGGGGTATATCAGAAAATGTTACAGTGAGAGTTGTGGAGTTGATCAGAAAGCGTTACAGTGAGAGTTGTGGGGTATGTCAGAAAATGTTACAGTGAGGGTTGTGGGATACATCAGGAAGGGTTACAGTGAGGGTTGTGCGGTATACTGGAAGTGTTACAGTGAGAGTTGTGGGGTTTATCAGACAGTGTTACAGTGAGGGCTGTGGGGTTTATCAGAAAGTGTTACAGTGAGGGTTGTGGGGTATATCAGAAAGTGTTACAGTGAGGGTTGTGGGTTTATCAGAAAGTGTCACAGTGAGAGTTGTGGGTTTATCAGAAAGTGTTACAGTGAGAGTTGTGGGTGTATCAGAAAGTGTTACAGTGAGGGCTGTGGGGTATATCAGAAAGTGTTACAGTGAGGGCTGTGGGGTTTATCAGAAAGTGTTACAGTGTGGGCTGTGGGGTATATCAGAAAGTGTTACAGTGAGGGCTGTGGGGTATATCAGAAAGTGTTACAGTGAGGGCTGTGGGGTATATCAGAAAGAGTTACAGTGAGAGTTGTGGGGTATGTCAGAAAATGTTACAGTGAGGGTTGTGGGATGCATCAGGAAGGGTTACAGTGAGGGTTGTGCGGTATACTGGAAGTGTTACAGTGAGAGTTGTGGGGTTTATCAGACAATGTTACAGTGCGTGCTGTGGGGTTTATCAGAAAGTGTTACAGTGAGGGTTGTGGGGTATATCAGAAAATGTTACAGTGAGGGTTGTGGGATACATCAGGAAGGGTTACAGTGAGGGTTGTGCGGTATACTGGAAGTGTTACAGTGAGAGTTGTGGGGTTTATCAGGCAGTGTTACAGTGAGGGCTGTGGGGTTTATCAGAAAGTGTTACAGTGAGGGTTGTGGGGTATATCAGAAAGTGTTACAGTGAGGGTTGTGGGTTTATCAGAAAGTGTCACAGTGAGAGTTGTGGGGTTTATCAGGCAGTGTTACAGTGAGGGCTGTGGGGTTTATCAGAAAGTGTTACAGTGAGGGTTGTGGGATACATCAGGAAGGGTTACAGTGAGGGTTGTGCGGTATACTGGAAGTGTTACAGTGAGGGTTGTGGGGTATATCAGAAAATGTTACAGTGAGAGTTGTGGAGTTGATCAGAAAGCGTTACAGTGAGAGTTGTGGGGTATGTCAGAAAATGTTACAGTGAGGGTTGTGGGATACATCAGGAAGGGTTACAGTGAGGGTTGTGCGGTATACTGGAAGTGTTACAGTGAGAGTTGTGGGGTTTATCAGACAGTGTTACAGTGAGGGCTGTGGGGTTTATCAGAAAGTGTTACAGTGAGGGTTGTGGGGTATATCAGAAAGTGTTACAGTGAGGGTTGTGGGTTTATCAGAAAGTGTCACAGTGAGAGTTGTGGGTTTATCAGAAAGTGTTACAGTGAGAGTTGTGGGTGTATCAGAAAGTGTTACAGTGAGGGCTGTGGGGTATATCAGAAAGTGTTACAGTGAGGGCTGTGGGGTTTATCAGAAAGTGTTACAGTGTGGGCTGTGGGGTATATCAGAAAGTGTTACAGTGAGGGCTGTGGGGTATATCAGAAAGTGTTACAGTGAGGGCTGTGGGGTATATCAGAAAGAGTTACAGTGAGAGTTGTGGGGTATGTCAGAAAATGTTACAGTGAGGGTTGTGGGATGCATCAGGAAGGGTTACAGTGAGGGTTGTGCGGTATACTGGAAGTGTTACAGTGAGAGTTGTGGGGTTTATCAGACAATGTTACAGTGCGTGCTGTGGGGTTTATCAGAAAGTGTTACAGTGAGGGTTGTGGGGTATATCAGAAAGTGTTACAGTGAGGGTTGTGGGGTATATCAGAAAGTGTTACAGTGAGGGCTGTGGGGTTTATCAGAAAGTGTCACAGTGAGAGTTGTGGGTTTATCAGAAAGTGTTACAGTGAGGGTTGTGGAGTTTATCAGAAAATGTTACAGTGAGGGTTGTGGGATACATCAGGAAGGGTTTACAGTGAGGGTTGTGCGGTATACTGGAAATGTTACAGTGAGGGTTGTGGGGTATATCAGAAAGTGTTACAGTGAGGGCTGTGGGGTGTATCAGAAAGTGTCACAGTGTGAGTTGTGGGTTTATCAGAAAGTGTTACAGTGAGGGTTGTGGAGTTGATCAGAAAATGTTACAGTGAGGGTTGTGGGATACATCAGGAAGGGTTACAGTGAGGGTTGTGCGGTATACTGGAAGTGTTACAGTGAGGGTTGTGGGGTATATCAGAAAGTGTTACAGTGAGGGCTGTGGGTTTATCAGAAAGTGTTACAGTGAGGGCAGTGGGGTGTATCAGAAAGTGTCACAGTGAGAGTTGTGGGTTTATCAGAAAGTGTTACAGTGAGGGTTGTGGAGTTTATCAGAAAATGTTACAGTGAGGGTTGTGGGATACATCAGGAAGGGTTACAGTGAGGGTTGTGCGGTATACTGGAAGTGTTACAGTGAGGGTTGTGGGGTATATCAGAAAGTGTTACAGTGAGGGCTGTGGGTTTATCAGAAAGTGTTACAGTGAGAGTTGTGGTGTATATCAGAATGTGTTACAGTGAGGGTTGTGGGATATATCAGAAAGTGTTACAGTGAGAGTTGTGAGTATATCAGAAAGTGGTACAGTGAGGGTTGTGGGTTTATCAGAAAGTGTTACAGTGAGGGCTGTGCGGTGTATCAGAAAGTGTTACAGTGAGGGTTGTGGGGTGTATCAGAAAGTGTTACAGTGAGAGTTGTGGGTTTATCAGACAGTGTTACAGTGAGAGTTGTGGGGTATATCAGAAAGTGTTACAGTGAGGGTTGTGGGTATATCAGAAAGTGTTACAGTGAGAGTTGTGGGGTATATCAGAAAGTGTTACAGTGAGGGCTGTGGGGTATATCAGAAGTGTTACAGTGAGGGCTGTGGGGTATATCAGAAAGTGTTACAGTGAGGGTTGTGGGGTTTATCAGAAAGTGTTACAGTGAGAGTTGTGGGGTATATCAGAAAGTATTACAGTGAGGGTTGTGGGGTATATCAGAAAGTGTTACAGTGAGTGTTGTGGGGTTTATCAGAAAGTGTTACAGTGAGTGTTGTGGGGTTTATCAGAAAGTGTTACAGTGAGGGCTGCTGGGTATATCAGATCGTGATACAGTGAGGGTTGTGGGGTATATCAGAACGTGGTACAGTGAGGGTTGTGGGTATATCAGAAAGTGTTACAGTGAGGGTTGTGGGGTATATCAGAAAGTGTTACAGTGAGGGCTGTGGGGTATATCAGAAAGAGTTACAGTGAGAGTTGTGGGTTTTATCAGAAAGTGTTACAGTGAGGGTTGTGGGGTGTATCAGAAAGCGTTACAGTGAGAGTTGTGGGGTTTATCAGAAAGTGTTACAGTGAGGGTTGTGGGGTATATCAGAAAGCGTTACAGTGAGAGTTGTGGGGTGTATCAGAAAGTGTTACAGTGAGGGTTGTGGGGTATATCAGAAGGTGATACAGTGAGGGTTGTGGGGTATATCAGAAAGTGTTACAGTGAGGGCTGTGGGGTATATCAGAAAGTGTTACAGTGAGGGTTGTGGGGTATATCAGAAGTGTCACAGTGAGGGTTGTGGCGTATATCAGAAAGTGTTACAGTGAGAGTTGTGGGGTATATCAGAAAGTGTTACAGTAAGGGTTGTGGGGTATATAAGAAAGTGTTACATTGAGGGTTTTGGGGTATATCAGAAAGTGTTACAGTGAGAGTTGTGGGGTATATCAGAAAGTGTTACAGTGAGGGTTATGGGATATATCAGAAAGTGTTACAGTGAGAGTTGTGGGGTATATCAGAAAGTGTTACAGTGAGGGTTGTGGGGTGTATCAGAAAGTGTTACAGTGAGAGTTGTGGGGTGTATCAGAAAGTGTTACAGTGAGAGTTGTGGGGTATATCAGAAAGTGTTACAGTGAGGGCTGTGGGGTATATCAGAAAGTGTTACAGTGAGAGTTGTGGGGTATATTAGAAAGTGTTACATTGAGGGTTGTGGGGTATATCAGAAAATGTTACAGTGAGGTTTGTGGAGTTTACCAGCTAGTGTTACGGTGAGGGTTATGGGGTATATCAGAAAGTGTTACAGTGAGGGCTGTGGGGTATATCAGAAAGTGTTACAGTGAGGGCTGTGGGGTATATCAGAAGTGTTACAGTGAGGGCTGTGTGGTATATCAGAAAGTTTTACAGTGAGGGTTGTGGGGTATATCAGAAAATATTACAGTGTTGGCTGTGGGGTACATCAGAAAATGTTACAGTGAGGGCTGTGGGGTATATCAGAAAGTTTTACAGTGTGGGTTGTGGTGTACATCAAGAAGGGTTACAGTGAGGGCTGCGGGGTTTATTAGGGAATTTTGCACTGAGTTTTGTGGGGTATGTCAGAGTGTTCTCGTGTGGGGCCCATTGGATGCCGTCTCAATTTGACAATGAAATGCTAAAATTGGTTTTGAACATAAATCCGTCTGACCAGGACGTTTTGAGCTGAAATGATCTGCTGACACCCGACATCAGGATTCAGACACTCAATGGCCATTCGGGTACCATACTTGAGCCAGTGCCTGTGGAACTCACACCCTCAAGCAATCAATGCCTTCAGGAGAGAAAATTGCGGTCTGCGTGGGTTTCACCCCCACAACCCAAAGATGTGCAGGTTAGGTGGATTGGCCACGCTGAATTGCCCCTTAATTGGGAAAAAAAATAATTGGGTACTCTAAATTTATTGGGAAAAAAAAGGATAGAAAATTGCCAAAATAAAACCTTGCCTGATATTCTGATGGTAATGCAACAATAATTAGAAACACATGATGGTGTTAGTACCAACGGGGGAAAGTGCAGGAATATTCCACATTGACAGGCCTGGGCTGATGTTCACTGACAGGAGTAGATGGTGAATTCAGCGTCTCAGAAAGCAGATGTGTGTGCGTATTCTGGCAGTTGTCATTGTGAGGGTTCCACAGCAGTCTGCTCCAGTTTACCCCCAACAGCATTGCCCACAGGGTAATTGCTTTGTGCAGTGTACACTGGTATTCCTGATCACTGCTACGGCTAATTTCCTCCAAAATCGACCAATTCTAAGCTAAATTGAGATGAAAACAAACCGCAAATACTCTTGTCATATCCAATTCAATTGTGAATTGTTGCATGTGAAGTAATGGAGTAATTCCTGTACTCTCCTTACATCATTACAAGGTGAACATCTTTTCCTTTTCACTGTATTTATTTATTTTTCCTTATGAAAATAACAAACATGTTCCGTAGAATATTTAAAAGCTGCAATACATTCTCTGTTTCTTCTCTGATTCCTGCAGAAGAAGAAAAAAAGACAACCGTGTGAAATGATTTTCTGCTTCCAGTTTGTGTTTGTGGTGCTCCTGCCGTTCTCACAGTCCTGGCTGGCACTTACAGAGCACCCAGGTAGGGCTGTGCCAACACTGGGCAAGATCTCCACCTGCTGCGTGCTAGGTGGAGGAGCTGCCGTTAGTCGTGGAACACATGTGTGCTGGGTAACTGGCTCGCATGCACATATTTTCACTTGTCATGAAAAAAGTTAACACCAAACGTAATTGCGTTCTCCTGTCCACTCGTCGGCTTCTCTGTGAGTGCCCGTGTCTCTGCCTTGTCTGATTACGGTGCCTCACCATGTCCTATCAGGGTGTTAATGACGCTGTCAGCCAACTGGTTGAGGATTGTGGTGTGACTATCTGTAACAGTGTTACATTTGAACTGTGTGTGAGGCTGGCCGGAAAGGGTGAATGCCTCTCACACAGCGGCAGCAGAGGGCATCCTGCGGCCGGGATCACATGTGGTCTTTGTGGGTTCTGGATGCGGCCTATGAGACATTTTGTTGACTGTTGCTCACACACAGGGTTTGCGCATGCCGCTGATTACCATCTGTTTCGATGAAGTTGGAATATAAGGGGAAGGAATAGTTTTTTCCCTACCGGTATGACTGAACTGATTCGCACTAAAAGCAAGGGCAAGTGAAGTGAAGTGAGGTGTGTGGCTGATTGCTCAGACTACTGGCTATGAGAGCCGTGCACTCCCTCTACATTCAAAGTGTAATTATTTGTTTTTTTACCATTTGAAGTTGATGATAGTTCTATTAATGTTTAAGCATTTTCTATAACTTGTTATGAAATATTCGGCGTGTATTAAATGTATTTAAACTTATTCATGGGGTCATAGTTAGTGCGGACACTGAGATGAAGGCGAGCCTCTCATGCGGCCCATCATTCGCCTAGGTTGCTCATCACTGCTCTAACCCAGGCATTGTCAAACTCAGGGGCGCGACCCACGGGTGGGTCGTGGGCGGGTGTCGGGAGGGTCACGGAGCCGTCCGTCGGGGCGCTCCCGATCGCGCAAATCCGCACGCAACAGCCGCAGCAGCCGGCTTTTAATAATGCCAGCTGCGAGCGGCCTTCAAAATGGCCAGGGACAGATAAAATAAATTCGCCCGCACTGCGCATGCGCACGAATGATCGGGCACGCATGCGCAGTGCGGCTGAATTTTTAAAAATGTGGTTGCAGACTTTTTTTTTCCAAGTTCGTGGGGCCAAAGGGACCAAAGGGTCAAAGGGACCAAAGGGTCAAAGGGACCATTGGGGCCAAAGGGACCCAAAACCATTTCCTCCATTTTTGTCAGCAACAAATAAGGTAAGAGAAAATGGTGGGTTGCGCAGGTCGGCCGGTGTGGGCCACAAAAGCCGGCCGGCGTGGGTTGCAAAGGTCGGCTAGCATGGGTCCCGAACGTCAGCCGGGTTGGGTCCCGAAGGTTGGCCGGTTGGTAAAAATGGGTCCCCGGAAAAAAAGTTTGAAAAACACTGTTGTAACCCATTTGATCATGGCTTGTTGCTAATAAAGTTCCATCATGGCCAGGCTGCCTCCACTGTGGGTGACTGGCATACACAGCTCCCACTGCTATGTCACCGGGTTAAAAGCATGAAAATCATGTGACTGCCAGACCTTCTCAGTTGGAGATAGGAGTCACAGTGCATTGTGCAGTTGGGTGCAAGAAGTTGCAAAGGAAACTAGGCAGACGAAGCAAGTGGGCCAGAGGTGGCAGATGCAGTTCAGTGCGATGTGTGAGCTCATCCACTTTGTATCCCCCCAGAAATTTCATAATATTTTCTAAAGAGGTGAGAGGCTGAAACTGTAACAGGGCAAACAGGTTTGTGTGTCTCTGTATAGAGATCACTAAAACTAGAGGACGGGCACAAAAAGTAATCAAAGATTATTGTTTCGATGGAGTTGGAATACAAGGGGGAGGAATCCACAGAGTGGATAGTCAGAGGCTTTTCCCCAGGGTAGAGGGGTCAATTACTAGGGGGCATAGATGTAAGGTGCGAGGGGCAAGGTTTTGAGGAGATGTACGAGGCAAGTTTTTTACACAGAGGGTAGTGGGTGCCTGGAACTCGCTACCGGAGGAGGTGGTAGAAGCAGGGACGATAGTGACATTTAAGGGGCATCTTGACAAATACATGAATAGGATGGGAATAGAGGGATACGGACCCAGGAAGTGTAGAAGATTGTAGTTTAATCGGGCAGCATGGGCTTGGAGGGCCGAAGGGCCTGTTCCTGTGCTGTACTTTTCTTTGTTCTTTGTTTGTTTGAATTGATGCTTCAGTTGTGGAGAGTCTCAGTTAAACCTCTTGGAATGAAATGAACATAGAATGATACAGTGCAAAAGGGGGCTATTTGAGCTTGTGCAGTGTTTTGAAGAGTTATCCAATTAGTTCTATTTTTCTGGAGTCTGGTGTTCATTTTGGATATTGAACCTTGGGAAAGATATATTAGCCATGGAAGGAATTCAACACAAATTGACCAGAATTGATAGGGTTAAAAAGATTGAATGATCAGGATACGTTGCACGAGCATGTATTCCTTTGCGTTTATATGGTTGAGGGATGATCTAATTGAGGCGTTTGAAAAGGATTTCATAGAGTAGATACAGTGCAGCTATTTAATCTAATGATGGAATTAAGAACACGAGGGGGTAACAAAATTAGAATTAAGATGGGAATGAAAATCTCAGGACTCCGTCTTCAAAATATGCTGGATTGAGTTAAATTTCCAAGGCTGAGGTGGATCATTTTTTGGTTAGGTAAGGGCAAGAGGGGAATGGGATCAAAGTCTAGCAAATGGAATTGAGGCATAATTGAACCATGATCCGACTGGATGTCGGGACAGGCTCGAGGGACCTAAATGGTCAACTCCTGTACTTCTGTCAGTAACAGCGTTCCACAGTAATTAATTTGTTCCCAAAGTCTAACTCCAGTCTGAAGGCAACATTTTGCAAGACATCATACTCAATTCACACAGACCAGAGCACGGGCAGTTCTGAACCAACGGTCGCTTTAGCACTGTTCCACACCAGCAGCGTGGCCTTACAAGAGTTAAGTCCTTAAATTACATCCAACCTCCTCACGTTAAATATTGAACCCGACAGCAAGCTTCTAGTCAGTCAGATTTTGTCTTTATTGTTCTGTAGTAATCATCAAGCGGGATTCCTATTTAGGAAGCTGGGAATAAAATGGCATTTGGAGGATGAAATGAATGCTGATGTTTTGCTGCATTAGCTGCTGTCGTCGGAACAGCTCATATCCCAGCAGCTGCTTGACTCCATGCTTCGATAGCTCATCTCTGTAGGCCTCTCACTTTCAGCAGGCTAGAGGGCAGAGGTTTGAAGTGTCAGAAATCAAGTGCTCCACTACCTCTGCTGGCTTGCTTTCCTGCCCATTTTCATTGGCCTCGCTTTTCTAGCTTGGCCAGGAACATCAAGCCTCTCTCAGCAGGCCAGCCAAACATGCCACTTGTTGGTAATTCCCATCGTTCCTTGTTGCGGGGTTTAATGATAGAATAATATTTACTGAGTAAACTGCTCTTGAGAACGGTATAAGCGCCATAAAATGCCTTTAATGTGCAATGAGTGTTAAGAGTGCTGAGGAGGGATAATGTGACAATTGTAGAAAGTAATCTGATTTGGCTCTTTCTGGGGCAATTGGAGTGGAACGGGCTTGTGAGAAAAGGCTGAGGATCTCAGGGAAAGCTGAAAGGAGTGGAACAGCAGGGGCAGATTATGTCTAAACAGAATGATGAGTTACTTTACATCTGCAGAAAGTCAAGCTGTGATCAGATGGCAAGGCACTGGGCAGCCAGCAGCCACTGGCAATGTTGCGTGCTTCTGAAAAAATGCCTTTGTGTATCCTTATACAGAGAAAGCATATGCTGCCTACAGACTGCATCCAGGGCTCTCTGCTTCTCATCTGAACTTGTACTTCCAAGATTAAAAAGGGGAAAATGTTTCATTTCTGTTCCTCCGATGGAATGGCGTTATAAAAGAAACTAGAACTGTCATTAGTGTTTTAATTATCGCCAAGTGGATCAGTCCTTCTGCTCCAATATTGAAGCCAAACTGGCCTCAATATTCTCCCCTCCTCTTTTGGAGGTGCTACCACTTGCAGTCCCACCGCCCACCCCCCCTGACCCGCCGACATATTTATACTCCAGTGCTATGCCCAAGCGACCATTTTCACTTGTGAGCCGGGTGAGGAGGGACATGCTATTCAACGGTGGGAGGCATCATCCAAAATCTGTCCTTATTTGGGAACTCTAAGCACACAATTTCCAGCAGCGGTTGGGTGGATGGCAGAATGTTCAAGCCCAGGAAATCTAACTGAATCTCGCGCACTTCAAGCCAGGCAGTCGCAGGGCTATCATAGAGCGGCCACAGATTGAACCATAAAAATTCGCACTTGGTTGGAATACCTTGGGGCATTTTAGGAGCAATAGATTCTGTGCAAGGATTTGAGCTGGTGACAGAAGCGAAAGTTTGACAAAAACCTTCGAAGGCGAGGAAAATGTAAGCAGGACAGAGGGGTCAAGGGTGAGGGTTCCGAAGGGAAGCAATGTGATGGCAGAGTAGAGAGAATGTGTGGGCAACACCTGAGGCCAGAGCATTGGTTTACACTATAATTCAGGGTTGTAGGGAGGCATTTGGCCTTCTGCCATGGAGGACTCAGGATTACAAGAAACACACTGGACAATATCGACAATTAAAAGTCTGTTAGCCCTGCTTAGCATCTGAGAATTAACTGTCAAAGGTATTAACAGGGAACCTGGGTCATATGATAGGCTCCGTGTCTAGGCCTGAATTTGATTTTAATGCCGAAAGTTTGATTGGTAGTGTAATGTGACCCTGTCTAACCTAGGTCGGGAGGGGAGAGGCCCTAGTCGACACTGCAGGGGACATCAGACAGCACATGAGGCTTGTATGGATGGTGCCTCAGCTGAGCTCAATCACCACATCAATGCAGCCGATTTGATGGCGTGGATGTGGGAGGTGTCGGGGTTTGGAATGTTTGGAGGGAAGGGGCTGGGGGAGGGGTGAAGGAGAGCAACAATCACTGTGTCAAATCATTAAACTCTTGAACACATCTTTTAACAGAACAAACTTCACACAGGGCCCTTGGGATGAAGTGATTTTAACTTCAGTGCGACCCCCTTTGTGTGTTTGTCTGTCAGCTCAATGTATTCCTTTCTCAATATTGATGACAAATATCATTCTTAACATTTCCCCAGTGTCGCTGGCTGTGATCTGTTTCACAGTGAGGGGGTAATCCATGTGACCGATAAAGAGATTGTCCTGAATTATACCTGTTGTACAATCTTTTATGCTTCTGGCAATAAACCGAGGGCAAGTAAATATCTGAGATGTGCCTTGTATGTTGGCATCGCTCAGGTGCATGTTGTTAACTAAGGGTTGGGCCGCTGTGTGTTTAACAGGCAAGATGTTTACAAAGAGTCTGCTTGACACAATTCACAGACCCTCGGGTATTAGCAAGAAATGGCCTTGCACAGAGCACTAGTTCGGAGCTGGAGGGAATCCCATGCTGACAAAAAACAATCTGGACAGCACAATCATGTGACAACTGTAGATATTAATTTGATTTGACGCATTCCGGCAGAAGCCACTGGGAGTGATCAAGCGCTCTGTCCAATTTCCCCCACTCTAATAATCTAGGGGAATTGAGGCCAGTTTTGTATTCCAAATTGTTGCTCCAACTCAGATCAACCAACCCGTCACACAAGTCAGCCTGGAGCCTTCCTGTGATCTGTGTGGTACCGGTGCTGCCTTGAGTACTGGGTGAGCTGCGCTCGCATGGGGCAGGGGGAGGAAATTATTTTAAAAATAGAGAAAGGTAGCAAGATTTATGGCACATGTGGAGGACATTCAGGCCAATTGCAATTGTGCCAGCTGTAAAATAGCTACCTTTTGTGAGGGCCACGAAGAATCCAGCATGAGGGTCAAAAAGAAAAGAACTTTATTTACAATAATATATATAGCAGTCTTTCACCATAAATAAATAGATAATCTTTATTATTGTCACAAGTAGGCTTACATGAACACTGCAATGAAGTTACTGTGGAAATCCCCTAGTCGCCACACTCCGATGCCAGTTTGGGTACACAGAGGGAGAATTCAGAATGTCCAACTCACCTAACAGCGCATCTTTCTTGACTGGTGGGAGGAAATTGGAGCCCCCGGAGGAAACCCACGCAGACATGGGGAGAACGTGCAGACTCTGCACAGACAGTAGCCCAAGCAGGAATCGAACCCACAACCCTCGTGCTGTGAAGCAACAGTGCTAACCACTGTGCTACCATACCACGCCTAATTTAATAAGTTGGAAATTAATTTTAAAATAATTTAATAATCATTTCTTTTATAATTATTTAGTTTGTGCTAGAAATGTCAGTCAACGGGGTAAAATGCTTCACCTGTAAGACGTGGGAAATACGTGACGCTTCAAGCGTTCTGAACGAATGCATCTGGAGAAAGTGTACTCAGTTGTAGCTTCTCGCAGACCACATGGATAGGAGCAGCAGTTGGTGGAAAGTATTTAGGAGCATGCAGGTGGTTGAAAGCGTCATAGATAGGGGCTTTAGAGATGTGGTCACACTCAAGGTACAGGCAGATAGATGCGTGACCACTGGAAGCGGAAGGCAGTCAGTGCAGGAATCCCCTGTGGCCGTCCCTCTCTCTAACAAGTATACCATTTTGGATACTGTTGGGGTGATGGCCTATCAGGGGAAACAGCAGCAGCAGTCAAAGCAGTGGCACCATGGCTGGCTTTGTTTTTAAGCAGGGAGGGACAAAGTTCAGAAGAGCAGTAGTTATAGGAGACTCTATAGTCAGGGGTACAGATAGGCACTTCTGTGGCTGTGAAAGAGATTCCAGGATGGTATGTTGCCTCCTTTGTGCCAGGGTTGAGGATGTCTCTGAACGTGCTCGGGCCATTCTGAAGGGGGAGGGTGAACAGCCAGAGGTCGAAGTACACATTGGTACGAATGGCATAGGCAGGAAGAGTGATGGGGTCCTGCAGGGGGAGTTCAGGGAGTTAGGTAGTAAGTTAAAGAAACATGACCTCTAGGATTTGAAACAAGTGCATTTCAGACCACCAGTTCCGCTGTGTTCAGCAACACCTCCCTGCCTGCTCTTCCTCTCTGTCTTACTACAAGGTCCTTCCTATTCATTCTGTCCAGGCCCCTCATTATTTTATACACCTTAATTAGATCTCCTCTCAACCTTGTATGTTGCAAAGAAAACAAACCCAAACTATCCAATAGTCTCTCATGGCTAAAATTCTTTTTTCCTGGCAACGTGTTCATAACTCTTCTCTGTACCTTCTCTGGTCTGATCATAGCCTTCCTTTAATACAGTGACCAGAACTGTTCAGAGAACTCAAGTTGCAGTCCAACCTGTGTTATATGCAATTCTAGCAGAACCTCTCTGCTCTTACACTCTAGATTATTTCAAGGTGACATCTGTTATTTTTAACGTGCCTCTTTTTCAGCTCAGATAAAAGTAAATTGCTGCGGATGCTGGAATCTGAAACAAAAATAGAAAATGCTGGAAAATCTCAGCAGGTCTGACAGCATCTGTGCAGAGAGAACTGAGCCAATGTTTTGAGTCTGGGTGACTCTTTGGTTTTTTTTAGCTGACCCCATTTTAGGGGCTGGAGAAGTTGCTGGGCCTTCCTCTACCTGGAATCTCCCATCTGGTCCAGGTTGCAAATACGTTCAATTCTTCCCTCAATTGATTTCAGGTGAGGGTGGCATGTGGCGCAGTGGTTAGCACTGGGACTGCGGCGCTGAGGACCCGGGTTCGAATCCCAGCCCTGTCCGTGTGGAGTTTGCACATTCTCCCCATGTCTGCGTGGGTTTCACCCCCACAACCCAAAGATGTGCAGGGTAGGTGGATTGGCCATGCTAAATAGCCTCTTAATTGGAAAAAAATAATTGGGTACTCTAAATTTTTTTTTTTTAAATTGATTTCAGGTGGTTTCCATAATAGATGCCCGACCTCATATCCGGGCATACCCTTCAGCGAAATGTTACCGCCACACTAAGAAACAGTGGCAAACCCCTTCCACTTGTTTTCAAATGTTTGATGGGGCTGACTTGACTGACTAATTCATCATGTGAAATTTTTTGAGAAAAATAAATTTAGAGTACCCAATTCATTTGGGACCTCAGCGCCGTGAGGCAGCAATGCTAACTACTGCGCCACCGTGCTGCCCTGAGCATGTGAAATAGTTTGAGATATTTTGATATGGTCACAACCAATACTTGCATTTACATAGTGCCTCATCGGTGCTCTGAGAGACGAGTAATATCCAATAATTTGCTTTGAACTGAAGTCACTTGCAATTGCGTCACATCACAATGTGTACGATAGAACAAAATGCATGGATATAGGGACTTATCTTAAAGGGGCTGGTTTAGCACAGTGGTCTAAACAGCTGCCTTGTAATGGAGAACAAGGCCAGCAGGGCGGGTTCAATTCCTGTACCGGCCTCCCCGAACAGGCGCCGGAATGTGGCAACTAGAGGCTTTTCACAGTAACTTCATTGAAGCCTACTTGTGACAATAAGCTATTATTATCTCAAAGACAATGGTTTACTGTAAAGTGCAGTGAGGTTTGTTACGTGCACAAACAGAGCAGTTAGTTTGTGCAACCCAAGATCCTACAGTGAGCAATGAGATGAATGTTATTTTGCTGGTGTGGATTCCATCGAATCCACAGAATCCCAACAGTGCAGTAGGAAGTCATTCGGCTCATCAGGTCTGCACCGACTCTCCTAACAGCACCCTACCCAGGCCCATTCCCTCGCTCTATCCCTGTAACCTCGCGCAATGATCATGGCCAATCTACCTAACCTTTGGACTGTGAGTGGAAACCAGAGCATCCCAGAGGAAACCTATGCAGACACAGGGAGAATGTGCAAACTCCACACAGACTGTCACCCAAGGCCGGAGTCGAACCTGGGACCCTGATGCTGTGAGGTAGCAGTGCGTACTGCTGTCAGGTTGAGGGATCAATTTGGGCTACAATGCAGAGAGCATGCCCAGCCGCTGAAATAAAATACAGCTAGTGTAACATCCAGTAGAACCACCAAAACAAGGCAATGGGGCCATGGTTTAACACTGAGACCGCAAGAAACTTCAGAGAGTCGTGAACACAGCCCAGTCTATCACACGGAGCTGCCTCCCATCCATTGACTCTGTCTACACCTTCCGCTGCCTGGGGAAAGCGGGCAGCATAATCAAAGACCCTCTCCCACCCGGCTTACTCACTCTTTCAACTTCTTCCATTGGGCAGGAGATACAGAAGTCTGAGAACACGCACGAACAGACTCAAAAACAGCTTCTTCCCTGCTGTTACCAGAATCCTAAATGACCCTCTTACGTACTGACCTGATTAACACTACACCATGTATGCTTCACCCGATGCCGGTGTCCATGTAGTTACATTGTGTACCTTGTGTTGCCCTTTTATGTATTTTCTGTTATTTCTTTTCTTTTCATGCACTTAATGATCTTTTGAGCTGCTCGCAAAAATACTTTTCACTGTACCTCGGTACACGTGACAATAAACAAAATCCAGAATCCAGCACCTCTGACAATGCAGCACCACCCTCATTAGTGCACTGAATGTGGTGGTTTGAGATGACATGCTCAATTTCTGGAGGAGTGGGTGAGTTTCAACCCACACAGTAATGCTGCTGAGGGAGTGCGACGAGCTGGATCGAGTATGGCAGCATCAGAATGGATGTAACATCAGCTCCACTCTCTTCCTCAAATCCTCCCCCCCGCAAAAAATAACACGGTAGCCCCATTGATCTTAATTCTGTTCCCTGCCTTCAGCCTTTGAAGTAGATCAAAATCTCCATTTTGGCAGATAAGGGGCTGGATTCCCCGTCCGGCCGCACCAGATTTTTGGTTCAGCACGCTGTCGGGATTCTCCGTTTTGCTGGCTGGTCAATGGGGTTTCTCATTGTGGGGTAACCCCCCGGCGTCGGGAAATCCCCGGGCTCCCGGCAAATCAGAACATCCGACGGCGGAGAATCCAGCCCAAGATATTACAATCGGTGGAAAAGGGTCAGGAATTGGGTAGGGGATGGAGGTGGGGAGGGGGGGGGGGGGCTGGGTGTGGGGGGGGGGGGGGGGGGGGGGTTGGTGTGGTGGTAATAACTAACTCCAAAACGAATAAAGTGACAAATCCCATCAAACCTCTCCCCCCCCCCCCCCCACTCTCTGCATTCGCACATTCTCCTTGCCTGTTGGTTAGCTTCGATATTATTTGCTAATTACTGCCTTGTATGTGTTTAATTAGAAAGAAATGCTCTCATTTCACTGTTCAAAGCAGGCGAGAATTGATGCAACTCTCCCTCTCTGTGTCATGGGGGTTGCTCGGGGGGCACTGCTGGGTGCTAATATATATAATATACTGCATATGTAAATGATGCAGGGTGGAGAGCTCTTAATAATGCAAACTGCTTCATGAGTCCTGTATGCCCCACTCCCCCCTGTTTCACAGTCCCTTTTAATATCAGTGAGGCAGCAAGCAGAATATTTTTACTGTTTTGTTGGAGGCATCTGTTACTTTACACAGATTAATAAAAGTTCAAGGATCATGCTGGTTTCATTTGCGTTGATTTGCATATTAATAGCGCGCATATTAAACAACTACTTCAGAGGAAGAGCTGAATAATTGAGGGCACCAATCCTGCACATTTTAACTCGATGTACCTCATCTATATTCCCATAACACCAGGGGGATTCTGTGTGATTCGAGTCTGGTTGAAATTACCAAAAACCAGACCCAATTTGCATTGACCTTTCGATAATACATTTAATTAGGCTCATTGATGTGTAATGCTTCGGTTTGTGGGCCTGTTTAGACACTGGCAGGGTGAGAGTCATTGCACAGACCCCCTGATACCCATTACCTGTGTTGTGCTAGGACTGGGAATAAATTCATGCCCAGGCCACTGCTGAAAGACATGGATTGATGTCCCCAGGAACCTTGGAATGTCAGGTCAGAGGTTCCTTGCGAAACTAGTTCTGCTCATGTGAATGTGGTTTTTCTATTAATGCAGCCAATGTTTTCCCTCTTTTTCTCTCCAGTTCTCTGGTCAAGGGGGCCCGAGTTGGTCCACGGGTGTTTGACCTCCCTCCTGCACCTCTCCAAGTTCTTGTTCTTTCTGCCAGAGCACAGGCAGTGAGTGCTGACAAGCTACTCAATCACAGCCAGGCAGCAAACAGCAGCAATTTACACTGGTGCCTTGAACATTGCAAGACACTGCACAAAAGGGCATATTGGACACCGAGCGACAACATGGAGAAGTGTAGAGGAGGTGATGGAAGTTGCCGTTGGTGCAAAAGGTTTTGAAGAGGGTCCTGAATGTGAGGAACTAACAAGGTAGCGAGGATTTAGGAAACAGAGAACCCCAGAGCATTGGATCATGACTGCAGTCATTGAAGGCCAAGTAGAGAAGTGAGCTGGAGGGGGGGTCACTTAGTCAACCAGTTAGAGGAGATGCAAGTCATGGTGCAGCTGTTTAGAACCTTAGTTAGGCCACACTTGGAGTATAGTGTTCAATTCTGCTCACCACACTACCAGAAGGATGTGGAGGCTTTAGAGAGAGTGCAGAAGAGATTTCCCAGGATGTTGCCTGGTACGGAGGGCATTAACTATGAGGAGAGGTTGAATAAACTCGGTTTGTTCTCACTGGAACAAAGGAGTTTGAGGGGCAACATGATAGAGGTCTACAAAATTATGAGGGGCATAGACAGAGTGGATAGTCAGAGACTTTTCCCAGGGTAGAGGGGTCAATTACTAGGGAGCATAGTTTTAAGGTGCGAGGGACAAGGTTTAGAGGAGATGTACGAGGCAAGTGGGTGCCTGGAACTCGCTGCCGGAGGAGTTGGTGGAAGCAGGGACGGTAGCGACGTTTAAGGGGCATTTTGACAAATACATGAATAGGATGGGAATAGAGGGATATGGAAGTGTAGAGGATTTTAGTTTAGATGGGCAACACGGTCGGTGCAGGCTTGGAGGGCCGAAGGGCCTGTTCCTGTGCTGTACTTTTCTTTGTTCTTCTTTGAGAGAAGTGTGCAATCAGGGGCACAAGGTTGGGGGAAGTTATACAGAATGTTATAGAGTGGGACAAGGTCATGGAGAAATCTATGAGTGAGGTAAAGATTTCCAAAGTCACTGAGCTGAAGGACAAGAAGCCACAGGAGCCTGTTGAGGATGAGAATGAGCAGGACCTTTTGGTGATAAGTGTGGCACACCTCTTTGAGTAAGAGTGAGAGGATTGGTTAGTAGGTAATTGGTAAAGTCGAGCACGACACTAAAAATAAATGGTTTTGGGGTGGTCAGCAGTGAGGAGGGGTAATACATTCATCATGGTTTCGGTAACAGGCAGGATGTGAATTTGAAGCTTTGGGGTCAAGCAGGTCACTCGGGGTTACGTGCAGTTGAGTTGAGTGAGCAGTCTCACTGTCAAAGAAGCAAGGTTTCTGCCGAGAACTGGGCTTTGCTCTTGCTGGTGTTTTTATGACACTCGCCTCACCGACAACCTGATGTTAGGCAGTACACGTGGTGGTCAGAGAGGTCAGGGGGCATCATGCTGATCACAAGTGAGATTGGTGATAGGATATTACAAATAGTGCCTGTTCTGGTGAGTGCATATGCTGCCCCTGATCTCCATGGAGTCACTCCAGCTTGAAAGAGCATGGGCGGTTTCACCGAGCCCGTGGCAGGTTGGAGAATTGGTGTTGACGCCGGAAATTCCCGCCACGCCGCTCTGATGCCTCGCCACGAGTCGCGCACGCGGTCAATATGGCGCCAGTCGGGGGCCGTTGAAAGACGCCCCCCGATTCTCCGCGGTCGACCGGCCGAGGTCCCACCAAGTTCTGCCGGCATGGTTCACGTATGGTACCACTCGGCGGGAGCTCAGACCCGCGGCCGCGGTGGCCGTCCTGGTGGGGGGGCGGGGGGATCGGACTCCAGGGGGGGCCTCCACGATGGCCAGGCCCCGAGATCGGGGGCTACCGATCTGCAGGCGCGCGCAATCTGGGGGTGGGCCTATCTTCTTCCGCGCATGCCTGCTCCGTCGCTACGCCATATTTCATGGCGCCGGCACGGAAACGGGCACTACGCGCATGCGCCGGGGCGGAAACGGCCGCCGCGCATATGCGTGGACCCGCGTCGGCAGTGCAGGGCCGCGTATCGGCGCCGGAGCTACGTTGGGCAGTCCGGCGCGTGATGGCCTCCTGTGGGCCACTGAATTGCTGGGCCAAGAGGCCCATTGACGCCTGCGTGAAACACTCCGGTGCTTACGCCCGCGTCAACACTTAACCGGGATTTTGGAGAATCCCGGCCCATGTGTATTAATGTTGAGCGCGAACAAGAATCACTAAGCTGTGATGCACCCCACAGTCGAATAACTGTCTTGCATTTGCTGCTATACGTTCATTTGTCAAAATGGTCCCTTGCATTTGGTGCTTGGAGAACAACTGGAATCATGTCCCAGCATAAGTCGCCACCTTCAGGACAGGAGTGGATAAAGTGGCAGTAAAGAGAAAGTTATATTATCCAGAATCCATGCAGAACAGAATTGAGTGAAGCCCACTCTAATCTCTGATTTATTTGAACTAATTGTACTTCTTTCTGCATTTACACAGTCTAATCAGAGAGACTTTAGGTTTAGTTATTGACATCCAATGCTTGTCTCCTGATGGTCTCTTATTGTTTTTTTTATATTCCAGCTGATCACAGCAGCAGTGTAAAATCTCCTCAGCGGATTTTGCTTAGTTACAAATTACCATTGAAAAATGAATTGCCTTGACAATATCTAATGTTTTGTGACATACCACAAAATACAAGCTCAGTCCACTGAGTGTGGAAGGTGGCTCATTGGAAATATTAAATTAAGCATTCTGAGAGCTGCAAGTAATTCAGTTTTCTGCTCTGTTGCTCATGGTTTGCCGGAGTGGATGATGTTCCAGGGCACAATCGAGTTTGAAATAAGTGGATGGAGGCTTGGGTATCAAGTTTCTGTACTGCTCCGGCAGACTTTCCTGCTCTCCTGCCTGTGGAGTTGATTTAAGGCAGATTCAGACAGAGGCTGCATTCAGATGCTGGGCTCTTAGTCTGTGCACTGTAGAGCTGAGCTCGGATGTGCAGCAAAGCTGGGGGTGGGGTGGGGGTGGGGGTTGGTTTGGGGGGTTGGGGGTGGGTGGGTGGGGGGGGGTTTGGTGGGTGGGGGTGAGGACGACGGGGGGGAGGGGTGGGGGATTCAGTGGGGGTGGGGGGACATGAGCAAAGGAGGTAGATGAACACTTTAGAGAGGGGGCTTATTCTTATTTGTTATGCATTCTGGTCAAATGTTGATCATCTCGTCCTGGAATGATGAATCATGCCAGGAATTTAATAAGCTTATTCCCCCCAAATCTGAACATGCATATTAGGAGCAGGAGTAGAACATTAGGTCCCTCAAGCCTGCTCCGCCATTCAATAAGATTGTGGCGATCTAGGGCAGCACAGTGGCGCTGAGGTCCCAGGTTCGATCCCGGCTCTGGGTCACTGTCCGAGTGGAGTTTGCACATTCTCCCCGTGTTTGCCTGGGTTTTGCCTCCACAACCCAAAGATGTGTAGACTAGGTGGATTGGCCACGCTAAATTGCCCCTTGATTGGAAAAAATTAATTGGGTACTCTAAATTTATTTTTAAAAAGAATCTCTCTACCTCTGCATTAAAAATATTCAAAGACTGCTCCCACTGCCTTTTGAGGAAGAGAGTTACAGAGACTCCCCTCTGACAGAAGAAAAACCTCCCCATCTGTGTTTCAGGCGGGCGACTCTTTCCTTTTAAACAGTGGCCCGTAGTTCTAGATTCTTTCACAAGAAGAACCATCCTTTCCACATTCAACCTGTCAAGACCACTCAAGGACTTTATCCTCCATTCCCGCTGGAGTGAATGGAGATTTGGCTGAGTGCCAAATTCTCCGTTCTCGCTGGCAGCGGTAGTGAGGAGGACTCACATTGGAGAATCCCGCCCAAGATCTTATTCATGTCAATCTAGTCGCCTCTCATTCTCCTAAACTCCAGCAGATACATGCCCAACCCATCCATATATTTCCTCATGAGACAACTTGTCCATTCCAGTTACTAGTCCAGTAAACCTTCTCTGAATTGCTTCCAACGTATTTATATCCTTCCTTAAATAAGGAGATTGGTATTGTCATAATATACACACAGGTATATGATGGTGCACAGACAGGCAGTGATTGACACACAGGATGACTAGTGAACACACAGAACACAGCAGCCAATCACCAGACAGGACACGACCACTATAAAGCCAGAGGGCACTAGTTTTCCCGTTCTCTTGGGATCCAGCCTCTGAGACAGTCAGAGCCCATGAGCAGCAACTGGAACATACACCATGTGGTAGTAAGATAGTCTGGTCAGGATAGCCTCAGGTCTCCAGTCAAGTCAGCATAGTGTCAACCCACAGTTAAAGTATGTATGATAGTTAAGAGTTCAATAAAATCGAGTTGCATTTCTTCAAGTGTTGGAAGCCTGTCTCTCTCACTGCTGCAGCAGACGCAGTCCTCGCAGACCCAGAATACCCAACACATCAGGTATTATACACAGTACTCCAGAGAGATTAAGTCCAACCCAAGTTCAGGGAGCGGATCTGAAATAATTTGTTTTCTTAAATTACTCTTTCCTTCTTTCCTGAAGACTCCAGCTCTCGGTGGAGTATGGTGACCCTCCAGTACCTCATCCAAGAGGCATTCTTCATCATTGAATGTTGACGGTAGAGGAGGGGGTGGGTGATTCATTAACAAATTGTGCAGTGCCCAATCTTGATCTACCAATCCCAATTTTTTCTTAAGATCAGTTTTTAGGAAATAATTATCTAAATATGTTTCTAATTTTAAAAGAACATTGCTTAGTATATATTATATAAAATATTCATCACCAAAGAGTCATAGAGGTTTATAGCATGAAAGCAGGCCCTTCGGCCCAACTTGTCCATGCCACCCAGTTTTTACCACTAAGCTGGTCCCAATTGCCCGCATTGGCCCATATTATATCTATACCCTCTATACCCATCTTTCCCATATAACTGTCCAAATGCTTTTTAAAAGACAAAATTGTACCCACGTCTACTGCTGCCTCTGGCAGCTCATTCTGGACACTCACCACCCTCTGTGTGAAAAAATTGGCCCTCTGGATCCTTTTGTATCTCTCATCTCTCAACTTAAACCTATGCCCTCTCGTTTTAGACTCTCCTACCTTTTGGAAAAGGTGTTGACCTTATCTATGTCTCGGATATTAACGGATAACAGTGAGAAATTGTGAAATGTTTAATCACAAAAATGGGTCTTTTTCTGAAACAAAAACAACCCCCTTTCTAGGGTAGGAGAGTCAAGTACTCGGGGAAATACGTTTAAAATGCATGGGGAAAAGTTTAGACAGATGTGCGAGGCATGTTTTTTACACAGGTAAATATATGGAACGTGCCACCTGGGGAGGTGGTGGGAGCAGGTACAATAGTGGCATTTAAGGGACATCTAGACAAATATATGAATCGGGTGGGAATGGAAGGATATGGACTCTGTAAGTGCAGACGGTTTTAGTTTAGGCAGGTACATGGTCGGCGCAGGCTTGGAGGGCCGCAGGGCCTGTTCCTGTGCCGTATTGTTCTTTGTTCTTTGTTGAATGCTGGAAAATCCCAGCAGGTCTGGTAGCATTTGTACAGAGAGAAACAGTGTTAATGTTTCGAGTCCGTTTGACTCTTCATCAGAAATAAAGAGAGGGAGAATGTGTTGGATATTAAGCTGTAGCTGGGAGAGATTGCAACAAGATGTAGCAACCTTAAGAACAAGAGACATATGGCCCAATGTGGGGTGTGGGTGGGGGAGTGAGAGTTTTGCATTAATATTTGGGATATTTAAAATGGAGGAGAACGATCGCAGTCCAAAGTTGTTTACCTCAATTTGAAACAAAAACAGAGAATTCTGTTTACTGGCCAGCAGAATGTGACAAGTTTTGTGCCACAGGGCCTCAACATTTTACGATTTATATAAATGACTTAGATAAAGGGACTGAAGGTATGGCTGCTAAAGTTGCTGACGACACAAAGATAGGCAGGAAAGTAAATTGTGAAAAAGACAACATGATGCTAGAAAGGAACATAAATAAGTTAAGTGAATGGGAAAATGCAGTATTATGTGGGAAAATGTGAAATTGTCCATGTTCGCAGGAAGAATAAAAAACAAAGTTTATTATCTGAATGTGAGAGATTGCAGAGCTCCGACCTGCAGAGGGATCTGGGTGTCCTTGTGCAGTGAGTAATTAGAAAGCTAGTAGAATGTTACAATTTATTGTGAGGGGAGTTGATTAAAAAAGTAGGGAATTTACGCTCCAGTATTGTGTACAGCATTGGTCTTCTTATTTAAGAAAATATGTAAATGCATTAGAAGCAGTTCAGAGAAGGTTTACAAAACTGATATCAGAAAAGGGCAGGTTATCTTCTGAGGAAAGGTTGGAGAAGGTAGATTAGTATCCACTAAAGTTCAGACGAATAAGAGGCGACTCGATCAAAACCTTTAAGATTCTGAGGGGTATTGACAGAGTGGATGTCAAGAGTTTGTTTTCTCTTGTCGGAGAATCCAGAACTAGGGGGTCACTGTTTAAAAATAAGGGGTCATTCATTTAAAAAAGAGATCAAAGAACAGTACAACACAGGAACAGGCCCTTTGGCCAACCAAGTCTGGGCCGATCATGATGCCTGTCTAAACTGGAACATTTGCACTTCGTATCCCTCTATGCCCATCCTATCCATGTACTCGTCAAGATGCCTCTTAAACGTCGCTATTGATTGATGAAGAATAGATGAAGAGAATTTTTTTCTCTCAGAGGGTCACGAGTCTCTGGAATTCTCTTCCTCACCAAACAGTAAGAAGTCTCACAACACCAGATTAAAGTCCATCAGGACTCCCGGACGAGCACTCAGGTCTTGCACGGATCAGCTGGCGGGGGCATTCGCACACACCTTCAACCTCTCTTTACAACAATCTGAGGTCCCTATCTGCTTCAAGAAGACAACCATCATCCCTGTACCAAAAGAAAGCCAAGCAGCGTGCCTTAATGATTATCGTCCAGTGGGTCTGACATTCCATCATCATGAAGTGCTTCGAAAGGTTAGTCATGGCACGAATCAACTCCAACCTCCCGGATTGCCTTGATCCACTACAGTTCGCCTACCGCTGCAACAGGTCCACAGCAGACACCATCTCCATGGCCGTGCATTCTACCCTGGAACACCTAGATAACAAAGACACCTATGTCAGACTCCTATTTATTGACTACAGCTCAGCCGTCAACACCATCATTCCTACGAAACTCATCTCCAAACTCCGTGGCCTTGGCCTCGGCTCCTCCCTCTGCGACTGGATCCTGAACTTTCTAACCCACAGGCCACAATCAGTAAAGATTGGCAACAACACCTCCTCCACAATCATCCTCAACACCGGTGTCCCACAAGGTTGTATCCTCAACCCCCTACTATACTCCTTATACACCTATGACTGTGTGGCCAAATTCCCCTCCAACTCGATTTTCAAATTTGCTGATGACACCACAGTAGTGGGTCGGATTTCAAACAATGACGAGACAGAGTACAGGAATGAGTTAGAGAATCTGGTGAACTGCTGCAATGACAATAATCTCTCCCTCAATGTCAACAAAACAAAGGAGATTGTCATCGACTTCAGGAAGCATAGTGGAGAACATGCCCCTGTCTACATCAATGGAAAGAAGGAGAAAAGGTTGAGAGCTTCAAGTTTTTAGGTGTACAGATCACCAACAGCCTGTCCTGGTCCCCCCCCCATGCTGACACTATAGTTAAGAAAGCCCACCAACGAATCTACTTCCTCAGAAGACTAAGGAAATTTGGCATGTCCGCTACGACCCTCACCAACTTCTACAGATGCACCATAGAAAGCATTCTTTCTGGTTGTATCACAGCTTGGTATGGAGCCTGCTCTGCCCAAGACCGCAGGAAACTACAAAAGGTCGTGAATGTAGCCCAGTCCATCACGCAAACCAGCCTCCCATCCATTGATTCTATCTATAATTCCCGCTGCTTCAGAAAGGCAGCCAGCATAATTAAGGACCCCACACACCCCGGAAATACTCTCTTTCACCTTCTTCCGTCAGGAAAAAGATCCCAAAGTTTGAGGTCACGTACCAACCGACTCAAGAACAGCTTCTTCCCTACTGCCATCAGACGTTTGAATAGACTGGCCTCGTTTTAAGTTGATCTTTTCTCTACACCTTGCTATAACTGTAACATTATATTCTGCAGTCTCTCCTTCCCTATGTACGGTATGCATTGTTTGTACAGCATGCAAGAAACAATACTTTTTACTGTATACTAATACATGTGACAATAATAAATCAAATCAAAATGTTTGTTTGAAATCACAAGCTTTCGGAGCGCTGCTCCTTCATCAGGTGAAGGAACTGATGAAGGAACACCATTCTGGAAACTTGTGATTTCAAATAAATCTGTTGGACTTTAACCTGGTGTTGTGAGCATGATTACTGTGCCCAATCCAGGTCCAGCGCCAGCATCTCCACATCATGGCTACCACAAAGCTGTGGAAGCAGAATCTTTGAATATTTTTAAGGCAGAAACCGATAGATTCTTGACTGACAAGGGGGTGAAAGCTTATCGGGGGTAGGAAGGAATGTCCGGTGAGGTTACAATCAGATCAGCCATGATCTAATAACAATAATTACTATTATTATGGCAGAGCAGCCTCAAGGGGCCGAGTGGCCTACTCCTGCTCCTAATTCGTATGTTTGTGTGAATTTCTGTCGAAAATGTGCTTGGATCAAAAATTGCACCAAGTTACACTGTTCTGCCAAGCCGAGTCATGTCTTGGCTTATGCATCGTCCAGTCGCTGATCATGCGAGTTGCTCACAGATGTAAATGTATACATCAGTTAAGGGACGAATAGGCACCCTTGTTTTGACGCTGTTATGCTATGCACATGGCCCTCAGTAAAAAAGGTGTTGCATAGAAATCCATAAATGTGTCTCTGTCTTGCTTTCTGTTGTCATTGGCATTTGAGCAAGAGCAGTGCTACTCTTAAGATATTGGATTTTGACTATTTTCTTTTAACTGGCTCTTCTTGTTATTAAGGTTGCCAACCCTGACCTCGGTAGTAGAGCATAGGCAGGCTATTCAATCTGGGAGGTAAAATCATGATCAAGCCCAACATTGTGCTCATCTGCCTCCCACAAAAAAAGGCGCACTTTCTAGCAGGGAGACTGGACAGTGATTGAGGAGTCTGACCCAAAGATGGTGGGAGGCTAATGTTGGAACTTCTACTGGCATTCCAGATAAGACGAATGAACTCAGAGCAGAGATGGAACTGGGAGATGCTAACCTGTAGTGCTCTGTTCTACAACTGATGTGATATTTATTCAGAGAGCCAGAAGGTAGTACTTTTTAAAGTTATGCTGCGCATGTTGGTCGTGATTCTCACAGCCCCGTTCCGGGCCAGAGAAATGCCGCAACCATTCCACCCCACCCCGACGCCGGCGCGCGATTCTCCGAGGTGCGGAGAATCGGCGTCATTTGCGCTGGCGCGTTTGGCGCGGAGCCGGTCGCTGGCCGCTGTACGAGGCCAGACCGCCGATTATCCGGCCCGGATGGGCTGAGCGGCCGCGCGGAAAAAGAAGAGTCCCGCCAGCGCCGTCGACACCTGATCGCTACCGGTGGGAACTCTTCGCGAAGCGTCGGGGGGGGGGGGCGGCCTGTGGGAGGGGGAGGGGGGCTCCGTCCCCGGGGGGAGGCCTCCGATGGGGTCTGGCCCACGATCGGGGCCCACCGATCGGCGGGCCGGCCTCTCCCCACCCCAGGCCTACTTTGTTGTGCGTCCGGCCCCAGAACCCCCCACGCCATGTTGCGTCGGGGCCGGCGCGTCCCGTGAAGCCACCGCGCAAGCGCGGGTTGGAGCCACCCCCAGTGTGCGCCAGGAAGTGAGGCTGGAGCGGCGTGAACTGCTCCAGCACCATGCTGGCCCCCTGTGGGGGCCAGAATCACTAGTGCCCGTGCCCATTTCACGCCGTCGTGAAACGCGACGGCGTTCACGATGGCGCGGACACTCTGTCCCGCGATCGGAAAATCGCGCCCGTTGTGTTTTTTCTAAAACCTCAATCTGTTTGTCGTATTTGTTCCTGAACCTCCCTGTGCTACATACTCCACCCTCTGTATCTGCTTAGTCACCTCTTCCATCTCTCTCTGTCTTCTCACACCCTTTTGTGAGATTAAGTTTCTTGGGGAAAGATTTTCTCTGATCCGTATTGCTAATGAAATGATACACTGCTTCTTTTGAAACAGTTTGCGTCTGTGTGGGCGGGGTAGACGGTGGCTATTGGCTTGTTATGAAACAGCGACCGGTATAAATCACCGACCTACCTTTGCTGCTTTCCCTCGCCCCCATGCACACTCGATGAGCTCTGGGTGTAGGAAGGGTGGAACAAGAATGAATATCGCCATTGCTGATAATCCTGAACTCTGACGCATTCCTGGTTTTAAAATAGCAATGATATCAGGAGCTGGGGATTCCAGGGGCCCATCACAGTATGGGAGATCATACCTCTCTTCTGACAGAATGGTGTTGCTTTATATCACATGTGCGCATTGATACTGCAGCATCAAGATTCGTGGACGCAGTCAAGCAGCTGGCTGGGTCAGGTGGGGTCTGCTAAGCTGCTTGTATCTGAGAGCCCAAGGTGCTGCCATAATTATTATGTTGTATCGATTTTTAAGTAGCTGATCCATTATATGCCCAACAAGGCTCTACCTGATTCTATGGCGTATGATAAAGAGCTGTGTCTGTAATGAAATGAGTCGGATTACACTCAAATTAGCATTGATTTCCTCTGGATGTTGTTTTCTCAGCACCACTTTTGTTTTCCATCTATGGCTAAGGTCTCTCTTTAAATATGTGTATTATTCAGGTAATGCTGGAATGATGCTGTGCACAAAGCAACAAGGCCACTTACAGGAGTTGTGACTTATGAATCAGTCTGGGTGGTCATGGCAATGGGAGATTGTGGTGGTATGCATTAGGGGTATTACGGTACCCTGTGATGCCGAGTGGCTATTGGTGGGTAGACGCCGGGTCCCGATTGGATCAGCCGCCTACTGGCACCACCCAGTAAGGCGGAGTATAAGACCCCGGGTTCTCCCAGCAGCCGCATTCTGTAACTGTGCTGCTGGGGAACAAGTCTGCGTAATAAAGCTATCGATTGACTCCATCTCTTCTCATCTCGTGAGTGATTGATTGGGCTACAGAGATATTTCAACCAAACCCAAGAATCCGACTCAGACTCTTATGTTGGCTGTTGAATTAGGCGTGGTTTGATCGGCTCAGCAGTAAGAAGAAATAACTTGTATTTATATAGCGCCTGTCATTGTATCAGCACTCCCCAAAGCACATTCCAGCTAATGGAGCCCTTTTGAAGTGTAGATGCTGTTGTGCAGGTGGAGAGGATGTTTCTGCTTGTGGGAGAATCTAGAACTAGGGGACATCATTTAAAAAAATAAGGGCCGGGATTCTCCCTTCTGGGGACTAAGCCCCTGGGCGGGATTCTCTGATCCTTGAGGCTAAGTGTTGACGGCGTGTCTCTCTTCTCCACGCTGGCCCCGACGCAACATGGCGTGGGGCTACAGGGGCCGTCGCAGAAGAAAGGAGGCCCCCAGCCCGAGAGGCCAGCTTGCCGATAGGTAGGCCCCGATCGCGGGCCAGGCCACAGCGGAGGCCCCCTCGGGGTCGGACTCCCCCCCTCCACCACAGGCCGCCCCCAAGCCCTTCTACGGCAAGGTCCCGCCGGCTAAGAGCAGGTTAGAACGGTGCCGGCGGGACTCAGGTTTTTCGGTACGGCCGCTCGGCCCATCCCGGGCGGAGAATTGCCGGGGTGCCCCATAGAGCGGCCCCCGACCAGAGCTGCGCCGGCGCCAATGGCTCGGCATGGCGTGATTCACGACAGTCGTGACAATTCTCCGGCCCGGCCCCATGCTGAGAGAATCCCGCCCCCTATGCCTGAGGGGGAACTGGCGCCAACCACTCCGGCGTCAACTGCCCCCGAAAGTGCGGAATTCTCTGAAGGGATGGCACGAGTTTGTGCATGCGCCGAAATGATCTCGCACATGCGGGGAACCGCCAGGTTTCTCTTCTCCGCGCCGGCCATGGCAGAGCCCTACAGGGGCTGGCGCAGACGAAAGGAGTACCCCCACGGAACAAGCCCGCCCGCAGATCGGTGGGCCCCGATCGCGGGCCAGGCCACCGTGGAGGCTCCCCCGCAGGGTCGGATCCCCACGCGCCCCCCCCGAGGACCGCCCCCGCAGACTTACCTGCCAGGTCCCACCGGTACTTGAGTTGAGTGATTCACGCCCGCGGCACTGGCCAAAAATGGATGGCCGCTTGGCCCATCGGGGCTCGGAGACTCGCCGGAGGGGCCGCTGCCAACGGCCTCCGACCGGCGTGGCGGGAATCCCACTTCCGCCCGAAACACGGCGCCGGAGAATACGGCAGCCGGCGTCAGGGCGGGATTCGTGCCGCCCCGCCCCGGGGATTCTCTGACCCAGCGGGGGGTTGGAAAATCCCGCCCAAGGGGTCCCACATTTAAAATGAAGATGAGGAGATGTTTCTTTCTCTCAGGAGGTCGTGAGACCTCTCTTCCTGAGAAAGTGCTGGAAGCAGAGCTTTTTGCCGGGACTTTCCCGCTCCGCTGTGATGTGTTTTCCCATGGAGATCCATTCAAATCCCATGTTGGTGGGACTGGATGACCGCGCACTTTGAATATTTTTAAGGCAGAGGTCGATAGTAAGCAAGGGGGTGATAGGTTATCAGGCGTAGGCAGGATGCAGATTTGAGGTTACTCTCAGATCAGCCTTGATCTTATTAAATAGTGGAGCAGGTTCGAGGGGCCGAATGGCCTGCTCCTGTTCCTTGTTCTTATGCTCATAATTGGTAATGAAGGAAACGGTAGAACTCTTGCCTTGAAGGTAAAAGATTATGGTCGTGCAAATAATTCTGGCTGCCACAGTGCTCCATGTTGGAGGTGCTATTCCCAGGAGATAAGTTAAACTGAGGCCTGTTGGCCTAGTGATTGAACAATACAAACCCCTTTGATATTATTTGAAGAGGAGCAGAGAATTCTTTGGTTATCCTGACCAACCCTCATGCTTCAAACAACTTCAGCAGAAGCGGAGGCACCGGCGAATTACTTTTGCTGACTGTGGGATCTTGCTGAGCGCACAACGGGCTGCCACGTTCGTGAACTTAAATATAATCAATGAACTTCAAAGTCATGTGCTGTATGTGGAATGTTTTGAGGTAGGATACATCAATGCAAGTTTTCACGTAGAACAGGTTGTCCCAATCTGCTGGCTCTTCTCTGAATTCACCGCTCCTGCCCTTCCTAAACCTCTCCCTCCAAATAACCTCTTCTATTCCATATTCAGATACCCCCTTGGCCTTGCCACGCCACATGAACTTTACTCCATGATATTGATTGGACAAGAGAACTGATGTGGAAATATTATTTGCACATCGATTGAATTCTCTCCTGAGCGGGCTGCATGAGAAAACAATGGTTCAGAATATCTATATTTCTCAGCTGTGCCCTCCTCAATACTTGGCCCTCCTCCATCAGACCTTTGAATAACTGGGCAATTAAAATCCTCCCCTCCCCCGCCTTCCCTTACATATAGACTACCTAATTCTGTAGTATGCTAATTGTATTCTTAATGAGTGAAGCCAGATTATGTATAGTTATTATTTGTAATTAGAGCACTTTCGGTGGACCATATGTGCATTAGTGATGACCTTTGAAGGGGTCATTACTAGCAATGTTTTCATCCTGGTAGCACTAGGTTTGCTTAATGTCACTTGACCAGTTTCCTCCGAAATAGTCCTAATTCTGTCGTTCTTCTAATTTGTGCACATTGTTTTGGTTAACCCCCTGACCTGCAGTTTTATAACAGGCACCAATAATCAATGTAGGTCCATTTGCTAGATCCAGCTGCTAGATCCACATAGCTTCAACTTCCCCCAAAAGACCAATATCATCTCTCGCTGTAAGGATTAGTTATTTTTAAAATTTCCAATTAAGGGGCGATTTAGCGTGGCCAATTCACCTACCCTGTAGATCTTTGGGTTGTGGAGGTGAGACCCACACAGACACGGGGAGAATGTGCAAACTCCACACAGACAGTGACCCGGGGACGGGATCAAACCAGGGTCCTCGGCGCCGTGAGGCAGCAGCGTTAACCACTGTGCCACCGTTCCACCCTGTAAGGATTAGTTTTACCTCAATAATTACAGTTGAGGGCAGTACGGTGGCGCAGTGGGTTCGCCCTGCTGCCTCACGGCGCCAAGTCCCAGGTTCGATCCCGGCTCTGAGTCACTGTCTGTATGGAGTTTGCACATTCTCCCCGTGTTTGCGTGGGTTTCGCCCCCACAACCCAAAAAGATGTGCAGGGTAGGTGGATTGGCCATGCTAAATTGCCCCTTAATTTAAAAAAAATGAATTGGGTACTCTAAATTTAAAAATAATTTAAAAATAAATAAATAAATAAGTAATGACAGTTGTCATCCCCCCCCCCCCCCAACTGTGATAGAAGTACAGAGTCATACAGCACAGGAAGAGGCTATTCGAGCATCTGTTCAATTTATTTCTTTGAACCATTTTTGAATCTGAATCCTCCACCCTGTCTGGCAGTGCGTTCCGGATCAGAACTACTCACTGCGTAAGAACAATTCTCCGCATTTATCCTGTGCCTGTGTTCTCTGTTCACCCAGCTGCCAGTCAAAACAATTCGTCCCTACCTACTCTTATCTAAACCCTTCAGAACTTTGAACACTTCTCTGCTCTAAGGAGAAGAAATCCATCTTTCTTCAGTCTCTCCACATCACTGAGGTGCCTCATGCTCAGCACCATTCTGATGAATCTGCTCAGTACTCTCTCCAAATTTTGACATTCTTTCTGAACTAACCTATCCTTACAATATCTTCACTAACCCTTTAACTGAAATTCAGGTCCATCATTTAGATCTAAACATGTTCCAGGGAAGCTGACGATGTCTAATTTTCCACAGTTGCAGCACACAGCTTTATTCAAGTATTTTTCACAGGATTGTTGCAGGACAGAAGGAGGACATTCGGCCCGTCATTCGCTCTCTGCACTAACAACTAGACTAGCCCCACCTTTCCCTGAAGCCCTCCATTTTTCTTTCTCTTCGGATAATCACTCAATGCCCCTTTTGAATGTCACGATTGAATCAGCCATGTCCGCACTCTCAGGCAGTGCATTCCTGATCCCATCCAATCACTGCATAAAAAAAAGCTTTCCCTCATGTCATCTATGGTTCCGAAACTCCAAGCATTATCATGACCCATATTAAGTGTTTTTCTGCTTGTTGGCTCCTGAACTATCTCACTTTTACAATCTTAGCCGGAATTCTACGGTCGTTGCGATTCACTTTTATTGCCAGCAGCGCACCCACATCCGCGGCGTTCCGGGGTGGATACAATGGGAAATCCCATTGACAAACGACGGGAATCACGTCGCCAGCGAACGACACGTGGCCGAGAAGCATGCTACTGGGAAAGCGGAGAATCCAGCCCCATAATTCAAGTGGTTTGATCTAGTGCGACAAAGTCTTTGTCCTCAAGAATCCACATTCTGAATCAGATAGCTCAGTCTCAGTTAGTTTTTAGTTCTACCAATTAATTTCTCACATTCTAGGCTCACCTTTTGGCTCAGAATCAATTCCATTGTTACTCACACCTCATGAAAAGCTGACCTTCACCAGCTGTACATTAAGGTGAACTTTTCCTTGCTGCCGAGTTTGCCCGACCAATCATTCAGGTTAATTATCCCGCTGCTCCTCTCTGACAATCTTCGATAATAATAATCTTTATTATTATTATTGTCACAAGTCGGCTTACATTAACACTTCAATGAATCTCCTGTGAAAATCCACTAGTTGCCACACTCCAGATCCTCTGTGGGATTCTCCGAACCCCCACCGGGTCGGAGAATCGCCAGGAGGTGGCGTGAACCCCGCGCCTGCGGCCGCCGAATCTTCCGGCACCGTAAATTCGGCGGGGGCGGGAATCGTGCTGCGCCGGTCGGCGGGCACCCCCGGCGATTCTCTGGCCCGCGGTGGGCTGAAGTCCAGCTGCTGTCATGCCAGTCCTGCCGACGTGAATCAAACCACCTATGTTACCGGCGGGACTGGCGGCGTGGGCGGGCTCTGGGGTCCTGGGGGGGTCGCGGGGCGATCTGACCCCGGGGGGTGCCCCCACGGTGGCCTGGCCCACGATCGGGGCCCACCGATCCGCGGGCGGGCCTGTGCTGTGGGGGCACTGTTTTCCTTCCGCCTTGGCCACAGCCTCCGCGATGGCTGACGCGGAGGTGACCCCCCCCCCGCATGCGTGGGGATGACATCAGCAGCCGCTGACGCTCCCGCGCATGCGCGGGCGTCCGCCGACTGGCGGAGTCCCTTCGGCCCCGACTGGTGTAGCGCCAAAGGCCTTTCCCGCCTACTGGCGGCGCGCCAACCACTCCGGCGCGGACCTAGCCCCTCAAGGTGAGGGCTTGGCTCCTAAAGGTGCGGAGAAATCCGCACCTTTGGGGCAGCCCGACGCCGGAGTGGTTCACGCCACTCCCTCCCGCCAGGACCCCACGCTCCGCCGGGTAGGAGGAATCCCGGCCCCTGTTCGGGTACGCTGAGGGAGAATTCAGAATGTCCAATTCACCTAACAGCACGTCTTTGGGGACTTGAGGGAGAAAACCGGAGCTCCCGGAGGAAACCCACATGGCCACAGAGAGAACATGCAGACTCCGCACAGACAGTGACCCAAGCCGGGAAGCGAACCTGCGACCCTGCACTGTGAAGCAACAGAACTAACCACTGTACTACCATACCGCAAGACCCAATCCCATCACTCTGGCATCGTTGTTCCTAAATCCCTCAATCAGGTATGATTGTGCATGGGAAGTCTTGCATTTTCCCACAGCCAAGCTCCCTTTTTTGTTGCAGATTCAGATGCCCCCCATTTATTGTTCTTTACAGTAAACTGATTCTCAGGACCAAATGGTTGGACTTCCATGTGGATATAGGTAGGTTAGGTGAGTGGGCCAAAATATGGAGGTTGGAGTTTAACATGGATAAGTGTGAGGTTATCCTTTTTGGTCAGAAAATGAAAAGGCAACTTACTATCTAAACAGAGAGAAACCTTCAGTGCAGAGGGATCTGAGTGTCCTCGTGCATGAATCTCAGTATCTAGTATGCCGGTACAGCAGGTAATGAGGAAAGCAAATGGAATTTTGGCCTTTGTGGCTGAAGGGATAGAGTATAAACGTCGGGCAGTATTGCTGCAACTGTACAAGGCATTGATGAGACTGCACCTCGAGTACCGTGTACAGTTTTGGTCCCCTCATTTGAGGAGAGATGTAGTTGCATTAGAGGCAGTTCAGAGGAGTTTCATTCGATTGATTCCAGAGATGAGGGCCAGGATTCTCCGGTATCCGGCTGGAGTGAACCACTCCGGCGTTGGGCCGCCCGGAAGGTGCTGACTCCTCCGCACATTCAGGGGCTAGGCCGGCGCTGGAGTGGTCGGCGCCATGCCAACCGGCGCCGAAGGGCCTCAGCTGGCCGGCGCGAGTTGGCGCATGCGCAGGAGCGCTAGCGTGCTCCCTGAACCGCTGCTGTGTTCCTTACGCATGTGCAGGAAGTTTCTTCTCCGCGCCGGCTATGGTGGAGCTTTACACAGGCCGGCACGGAGGGAAAGAGTGCCCCCATGGCACAGGCCCGCCCGCAGATCGGTGGGCCCCGATCGCGGGCCAGGCCACCGTGGGGGCCTCCCCCAGGGCCGGATCCCCCGCGACCCCCGAGGACTCCGCAGGCCACCCTCAGAGCCAGGTCCCGCCGGTACGGACCTGGGGCGAAATTCTCCGTTATCGGCGGAAAGTCCGCCGATCGGCGCAAAAAACGGCGCAAATCCGACTTGCGTCACGTCGGAAAAATGGGTCGAAAGTCTCTGGCCCAAAATGGGCTAGCAGCGACGTAACGGGATCCGCACTTGCGCAGTGGTTCACGCCGTGCAGCGTCATATGCGCCGCACGGCATGACGGCTCATAAGGCCGCGCTGCTCCCCCCCACCCGACCGGAATACCCGACCGCAACACCCGACTGGATGGCTGGCCGCCGCTCAGCCCCGAGGTTCGAGTCACGGGATGTGGAGGCGCTCCTGGACGCGGTGGAGCAGAGGAGGGACGCCCTGTATCCCGGGCATGGCCGCAGAGTTGCCCCACGCCACAGCCGGCGTGTGTGGAGGGAAGTGGCAGAGGCCGTCACCTCTGCGGCCCTGACACCACGGACAGGCACCCAGTGCCACAAGAAGGTGAATGCCCTCGTCAGAGCAGGCAGGGTGAGCCTCCCCATATCCCCCCTCCCCCATATTCACCCTCCCCCATATCCCCCCTCCCCCATATCCCCCCTCCCCCATATCCCCCCTCCCCCATTTCCCCCCTCCCCCATATCCCCCATATCCCCCCTCCCCCATATCCCCATATCCCCCCTCCCCCATATCCCCCTCCCCATATCCCCCCTCCCCCATATCCCCCTCCCCCATATCCCCCCTCCCCCATATCCCCCATAATCCCCCCCCATAGCCCCCATAATCCCCCCTCCCCCATATCCCCCCTCCCCCATATACCCCCTCCCCCATATCCCCCATAATCCCCCCTCCCCCATATCCCCCATAACCCCCCTTCCCTATATCCCCCATAATCCCCCCTCCCCCATATCCCCCATATCCCCCCTCCCCCATATCCCCCATATCCCCAAGTGAATCCAGCCCTAACCTTAACCTCTGCAATGCACGCGCAACCGATGGCGTGCATTCATATACCTGCCTAACAGTGTTGCCTTTTACCCCTGCCACCCCCCCCCCCCCCCCCCACAGGATAAGCGCGCACACAACAATAGGGAGCATGTGAGGACTGGAGGAGGCACCGCTGACGAGAGGCCACTGACCGAACACGAGGAAAGGGCCCTGGAACTGGCTGGCGGACCTGACGACCGGGAGGTTGCTGATGCAGAGGTCGGGGGCGTAGTAGCAAGTGAGCCACCGACAGCCCGTCCCCATATCCCCCCTCCCCTATATCCCCCTCCACCATATCACCTGATCACTGCCTGATGTCTAACCATGCATGCTTCATTGTGTATCGCAGGACCAAACGTCCAGGCACCCATCCCCGCAGATGCAGACCGCCCGCAGGATGCCCCTCGGAGGCCACGGGAGACGGAGAGACCCGCGCCCTCCAGCATGCGACGCCTGCAGGATGCCCCTCGGAGGCCACGGGAGACGGAGAGACCCGCGCCCTCCAGCATGCGACGCCCGCAGGATGCCCCTCGCACACCACGGGAGACGGAGAGACCCGCACCCTCCAGCATGCGACGCCCGCAGGATGCCCCTCGCACACCACGGGAGACGGAGAGACCCGCACCCTCCAGCATGCGACGCCCGCAGGATGCCCCTCGCACACCACGGGAGACGGAGAGACCTGAAGCAACAGGGAGACGACACCCCCGTCACGTGCGGGAGCGACCAGCCAGCGACGAGGGGGGCAGCCACAGGCCCCCGTCACATCCGAGCCAGGACACCACTACCCAGGACACCACTACCCAGGACACCACTACCCGGGACACCACTACCCGGGACACCACTACCCGGGACACCACTGCCCAGGACACCCCTACCCGGGACACCACTACCCGGGACACCACTACCCGGGACAGCACTGCCCAGGACACCCCTACCCGGGACACCACTAACCAGGAAGACGAAATACCAGACAGTGACTCAGAGTGGATGGGTGGAGACGAACCCCCACCCCAAAGTGCCATGGACTCAGAGTGGGACGAAGAGCACGACACAACGCCACTGCTGTCACCAACACCCTCCACCATCGCAGAAACACTCACCTCGGTTGGGCACTTTAGTGATGAGGCGTCTGCTACACTCACTGGTGCGCACAACACAGCCGTCCCGGTACAGCAGGTGGAGTTAGGAGCAGCAGAGGGGCCGGGCGGTCGGAGGGCAGCCCAGCCCAAGCGAACATCTGCCGCCCTGATGGATCCCGGGTTCCTGGAGTTACCACACCCACACATAGATCCGATGCAACCACCGACCCGGAGTCGAGTGAAGAGGGTGACGGGCGGCTTGCGGCGGCTGCAGTCGCAGGTGGAGGAGTCCACCCGCGTCCAGGAGCTGGGAGTGGTGCCGGTCATGCGTGCCACCCAAGCTGACACCGCACGGGTGGCGTCTGCGGTGGAGGCAATGGGTGCGACGGTGTCAGACATGGGGAACGGTTTGCGAGGCCTGGGGCTTTCCGTGCAGGCGGCGTCTGTGGCCCAGGAAATGGCTGCCCTCTCACAGGAGGCCATGAGCCAGTGCCAGCGCCAGATGGCAGAGGCGCTCAACGCCATAGCCCAGTCTCTGCAGGCCATGGCTCAGTCTCTGCAGGCCATTGCTGAGGGCATCGGCGCCAGTGGCCATGTGCGAGCCGGCGTCGCACTGTCACAGACAGGGTTTGCCAACCCCCTGGGCTCCATGGCTGCAAACCTGCAGACCCCTGTCGATACGAGCACGGGCCTCCAGGACTGGCAGCGCCAGATGTCGGGGGGGCGTCGGATGGCCAGTCCGTTCGCATCCCCTACCCATGTAGAGGCCTGGGGGCCATCGGGCACCCCGAGGGAGGAGGAGGTGGTGTGGTCCGTCCCGGTTCCCCCTGTAGGGGAGGTCCAGGTTCACCGCGACACCTCGGACTCCCCCCCTTCAGTCCCAGGTGCATCGGGTGGGCAACGGGCAGGACAGGCTGGCAGCTCGCCATCCCAGTCGTCCGGGCCGCAGCCTGGCCCATCTAGGCCAGGACGCCCCAGGAAACGGCCGCCAATAGGATCCAGTGTCAGAAGGCAGGAATCACAGGAGTCCACCTCCAGTTCTGCTGTACCGTCTGGGGAACCACGTAGACGTAGTCAAAGGGCCCGTAAGGCCAAACAATTAGACACTGAGTAAGTTGGCACGGGTGAAGGGCACAGATGAGTTTTAGGGGCTAGGGCACGTGCATGAACTCGTTTGGTTATTAAAGTCAATGTTACACCTACAGAAGCTGCCTTTGTGCTCTGTCCAAAGTGTGCGGGCGTGTCATGTACGTTGAGCGCAAGTGTGTGTGTGAGGGGTGGTCTTACCTCAGCCCCAGGTGAGTCTGCCCCCTTCCCCCTGGGCCGCCATCAACATCCCCCAGGCAGAGGACGGGACCGTGCGCTGCAGTGTCACAGCCGCATGCAGGGATGGTCTGGGTGGATGGTGGTATGTGGCCAGGGGTCAGACATAGTCCAACGATGCAGAGCCAGGAGCTCACCGCAGGGCCGGTTGTCATCATCCTCCATGGCCTGCAATAGACACGCGTCCACCCGCAACTGTGTGAGCCCGGCCCGTTGTGCCGCAGGTGGATCGGCAATGGAGGGGGGGTGGTGTGCATGCGGGTGGGGTGGGTGGGGTTGGGGAGGGGGGTGAGGGTGCTGGGTGGGTGGATGGGTGGGGGGTGTAGGTGGTCGGCTGTTGCCATGGTGTGCGGACTGTGTCCATACTACCCGATTCCCACGCCCATCAAGTCAGTGAAGCGGGCGGCTATCACTCTGTCCCGTGCCCGCTGGGCCAGCCGGTAACGGTGGACAGCCACCCGCCTGTGTCTACTCCGTCTGCCCTGACCATTACCCCCATCCCCCTCATCTGGGGAGGATAGCGCCTCTTCCTACTGCTCCTCCACTCCGCCCTCCTCATTGCGTGGCCTCCGTATAGGCGTTATCAGCCACGATCGCAAAGGTAGCCCCTGTCGCCCAGCAACCAGCCCCTCAGCCGGGGATGGTGTCCCTCGTACATGCCGGGGATGGATGACCGCGACAACACGTATGAGTCGTGTACACTGCCTGGGTAACGGGCGCAGACGTGCAGGATCATCATGCGGTGGTCGCAGACCACCTGTATGTTCATCGAATAGGTCCCCTTCCTATTGGTGAACACGGCCCTGTTATCTGCAGGTGGCCGCACGGCGACGTGCATCCCATCGATCGCGCCCTGGACCATGGGGAACCCGGCCATGGCAGAGAAGCCCACGGCCCGGGCATCTTGGATGGCCCGGTCCACGGGGAAGCGGATGTAGCGGTGCGCCATGGCATATAGGGCATCTGTCACTGCCCGGATGCACCGATGCACCGATGTCTGCGATATGCCGGACAGGTCCCCACTCGGTGCCTGGAATGACCCCGTTGCATAAAAGTTCAGGGCCACCGTAACCTTGACGGACACGGGGAGAGGGTGTCCCCCGCCAGTGCCACGCGGTGACAGGTGTGCCAGCAGATGGCAGATGTGTGCCACGGTTTCCCGCCTCATCCGGAGTCTCCTCCTGCATTCCCGGTCCGTGAGGTCCTGGTATGACTGCCGGGGCCGGTACACACGGGGCGCCCTGGGGTGCCTCCGTTGCCGTGGGGCCGCGACGTCCTCCTCCCCCTCCTCGTCCTGTCGGTCAGGTGTCCCTCCAGCCTGGGCGGCTGCCGCCTGTCCCTCTGCGGCAGCCTGCGCCGCCTCTCTGGCACGCTCCTCCTCCTCCTCCTCCACATCCAGGGCAACATGGACATTAGCAGCTGCCGCCACGGCGGCCAACATCACTGGATGATCGGAATACATGACGGCCTGGTGGGGGGTAGGGGAACGACGACATGTCATCATTGCCCATATCCCATCCTCCCCCCAGCCAGGTGGCATGGACCGCATGGGTCCAACTGTTGGAGGCTGGCACCTGGCCAGGTGGACCAACACACTTGCCCTCGCATCCCCCTCCCCGGCACGGACCCCCCTCCAACCTCCACCCCGGCACGGACCCGCCCCCAACCTCCACCCCGGCACGGACCCCCCCCCAACCTCCACCCCGGCACGGACTCCCCATCCCCCTCCCCGGCACGGACCCCCCCCAACCCCCTATCCGGCACGGACCCCCCCCCAACCTCCACCCCGGCACGGACCCCCCCCAACCTCCACCCCGGCACGTACCGCCCCCCCCAACCTCCACGCCGGCACGGACCCCCCATCCCCCTCCCCGGCACGGACCCCCCCCCATCCCCCTCCCCGGCACGGGCCCCCCCCATCCCCCTCCCTGGCACGGAACCCCCCCCAACCTCCACCCCGGCACGGACCCCCCATCCCCCTCCCCGGCACGGACCCCCCCCATCCCCATCCCCGGCACTGACCCCCCCCATCCCCCTCCCCGGCACGGACACCCCCCCATCCCCCTCCCCGGCACGGCCCCCCCCCAACCTCCACCCCGGCACGGACCCCCCATCCCCCTCCCCGGCACGGACCCCCCCATCCCCCTCCCCGGCACGGACCCCCCCCATTCCCCTCCCCGGCACGGACCCCCCCCAACCTCCACACCGGCACGGACCCCCCATCCCCCTCCCCGGCACGGACCCCCCCATCCCCCTCCCCGGCACGGACCCCCCCCATCCCCCTCCCCGGCACGGAACCCCTCCAACCTCCAACCCGACACGGACCCCCCATCCCCCTCCCCGGCACAGACCCCCCCCCATCCCCCTCCCCGGCACGGACCCCCCATCCCCATCCCCGGCACTGACCCCCCCCATCCCCCTCCCCGGCACGGACACCCCCCCATCCCCCTCCCCGGCACGGCCCCCCCCCAACCTCCACCCCGGCACGGACCCCCCATCCCCCTCCCCGGCACGGACCCCCCCATCCCCCTCCCCGGCACGGACCCCCCCCATTCCCCTCCCCGGCACGGACCCCCCCCAACCTCCACACCGGCACGGACCCCCCATCCCCCTCCCCGGCACGGACCCCCCCATCCCCCTCCCCGGCACGGACCCCCCCCATCCCCCTCCCCGGCACGGACCCCCCCCAACCTCCAACCCGACACGGACCCCCCATCCCCCTCCCCGGCACAGACCCCCCCCCATCCCCCTCCCCGGCACGGACCCCCCCCAACCTCCACCCCGGCACGGACCCCCATCCCCCTCCCCGGCACGGACCCTCCCCCCATCCCCCTCCCCGGCACGGACCCCCCTCCCGGCACTCCCCCGGAGCCCAGCCTACTCTAACCACCCCCCCCCGCCCCCCGCCGCACACACACACACACAACCCGAGACACACCTCTCCTCACGCATTCAGACTGCGGCCACGCCATCGCCTGCCCAGAGCCAACCCCCCAGGCCGTCACTCACCTCCACGCTGGTCGGCGTGAACCTGGAGCACAGGGTCACGCCGATGAAAAGGAGGTTTAATTTACGTCGACATGAACGGTCATCACGTCGACGGGACTTCGGCCCATCCGGAAGGGAGAATATTGGCAGGCCAAAAATCGGCTGCCTTGCGCAGACCCGTGACATTCTCCGACGGCAGCGGCGACATTAACGCCCCGCCGACTTTTCTCCCTTTGGAGACTTCGGCAACCGGCGGGGGCGGGATTCACGGCGGCCAACGGCCATTCTCCGACCCTCTGGGGGATTTCGACCCATCCGGGCCGGAGAATCGAGCGGGGGGGGGGGCCCGCCAACCGGCGTGGCGCGATTCCCACCCCCGCCGAAAAAACTGTGCCAGAGAATTCGGCAGCCGGCGGCGGGGTGGGATTCACGCCGTTCCCTGGCGATTCTCCGGCCCGGCGGGGGAGGGGTCGGAGAATCCCGCCCCGAGGGGTTTGTCTTGTGAAGAGAAATTGAGCAGTTTAGGTCGAGACTCTCTCGAGTTTGGAAGAATGAAATGATAAAATGGATTGACAAAGTCGACAAAGAATGGATGCTTCCTCTTGTGGGGCAATCTAGAACGAGAGGTCATAGTTTTGGGATAAGGGGTAGCAGATTTAAAACAGAGATGAGGAGAAATTACTTCTCTCAAAGGGTTGTGAATCTGTGGAATTCACCACTCCAGAGTTCGGTCGATGCCGGGACATTGCGTAAATTTAAGGAGGAGAGAGACAGATTTTTAAACAATAATGGGCGACAGTCTCCGACCCCCGGCCGGGTCGGAGAATCGCCGGGGGCTGGCGTGAATCCCGCCCCTGCCGGTTGTCGAAGTCTCCGGCACCGGATATTCGGCGGGGGCGGGAATCGCGCCACGCCGATTGGCGGGCCCCCCCCCGCTCGATTCTCCGGCCCGGATGGGTCGAAGTCCCGCCGCTAAAATGCCTGTCCCGCCGGCGTAAATTAAACCATCTACCTTACCGGCGGGACACGGCGGCGCGGGCGGTCTCCGGGGTCCTGGAGGGGATGCGGGGCGATCTGGCCCCGGGGGGTGCCCCCACGGTGGCCTGGCCCGCGATCGGGGCCCACCGATCCGCGGGTGGGCCTGTGCCATGGGGGCATTCTTTCCCTTCCGCCTCCGCCACGGTCTCCACCGTGGCGGAGGCAGAAGAGAGTCCCTTCACTGCGCATGCGCGGGAATGCTGTCAGCGGCCGCTAACGCTCCCGCGCATGCGCCGCCCGGAGATGTCATTTCCGCGCCAGCTGGCGGGGCACCAAAGGCCTTTTCCGCCAGCTGGCGGGGCGGAAATTCGTCCGGCGCCGACCTAGCCCCTTAAGGTTGGGGCTCGGCCCCCAAAGATGCGGAGCATTCCGCACCTTTGGGGCGGCGCGATGCCCGTCTGATTTGCGCCGTTTTGGGTGCCAGTCGGCAGACATCGAGCCGTTTAGGGAGAATTTCGTCCCAGGAAAGTGGCGTTTAGGACGAGAGGAGATCAGCCTTGATCATATTGAATGTTGGAGGGGCTTATTTGCCTACTCCTGCTCCTGGTCTTATATTGCCATGTTCTAACTGGTGGTTATAGAGTTCTGTTATCGTCTGCTCGGACAAGTTATAATGCCCTCTCCTGTGGCGAGTTTAGTAACAGGGACAATTAATCTGGCAGCTGGGAACCGCACCGCTTTCCCACCACAGCCCTGATTAAGTCTGGGGCACGAAGGCAATCAATACCCACAGACACCAACCTGCCACCACTGCTACTTACCAACGGCGGGCAGAAGACTTGCCATGCGGGGCGCCCGCAAAGCAAACCCTGGCCTATTTGTTTGTGGGCTCCTGGCAGGGGTGCAGGGCACAGGAGTGCCTCGTCACCTCTCCTGATTAATCAAGAAGGGGGAGCTTGCTGAGAGGGACGCCTTCTGTTTTTGCTGCTGTCCCTCTTCCCCCTTTTACCATGACCCCCTCACATCAGAGTTCTGTTATCGTCTGCTCGGATCCAGGCACTTACCTGTGCCTGGATCCGTGGCAATCCTAGGTCTCGGGAGGTGTCAACCTGGTAGCAGCACCGCCTTCCCTGGAATGCTATTGGGCAATAAAGAACTGCCAGCCTCTGATTGGCTAGCAGCTCCCAGCAGGCGGGGCTTTCGCTCTACCAGGGTCCTTGCTCTTCGGGAAGGCCAACCGCTGCCCACTTGGCATTTAATTCACCGTGCCATCCCAAAAATAGGTGATTTCAGGTTCTCGCTGGCTGGCCAGCCAGAGGGCGAGATCCCTGTTGACTCCATTAGGTATCACCCCTCAAGTGGAAGAGAATACCTGCCTCTAGCCAGGAGCAAGCCTGATGGAGCAGCAGTAAACTCCAGGCATCGTCTGAGATCATCTAGAGACGGACGAGAATCTGCAAAGCAAGCATAGGTTTTTTAATAATAATAATCTTTATTGTCACAAGTAGGCTTATATTAACACTGCAATGAAATTACTGTGAAAAGCCCCTAGTCGCCAATTCTGACGCCTGTTCAGATACACGGAGGGAGAATTCAGAATGTCCAAATTACCTAACAGCACGTCCTTCGGGACTTGTGGGAGGAAACCGGAGCACCCGGATGAAACACACGCAGACACGGGGAGAACACGCAGACTCCACACAGGCAGTGACCCATGCCGGGAATCAAACCTGGGACCCTGGCGTGTGAAGCAACAGTGCTAACCACTGTGCTACCGTACCGCTCATGTGCCACTGTGTGGAACTGATGCTCTGGGTAAAATGAGAAGGCCTTATTCACAAGGGGGAAATCATCCTGGAGGATGATGGGATCGCAATGTGGAGCTGGGAGACACCAGTTGATGCAAAGACAGGTTCATGGGGACAGATAAAATGGAGAGTTAGTTAGAAGATTGGAAGGATTGGGGGAGCAATTGGAACCTCTTTGCACCCGATAGTGGATTAGTTTGTGTTTCAGATGTCTGGGGTGGACTAAAACGGGCATTAAGTAAGCCCTCTTAACGATGGAAATGAGGGGTCTTGTTTTTGACATTCTTTACCAAATTAGATGGTTAGTAGTTGAGCAGACCCTGAGCCTAGCTGCTCTACATGAAGCTAGATTCTGAAGCTTTTCTTTTGGCCCAAGCAGTGACTGCTATCAAAAGATAAGTCATAATGAAAAACACAATTAAATTAAGGGTTCCTGTGGAGCCAAGAGGAGCAGGATATCCTGTTGCCACAGTAATCTCATGGCAGGCCTTTTCTTCGATGAGGCAGACAACCTGATATTAAGCGGTGTACAATGTGTGAGCTGCAGAGGTACAGAGGAGAAACCAGTAAAACTTGGAAATGGCCGGTACTGGTCCAACCAGACTTGTATACCTTTAAATAATTAAATGGGTCTCCAGTTTAAGATGGAGCTAAAAAGAATTTTCTCTTAGAGGGTTATGAGTCTGTGGAAGTCTCTTCCCCAGAGAATGATGGAGGCAGGGTCACTGAATATCTTCAACACTGACTTAGATAGATTCTTGATTGACAAGGGAGTCAAAGAACGTAGGGGGTAGGAAGGAGAGTAGAATTGAGGCCACAATTAGATCAGGCATCAGATCCCTTGACACTGGAAATGGACCTACCCTCTGTCAAGGCCCATGGGCGGGATTCTCCGTTAGCCGACGCCGAAATCGGGTAATGCGATTGGGCGAAGAATAGCTTCCGACACCAAAATCGCAGCAGCCACTGATTCAACGCCAAATTGCGATTCTCCGTCACCTTGAAACCTGTCAATGCGTTTCACTCCACACGTACAGTGCTCACCATTTGCATCTCATTCGCGGACCTGACTTGGCATTCTCTGGAGCCTCCGCGATTCTCCGCCTCCGATCGGCTGAGTTCCCGACGGCGTAGTTCACTTGTGCTTTTAAAAATCGTGAAACCTGTGTGGCGGCTGCTGAGGGAGAGAGAGTCGGCACGGAAGGCGTTCAATTTCGCCATATCTTACTGATAGTTGTGCCGCTGACCGGGGTGCTTTTGCCAGGGCTGGGCGGAGAAGGGGGGAGTGGCCAGGAAGGGGGCTGTGAGGTCAGGGTGGACGGGCATGGAACACTGTTGCTGCAGCTGGAAAGGCGGCCATGCAGCTGCGCACACCGCTAACAGCCCACATTGAACCTGGTACCATGGGTCGTATAGCCCCCTTCCCCCAGGCCAGCCCCTGGTGCCCTCTGTCCCCAGCTGACCCATCAGCTGTACGGGTGCACTCCAGCACAACCAGTGCCATTACTTTGGCTGGGATGAGTGTGTGTGGGGAGTGTGTGTAATGTCTCTGTGCGGCTGCAGCTTGTCAGCCTCCCGAGTGTCAATCACTGAGCTGGCGAATCCCGCACTGTTTGTCATCAGAATCGATTGTGTTCCACGCGACACCGGTGCTAGCCCCTTAATAGTAGCAGAATCAGTGCAGGTGCAGTCCACAGATTCTCTGTTGGTGTCAACACTTGGGGCTGAATTCTCCGATTTTGAGGCTATGCCCGGAGCATGTGTCCAGTCTTACGCCGATAAAGTTGGCATTGCCCCCGCACCGATGCTCCGCCCGGTGGGTGGCTAGCAGCTGCGCCACGTAAAACCCAACACGTCCCAGAGAAATGGCTGGAGAATTGCCGGGCCAGTGCCGCGCATGCGCATGGTGGAGACCTTCAGCGGTCACGCCATACAACATGGCGCCGGTCACGCACTGACCCGGCCATCCAGATAGTGCCCCCCTGTAACCCCCCCAGACCACCCCACCAGTCCCCCCAGCCCAGCCGAAGTGGTCCCGGCCAGCGGAACAGCTCCCCCCCCCGGACAGTAGCAGCGCTGGACACAGTCCGCAGATGCCACGCGAGGTTGACGGAACCTCAGATCACATGTGATCCACGCTGTCGGGAAGTCGGCCCATCGAAGGACCTCAGGTGATGCCCTGAGTCCATTCCAATGGACTGCGGCATATTCACCAATGATGCCATTTTGGAGGGGGAGGATTATCCAAAAACAGGCACCGCCCCCAATTACGGCATCAAAAGGGATTCTCCGCCCAATCGCCGAATGTGGGGCGAGATTCTCCGACCCCCCTTCGGGTTGGAGAATCGCCGGGGGCTGGCGTGAATCCCGCCCCTGCTGGTTGCCGAATTCTCCGGCACCGGAGATTCGGCAGGGGCGGGAATCGCGCCACGCCGGTTGGCGGGCCCCACCCCTTCGGTGATTCTCCGGCCCGGGTGAGCCGAAGTCCCACTGCTAGAATGCCTGTCCCGCCGGAGTGGATTAAATCACCTCTCTTACCGGTGGGACAAGGCGGCGCGGGCGGGCTCCATGGTCCTGGGGGGGGGGCAAGGGGACGATCTGGCCCCGGGGGGGTGCCCCCACGGTGGCCTGGCCCGCGATTGGGGCCCACCGATCCGCGGGCGGGCCTGTGCCGTGGGGGCACTCTTTTCCTTTCGCCTTCGCCATGGTCTCCACCATGGTGGAGGCGGAAAAGACCCCCTCCACTGCGCATGCACGGGGATGCCGTGAGCGGCCGCTAACGCTCCCGCGCATGCGCCGCCCAGCAGTGTCATTTCCGCGCCAGCTGGCGGGGCACCAAAGGCCTTTCCCGCCAGCTGGCGGGGCGGAAATCAGTCCGGCGCGGGCCTAGCCCCTCAAGGTTAGGGCTCGGCTGCTCAAGATGCAGAGGATTCCGCACCTTTGGGGCGGCGTGATGCCGGACTGATTTGCGCCGTTTTTGGCGCCGGTCGGCGGACGATTACGGAGAATTTCGCCCGTGATTTTGGTGACGGCAATCGGAGAATACGGCCCCTGGTCTCAGAAACAGAGAATCCCGTCCATTGTGTATGCTGGGGCGTCATTCTCCGACCACCCAGCGGGTCGGAGAATGGCTGTTGGCCGCCGTGAATCCCGCCCCCGCCGGTTGCCGAAGTCTCCGGTACCGGATATTCGGCGGGGGCGGGAATCGGGCCGCGCCGGTTGGCGGATCCCCCCCCGCTGGATTCTCCGGCCCGGATGGGCCGAAGTCCCGCCGATAAATTGCCTGTCCCGCCGGCGTAAATTAGAGTACCTATTTACCGGCGGGACAAGGCGGCGTGGGCGGGCTCCGGGGTCCTGGGTGGGGGCGCGGGGCGATCTGACCCCGGGGGGGTGCCCCCACGGTGGCCTGGCCCGCGATCGGGGCCCACCGATCCGCGGGCGGGCCTGTGCCGTGGGGGCACTCTTTCCCTTCCGCCTCCTCAACAGTCTCCACCATGGCAGAGGCGGAAGAGACTCTCCCCACTGCGCATGCGCGGGAAACTGTCAGCGGCCGCTGATGCTCCTGCGCATGCGCCGCCCCGACATGTCATTTCCACGCCAGCTGGCGGGGCAACAAAGGCCGTTTCTGCCAGCTGGCAGGGCGGAAATCCCTCCGGCGCCGGCCTAGCCCCTCAATGTTGGGGCTCGGCCCCCAAAGATGCGGAGCATTCCGCACCTTTGGGGCGGCGCGATGCCCGTCTGATTGGCACCGTTTTGGACACCAGTCGGCGGACATCGCGCCGTTTGGGGAGAATTTCGCCCCTGATGTGCAATGGTATACCCAGGTTAAAAGATGTCTCTCACCAGGCGTCTACCTGGAGAAAACCAGCACAACGCCAGACAGCCAAGGCCTGTGGCAATCAGCGATAGATGATGGTGACAGGACTGTGAGAACTGGAAGTCCTTGGGCGGAATTCTCTCAGCCTGGGGCCGGGCCGGAGAATCGCCGCGACCAGCGGGACGCCGCCCCGACACCGGGATGCGATTCCCCGCAGAGCGGAGAATCGGCGCCATTGTCGCCGGCGTGGTCGGTGCGGCGCCGGTCGGAGCGCCCCCCCCCGTCGAATCTCAGCCAGGGATGGGCCGAGCGGCTGTAGCAAAAACCCTGAGTCTCGCCGGCGCCGTTCTAACCTGGTCTTATCCGGCGGGACCTCGGCGTGGAAGGGTCCGGAGGCAGCCTGTGATTGGGGGAGGGGTGTCCAATTCCGGGGAGCCTTCGTTGTGGCCTGGCCCACGATCGGCGGGCCACCCTCTCGTGCTGGGGGCCTTCTTTCTTCCGCGCCAGACCCAGTAGCCCTACGCCATGTTGCGTCGCGGCCGGTGTGGAGAAGGGAGCCACTATGCATGCGCGCCTTGGCGCCGGTTCCACTGTGCATGCGCAGACTCCGCGGCGCCCAGTTGCCCCGGAATCGGCAGCTGGAGCGGCGTGGGTTGCTCCAGTGCCGTGCTGGCCCCCTGTAGGGGTCAGAATTGTTGATCCTGAGGCCATGTTGATGCCGTTATGTTTCCCGTCGGTGTTTCCGATGCGCCAACACTTAGCCTCAGGATCACAGAATCCCGCCCCCTAGCTTTGGATCGGCATGTAGACGGTGGAGTTTGATTCAGTCGTCTCACTCTTGGAATCGAAACAGGAGAGCGTTTCAGCACCTTTCTTCATGACTGAGCAGCCCTCTTCAGGACCCACTCTGTTCATCCATCATTGGGGAAGGGCTAGAAAAGATGATCTAAAAACATCCTGGGCGAAATTCTCCAGTATCGGCGCGATGTCCGCCGACCGGCGCCAAATACGGCGCAAAACAGTCGGGCATCGCGCTGCCCCAAATGTGCGGAATCCTCCGCATCTTGGGGGGCCCAGCCCCAACCTTGCGGGGCTAGGCCCGCGCCGGACGATTTTTCTGCCCCGCCAGCTGGCGGGAAAGTCCTTTGGTGCCCCTTCAGCTGGCGCGGAAATGACATCTCCGGGCGGTGCATGCGCGGGAGTGTTAGCGGCCGCTGACGGCATTCCCGCGCATGCGCAGTGGAGGGAGTCTCTCCCGCCTCTGTCATGGTGGAGACCGTGGCGAAGGCGGAAGGAAAAGAGTGCCCCCACGGCACAGGCCCGCCCGCGGATCGGTGGGCCCCGATCGCGGGCCAGGCCACCGTGGGGGCACGCCCCGGGGCCAGATCGCCCAGGACCCCGGAGCCCGCCCGCGACGCCTTGTCGCGCCGGTAAGAGAGGTGGTTCAAACCACGCCGGCGGGACAGGCATCCTAGCAGCGGGACTTCAACCTATCCGGGGCCGGAGAATCGCGGGCGGGGGGGGCCCGCCAACCGGCGCGACACGTTTCCCGCCCCCGCTGAATCTCCGGTGCCGGAAAATTCGGCAACCGGCGGGGGGCGGGATTCACGCCAGCCCCCAGCGATTCTCCGACCCAGAGGGGGGTCGGAGAATCTCGCCCCCTGTCTGTCCCCAATCTGGGGCGAAATTCTCCGGTATCGGTGCGATGTCCGCCGACTGGCGCCCAAAACGGCGCAAATCAGTCGGGCATCGCGCCGCCCCAAAGGTGCGGAAGGCTCCGCACCTTTGGGGGCCGAGCCCCAACCTTAAGGGGCTAGGCCCGCGCTGGACGAATTTCCGCCCCGCCAGCTGGCGGAAAAGGCCTTTGGTGCCCCGCCAGCCGGCGCGGAAATGACATCTCCGGGTAGCGCATGCGCGGGAACGTCAGCGGCCGCTCACGGCATTCCCGCGCATGCGCAGTGGTGGGAGTCTCTTCCGCCACCGCCATGGTGGAGGCCGTGGCGAAGGCGGAAGGGAACGAGTGCCCCCACGGCACAGGCCCGCCCGCGGATCGGTGGGCCCCGATCGTGGGCCAGGCCACCGTGGGGGCACCCACCGGGGCCAGATCGCCCCGCGCCCCCCCCCCCCAGGACCCTGGAGCCCGCCCGCACCACCATGTCCCGCCGGTAAGGTAGGTGGTTTAATTTACGCCGGCGGGACTTCGGCCCATCCCGCCCCCGCCGAATATCCGGTGCCGGAGAATTCGGCAACCGGCGGGGGCGGGATTCACGCCAGCCCCCGGCAATTCTCCGACCCAGCGGGGGGTCGGAGAATCTCGCCCCTGGTTATTACTGAAAGGTGGAGCAGGCTTGAGGGATCAAATGTCCTACTCCTGCTCCTAATTCATATGTTCGTATATAATTAGAATAATATTAATCTTTATTGTCACAAGTCGGCTTACATTAACACTGCAATGAAGTTACTGTGAAAAGCCCTAGTTGCCACATTCCGGCACCTGTTCAGATACACTGAGGGCAAATTCAGAATGTTCAAATTACCTAACAGCACGTCTTTTGGGACTTGCGGGAGGAAACCCACACAGACATGGGGAGAACATGCAGACAGTGACCCAAGCCAGGAATCGAACCTGGGACCTGGGCGCTGTGAAGCAACAGTCATTTCCGAGTTTTATTGGTTAATCCTTCCAGTAGCTCGTCTGAAATCTTGAGATGAGGCCCAAAGATAAATTTTAATCGTCCTTAGGCTAGTTGCTTGAGTTATCTCGGGTGCGTGGCACTCAGCTCACCCCCGAAAAGTGAAACAATTTATCAACCATTAACTCTGAGCGTTTCCCAAATCCTCTCCCGACAGTTATGAATCCCGAAGGACCAAAGAATTTTAATATTGCTGGGTTAGAGGAGGACATTTCGAAGTGGGTTGCCTTTAAGAAGGACCACTCCAGAGATCCTGGGCGTCATTCTCCGACCCCCCAGAGGGTCGGAGAATGGCCGTTGGCCGCCGTGAATCCCGCCCCCGCCCCCGCCGAAGTCTCCGAAGGGAGAAAAGTCGGCGGGGCGTTAATGGCGCCGCTGCCGCGGAGAATGTCACGGGTCTGCGCAAGGCAGCCGATTTTCGGCCTGCCGATATTCTCCCTTCCGGATGGGCCAAAGTCCCGTCGACGTGATGACCGTTCACGTCGACGTGAATCAAACCTCCTTTTCATCGGCGTGACCCGGTGCTCCAGGCTCACGCCGACCAGCGTGGAGGTGAGTGACGGCCTGGGGGGTTGGCTCTGGGCAGGAAATGGTGTGGCCGCAGTCTGATTGCGTGAGGAGAGGTGTGTCTCGGGTTGTGTGTGTGTGTGTGCGGCGGGGGGGGTGGTTAGAGTAGGCTGGGCTCCGGGGGAGTGCCGGGAGGGGGTCCGTGCCGGGGTGGAGGTTGGGGGGGGGGGGGTTCCGTGCCGGGGTGGAGGTTGGGGGTTGAGGGGGTCCGTGCTGGGGTGGAGGTTGGGGGGGGGTCCGTGCTGGGGTGGAGGTTGGGGGGGGGTCCGTGCCGTGCCGGGGTGGAGGTTGGGGGGGGGGGTCCGTGCCGGGGTGGAGGTTGGGGGTTGGGGGGGGTCAGTGCTGGGGTGGAGGTTGGGGGGGGGGTCCGTGCCGGGGTGGAGGTTGGGGGGGTCTGTGCTGTGGTGGAGGTTGGGGGGGGTCCGTGCTGGGGTGGAGGTTGGGGTTTGGGGGGGGGGTCCGTGCTGGGGTGGAGGTTGGGGGGGGCCCATGCCGGGGTGGAGGTTGGGGGTTGGGGGGGGTCCGTGCTGGGGTGGAGGTTGGGGGGGGTCCGTGCCGTGCCGGGGTGGAGGTTGGGGGGGGGGTCCGTGCCGGGGTGGAGGTTGGGGGTTGGGGGGGGTCCGTGCCGGGGTGGAGGTTGGGGGGGGGGTCCGTGCTGGGGTGGAGGTTGGGGGGGGGTCCGTGCTGGGGTGGAGGTTGGGGGTTGGGGGGGGGGGTCCGTGCTGGGGTGGAGGTTGGGGGGGGGTCAGTGCCGGGGTGGAGGTTGGGGGTTGGGGGGGGTCCGTGCTGGGGTGGAGGTTGGGGGGGGGTCCATGCTGGGGTGGAGGTTGGGGGTGGGTCCGTGCCGTGCCGGGGTGGAGGTTGGGGGGGGGTGTCCATGCCGGGGTGGAGGTTGGGGGGGGTCCGTGCTGGGGTGGAGGTTGGGGGGGGTCCGTGCTGGGGTGGAGGTTGGGGGGGGTCCGTGCTGGGGTGGAGGTTGGGGGGGGGGGTCCGTGCCGAGGAGGGGGATGGGAGGGCAAGTGAGTTCGTCCACCTGGCCAGGTGCCAGCCTGGCTGGGGGGAGGAGGGGATATGGGCAATGATGACATGTCGTCGTTCCCCTCCCCCCCACCAGGTCATCATGTTTTCAGATCATCCAGCGATGTTGGCCGCCGTGGTGGCAGCCGCTCATGTCTATGTTGCCCTGGATGAGGAGGAGGAGGAGGAGGAGCGTGCCAGAGAGGCGGCGCAGGCTGCCGCAGAGGGGCAGGCGGCAGCCGCCCAGGCTGGAGGGACACCTGACCGACAAGATGACGAGGGGGAGGAGGACATCGCGGCCCCACGGCAACGGAGGCACCCGAGGGCGCCCCGTGTGTACCGGCCCCGGCAGTCATACCAGGACCTCACGGACCGGGAATGCAGGAGGAGACTCCGGATGAGCCGGGAAACCGTGGCACACATCTGCCACCTGCTGGCACACCTGTCACCGCGTGGCACTGGCGGGGGACACCCTCTCCCCGTGTCCGTCAAGGTTACGGTGGCCCTGAACTTTTATGCAACGGGGTCATTCCAGGCACCGAGTGGGGACCTGTCCGGCATATCGCAGACATCGGTGCATCGGTGCATCCGGGCAGTGACAGATGCCCTATATGCCATGGCGCACCGCTACATCCGCTTCCCCGTGGACCGGGCCAGCCAAGATGCCCGGGCCGTGGGCTTCTCTGCCGTTGCCGGGTTCCCCATGGTCCAGGGCGCGATCGATGGGATGCACGTCGCCGTGCGGCCACCTGCAGATAACAGGGCCGTGTTCACTAATAGGAAGGGGACCTATTCGATGAACGTACAGGTGGTCTGCGACCACCGCATGATGACCCTGCACGTCTGCGCCCGTCACCCAGGCAGTGTACACGACTCATTCGTGTTGTCGCGGTCATCCATCCCCGGCATGTACGAGGGGCGCCATCCCTGGCTGAGGGGCTGGTTGCTGGGCGACAGGGGCTACCCATTGCGATCGTGGCTGATGACGCCTATACGGAGGCCACGCAATGAGGCGGAGAACCGCTACAATGATGCCCATGTAGCGACAAGGGGAGTGATCGAGAGGTGCTTTGGCGTGCTGAAGATGCGTTTCAGGTGCCTGGGCCTCTCTGGGGGCGCCCTCCAGTATCGGTCAGATAGGGTCGGGATGCGAACGGACTGGCCATCCGACGCCCCCCCGACATCTGGCGCTGCCAGTCCTGGAGGCCCGTGCTGGTATCGACAGGGGTCTGCAGGTTTGCAGCCTTGGAGCCCAGGGTGTTGGCAAACCCTGTCTGTGACAGTGCGACGCCGGCTCGCACATGGCCACTGGCGCCGATGCCCTCAGCGATGGCCTGCAGAGACTGGGCCATGGCCTGCTGAGACTGGGCCATGGCCTGCTGAGACTGGGCCATGGCCTGCTGAGACTGGGCCATGGCCTGCAGAGACTGGGCTATGGCGTTGAGCGCCTCTGCCATCTGGCACTGGCACTGGCTCATGGCCTCCTGTGAGAGGGCAGCCATTTCCTGGGCCACAGACGCCGCCTGCACGGAAGGCCCCAGGCCTCGCAAACCGTTCCCCATGTCTGACACCGTCGCACCCATTGCCTCCACCGCGGACGCCACCCGTGCGGTGTCAGCCTGGGTGGCACGCATAACCGGCACCACTCCCAGCTCCTGGACGCGGGTGGACTCCTCCACCTGCGACCGCAGCCGCCGCAAGCCGGCCGTCACCCTCTTCGCTCGTCTCCGGTTCGGTGGTTGCATCGGATCTATGTGTGGGTGTGGTAACTGCAGGAACCCGGGATCCATCTGGGCGGCAGATGTTCGCTTGGCCTGGGCTGCCCTCCGACCGCCCGGTCCCTCTGCTGCTCCTACCTCCACCTGCTGTACCGGGACGGCTGTGTTGTGCGCACCAGTGAGTGTACCAGGCGCCTCATCACTCAAGTGCCCAACCGTGGTGAGTGTTTCTGCGATGGTGGAGGGTGTTGGTGACAGCAGTGGCGTTGTGTCGTGCTCTTCGTCCCACTCTGAGTCCATGGCACTTTGGAGTGGGGGTTCGTCTCCATCCATGCACTCTGAGTCACTGTCCGGTATTTCGTCTTCCTGGGTAGTGCTGTCCCGGGTAGGGGTGTCCTGGGCAGTGCTGTCCCGGGTAGGGGTGTCCTGGGTAGTGGTGTCCTGGGTAGTGGTGTCCTGGGTAATGGTGTCCTGGGTAGTGGTGTCCTGGCTCGGATGTGACGGGGGCCTGTGGCTGCCCCCCCTCATCGCTGGGTGGTCGCTCCCGCACGTGACGGGGGTATCGTCTCCCTGTTGCTCCAGGTCTCTCCGTCTCCCGTGGTGTGCGAGGGGCGTCCTGCGGGCGTCGCATGCTGGAGGGTGCGGGTCTCTCCGTCTCCTGTGGTCTCCGAGGGGCATCCTGCGGGCGTCGCATGCTGGAGGGTGCGGGTCTCTCCGTCTCCCGTGGTCTCCGAGGGGCATCCTGCGGGCGTCGCATGCTGGAGGGTCCGGGTCTCTCCGTCTCCTGTGGTCTCCGAGGGGCATCCTGCGGGCGTCGCATGCTGGAGGGTGCGGGTCTCTCCTTCTACCGTGGTCTCCGAGGGGCATCCTGCGGGCGTCGCATGCTGGAGGGTACGGGTCTCTCCGTCTCCTGTCGTCTCCGAGGGGCATCCTGCGGGCGGTCTGCATCTGTGGGGATGGGTGCCTGGACGTTTGGTCCTGCGATACACAATGAAGCATGCATGGTTAGACATCAGGCAGTGATCAGGTGATACGGGGAGGGGGATATAGGGGAGGGGGGATATGGGGACGGGCTGTCGGTGGCTCACTCGCTAATACGCCCCCGACCTCTGCATCAGCAACCTCCCGGTCCTCAGGTCCGCCAGCCAGTTCCAGGGCCCATTCCTCGTGTACGGTCAGTGGCCTCTCATCAGCGGGCCCTCCTCCAGTCCTCACATGCTCCCTATTGTTGTGTGCGCGCTTCTCCTGTGGGGGGGGGGGGGGGGTGGTGGCAGGGGTAAAAGGCAACACTGTTAGGCAGGTATATGAATGCACGCCATCGGTTGCGCCGCGTGCATTGCAGAGGTTAAGGTTAGGGCTGGATTCACTTGGGGATATGGGGGAGGGGGGGATATGGGGGAGGGGGGATATGGGGGAGGGGCGGATATGGGGGATATGGGGGAGGGGGGTATGGGGGAGGGGGGATATGGGGGAGGGGAGATATGGGGGAGGGGGATATGGGGGATATGGGGGAGGGGGGGATATGGGGGAGGGGGGATATGGGGGCTATGGGGGAGGGGGGGATATGGGGTAGGGGGGATATGGGGGAGGGGGGATATGGGGAGGGGGGATATGGGGGAGGGGAGGATATGGGGGATATGGGGGAGGCTCACCCTGCCTGCTCTGACGAGGTCGTTCACCTTCTTGTGGCACTGGGTGCCTGTCCGTGGTGTCAGGGCCACAGCGGTGACAGCCTCTGCCACTTCCCTCCACAGACGCCGGCTGTGGCGTGGGGCAACTCTGCGGCTGTGCCCGGGATACAGGGCGTCCCTCCTCTGCTCCGCCGCGTCCAGGAGCGCCTCCACATCGCGTGACTCGAACCTCGGGGCTGAGCGACGGCCAGCCATCCAGTCGGGTGTTGCGGTCGGGTGTTCCGGTCGGGTGGGGGGGAGCAGAAGAGGAGCATGAGCCGTCACGCCATGCAGCGCGTATGACGCTGCACGGCGTGAACCACTGCGCAAGCGCGGATCCCGTTACGTCGCTGCTAGCCCATTTCGGGCCGGAGACTATCGACCCATTTTTCCGACGTGACGCAAGTCGGATTTGCGCCGTTTTTTGCGCCGATCGGCGGACTTTCGGCCGATAACGGAGAATTTCGCCCCCTTTTTTTCAAGAAAGTAACCGGAAAATGTAATGTCTGAATTGCGGGGAATGCCATGAGGGACACATGGAACCTGGCACCGAGACAAGGCCTGAATAAATGCTGCTCCATAATCCCCTTGGATCTGTGAGAGACTCAGAATATATACAGGAGAACATTTACCTTCACCAGAGTCTATGAGAGACCAGAAGTAAATATTGTAGAAGTTCCCCTTTCAGCAGACTCAGACAAGCACTGAGTAAATACAGCGGGACATTCCAAACTCACCATGCTCCAGCAGAGACCCTGAATAAATATCAAAGAGAATTTCCCCCTTACAGAACTTTGCCTCTTCTTCTTATGTCCCATTTTTCTGCCTGTCTCCCTGCACAATGATTCTTCCCATCCTCTCTTTCTCCAGCTAATTGAAACTACTGCAGGGTTCTTGCTGATGTGCAAATGTCAGAGGTGGTCGCGAACAGAGGAATATATGTGGTCAGTGCCTTCGTGTCGGTGTAAACCAAACTGCTTCTGTCGGGAAAGCCCGTTTCCCCTTTGAACAAAAGAAGGTTCTTACAGATTCCTTTGTAACGCTATCAACAATCAACAATTCTGACACAAGCTCAGTAATCTAAACAAATCACTGGCACTGCTATTGTCTCAGTGCCTGTGCTAACTTGATGATATTGCACTCCACAGCCTCTCGATGCATTTTATAACCTCATTCAACACTATCTCTGCTTTCTGTCATCACCATAGAAACCCTGGGTATCTGGAGAGGTTCTAGATTCTGATAATACTGGAAGGCAAATGGGGCAAAGATAAAAGGAAAACGCAGGCGCTTGTGGAAATGAGCAGTTTAAAAACACTCCAAACCCAACAAGATAAACACTACTTATCACCTCAAAGGCATCAGGGGCCATAAAACAATTTGTTCAGCAAACAGCTTCTCTCTTAAGAGTGTATTGAACGAATTTCTCATTAAGCAGTTGAAAGTTCCTTTTTTTTTGAAAGAAAAACTATTGACACAGTACCGAGGCGGAGAGACTAGAGGGGCTTCTTACCGCTGACTTTTTAAACAGCCGATTGCTGCTGAAACAAGACAGGAACATTTGAGATAGAATTGAATCCCCCCCCTGCATTCACAACAACAACTGACACTCCCACAGCAATTTTAACATGATGGCACGCCCCAAGGTGCTGTCAAATGCTACCAAGCAAAATTTGACACTGAGCGATATAAGGAGCTATCAGGTCAGATGACCGAAAACTTACGGTCAAAGAGGCAGGTTTTAAGGTGTATCTTAAAGGAGAAAAGAGAGGTTGAGAAGTAGAAAGGTTGAGGGAATTGCAGAGCTTGGAGCCTCAGCAGCTGAAGGCAGGCCCTCCCCCCCGCCTTTAAAATCAGGAATGTGCAAGAAGGCAGAATTCGAGAGGCGCAGATACCTCAGAGACTTGTCAGGCTGAGATAAGGAAAGGTAAGGCCATGAATTTCTGCCGTACAATAAGTCTGTTTTATTTAAGAATTTTATTGTCTTTGATTTGAATGGAATGCCAATTAATGTTATCGACTGCACCTATTTGCATATTTTTTCTGAGTGCAGTTTTATTAAAGCTTCCTCTTTTATTCATTAAATCAAAGGAACTTAAAGGACAGAGGGAGGCCATTCAGTCCATCATGCCTCTGCTGGTCCTTTGAAGGAGAGGTCATGTTAAGACCCACATCCCTGTAATTTGTCCATAACTCTTTAAGTTCCTAATCCTCAAATACTGTCCATTTCCCTTTTTAAAAATTAATTGTTTCCAATGAAGGGTCAATTTAGCGTGGCCAATCCACCTACCCTGCACATATTTTTGGGTTGTGGGGATGAGACCCACGGAGACACGGGGAGAATGTGCAAACGGTGGGGCCGGGATTGAACCCTGGTCCTTGGCGCCGTGAGGCAGCAGTGCTAACTAGTACGCCACCATGCTACCCGACCAAATCCATTAAAACATTATCTATAGAATAGCTTCCATTATCTTTTCGGGATATGAGTTTCAGAGCCGAGCAACTTTCTGAGTTAAATTATTTTCCTTATCTCCCCTCTAGATCTTGCCATGGATTTTGAATCTCTGGCCGCTCGCAATGTACCCGCTGACCAGAAGGAATACGTGTTCTCTTTGTTCAATCAAAATATCTCATCATCGTGAAATCGTCTGAATGGTCACATCGTCAACCTTTGTGATCCAAGGAGAGCAGTCCTAACTTTTCCAACCTCTCCTCATGACTGAAGTCCCTGATCTGTTATAACACCCTAATAAATCTGTTTTCTGTCCCCTCCACTTTTCTCCCCTTCTCCCCTCAAGGCATGAATATTAATTTCTCAAGGTGCACTGCTTGATTACATTTTCTCCCTCTCCCACCAGCAGACAATCGCAGCCGTGTGTACCAGATACAAGGTGCACTGCAGCAACTTGACAAGCCTCCTTCGAAGCACCTTCCAAACCTGTGACCTCTATCGCCTAGAAGGACAAGGGCAGCTATGCATGGGGGCACCACCACTTGGAAGTTCCCCTCTGTGGTGTCTGACCCTTTTAATGAGCGATCAGGCAATAGAGTCATATGACCTGGAAAACCAATCAGGGGTTGAGGGTGGCTGTTCGCCCTGGCAAGTGCGGGCTTTTGCTTCAGATTGATTCCGTATGCTAATGGCAGCCACAAAGCTGCAGGACTCTGTAAAATAGTATGTTGTAAATAAACGTGAGTTGTTTCATACCTAGCTGGTGAACCAAAGCTGTCACATTGGCGATGAGGATAAAGCAGAGGATCACAAAGAACAAAGAACAATACAGCACAGGAACAGGCTCTTCGGCCCTCCAAGCCTGCGCCGATAACGTGTCCTATCTAGACCAACCGCCTGTATCCTTCTATACCCCATCTATTCATGTGCCTATCCAGATAAGTCTTAAAGGTCGCGAACATATCTGCCTCAACCACCTCACTTGGCAGTGAATTCCAGGCCACCACCACCCTCTGTGTAAAAGACTTTCCCCAGCACATCTCCACTGAACCAATCCCCCCTCACCTTGAACTTGTGCCCCCTTGTAATTGTCATTTACACCCTGAGAAAAAGCCTCCAACTGTTCACCCTATCTATACCCCGAATAATTTTATAAACTTCTTTCAGGTTGCCCCTCAGCCTCCATCTCTTTAGGGAAAACAATCCCAGTTTATTCAATCTCTCCTCATAGCTAATGACCTCCATACCAGGCAACATCCTGGTAAACCTTTTCTGTACTCTCTCCAAAGCCTCACGTCCTTCTGGTAGTGCGGTGACCAAAATGGACACAGTATTCCAAATGTGGGCCTAACCAACGTTCTACATGACTGTAACATAATTTTCGAGCTTTCATACTCGATACCTCGTCCTATGAAGGGCAAGCATGCCATATGCTTTCTTTACCACCATTTCCACCTGTGCTGCCACTTTTAAGGATCTGTGGACCTGCATACCAAGATCTCTCTGTGTCTCTATGCTCCTGATGATTCTGTCATTTATTTTATAGCTTCCACCTGAATTGAATTTACCAAAATGCATCACCTTGCATTTGTCCGGGTTAAATTCCATCTGCCATTTCTTTGCCCAATTTTGCCGCCTTTCGATAACCTATTGTATTCTCAGACAATCTTCATCGCTATCCGCAACTCCTGCAATCTTACTATCGTCCACAAACTTGCTAATCAGACCCACTACGTTTTCTCCAAGTCATTTATCTATATTACAAAGAGCAGAGTCCCAGTACTGATCCCTGCGGAACACCACTAGTTACAGACCTCCATTTGGAAAAACATCCTTCCGCTGCTACCCTCTGTCTTCTGTGGCCAAACCATTTTCTGGATCCATCCAGCTCGTTCAGCCCTGACCCATGTGACCTAACCTTTTGCACCAGCCTGTCATGAGGGACCTTATCAAATGCTTTACTAAAGTCTATGTAGACAACATCCACAGCCCTTCCCCTCGTCAATCATTTTTGTCACCTTCTCAAAAAATGCAATCAACTTAGTGAGACATGACCTCCATGCTGTCTGTTGCTAATAAGACCATTCACTTCCAAATGTGCATAGATCCTGGCCGGGATTCTCTGAAATCCCGGCCAAGTGTTGACGCCGGCGTCAAAACCAGCGCAACGACGCTGGCGTCAATGGTCTTCCAGGCCCAGGGCATTCACCCTTCACCTGGGGCTAGAATGGCGCCGGAGTGCTGTCTGCTGCTCCGCCGGTAAAAGCCGGTGCGCCACGGCCAGCGCGGGTCTGCGCATGCGTGAGCCACGGCCAGCGCGGGTCCGCGCATGCGCGCCACGGTCGTCTCTGTGCCGGCCCATGGGCAATATGGTGGAGCCCTACAGGAGCCTGGCGCTGAGGCCCCCCTGGAATGAGCCCGCCCGCCGATCGGCTGCCCCCGATCGTGGGCCTGGCCACCGTGGAGGCTCCCCTCGGTGTCAGCTCCCCCCGCCCCCCCCCCCCCCCCCCACCAGGACGGCCACCACAGCCAGAACGCCGAGGTCCCGCCGGGTAGGACCATACGTAAACTCAGCGGAACTTGGCGGGCACTTGGCCTGTCGAGCCCGGCGTCGGAGTGGCATGGTGGGATTTGCGCACCCCCTGCCGATTCTCCAACCCGGCGCGGGATCGGAGAGTCCAGGCCTCTATCTCTGAGAATCTTATCCAAAAATTTCGCTGTCACTGACGTCAAATTCACTGGCCTATAATTACCCGGATTAACTCTAACCCTTCTTAAATAACGGTACGACATTGGCAACCCTCCAATCCTCCAGGATCTCACCTGTGGCCAGAAAGATTTCTGTTAGAGGCCCAGCGATTTCATCTCTTCTCTCCCTCAGTAATCTGGGATAGATGCCACCTGGCCCTAGGGATTTGTCCACCTTAATCCTTTTTGACACACCTAACACTTCCTCCCTCGTAATACCGACCTGTTCTAAAGTGTTTACACATCCCTCTGAGACATCACCAGCCAACGTGTCCCTCTCCTTTGTGAATACCGATGCAAAATACTCATTAAGGACCTCACCTATTTCCTTTAGTTCTACGCATAATTTCCCTCCTTTGTCCTTGAGTGGACCAACTCTTTCTCTAGCTGGGTAGCACAGTGATTCAGTGGTTAGCCCTGCTGCCTCACGGCACCGAGGTCTCAGGTTCTATCTCGGCCCTAGGTCACTGTCCATGTGGAGTTTTGCACATTCTCCCCGTGTTTGCGTGGGTTTCGCCCCACGGCAGCACGGTAGCATTTTGGACAGCACAATTGCTTTACAGCTCCAGGGTCCTAGGTTCGATTCCGGCTTGGGTCACTGTCTGTGCGGAGTCTGCACATCCTCCCCCATGTGTGCGTGGGTTTCCTCCGGGTACTCCGGTTTCCTCCCACAGTCCAAAGATGTGCAGGTTAGGTGGATTTGGCCATGATAAATTCCCTTAGTGTCCCAAAATTGCCCTTAGTGTTGGATGGGGTTACTGGGTTATGGGGGTAGGGTTGAGTGTTGATCTTGGGTAGGGTGCTCTTTCCAAGAACCGGTGCAGACTCGATGGGCCGAATGGCCTCCTTCTGCACTGTAAATTCTATGAAAAAACCCAAAAGATGTGCAGAGTAGGTGGATTGGCCACGTTAAATTGCCCCTTAATTGAGAAAAAATGAATTGGGTAATCTAAATTTATTTTTAAAAACTCTTTCTCTAGCTACCCTCTTGCTCCTAATAAACGTATAAAATGTCTTAGGATTCTCCTTAATCCTGCCTGCCAAGGACATTTTGTGACCCCTTTTTCCCTCCTATCTATCTGCTTGAGCTCTTTTCTACTTTTCTTGTATTCCACAAGTGCTTCATCTGTTTTTAGTTGCCTGTAGCTCACATGTGCATCATTCTTCTTTTTTACAATATTCTCAATTTCCTTGGTCATCCATGGTTCCCGAATCCTGCCTTTCCTGTCTTTCCTTTTTACCGGCACATGCCTGTCCTGCACTCCCATCAACTCCTCCTTCAAAGACTCCGAAATGCCAAATGTGGATTTCCTCTCAAACAGCCTCTCCCAAACACCAGCCTCCAAATCCTGTCCAATCTGGTTCTAGTTAGACTTCCCCAATTCAGCACCTTAACCCTCAGACAACACTCGTCCTTTTCCATGAGTATCCGAAAGCTTACGGAATTGTGGTCTCTGTTCGCCACATGTTCTCCCACTGCAACTTTGATGACCTGGCTGTGCTCGTTCCCTAGTACTAGCTCCAATATAGCCCCCTCTCTGGTCGGACTATCCACATATTGTTCCAAAAAACCTTCCTGGACACACTTAACAAATTCCTCACCATCTAGACCCCTAGCCCCAAGGGATTTCCAGTCAAAATGCAGTCACCCATTGCAAGTGTAGAAGATTTTCCTACAAATGATTTGAGTGTTCATTCACTGAACAAAATGAAAGTGGGCAAGGTAGCCCCCATCGCAGTGAAGCTTCTGGTTAATGGGAAACCTATAGAGATGGAAGTAGACATAGGAGCATCCGTTACCATAATAGGAGAACACATGTACAGGTATTTGCCATGTAGCAGTTCAACCTTTGTGTTTAAGGAATACATCAGCAAAACTGGCCAACGATATGGGTATAAGGTGGCACGGTAACGCAGCACTGCTGCCTCATGGCGCCGAGGACCCGGGTCACTGGCCGGGTGGAGATTGCACATTCACTCCATGTCTGCATGGGTCTCAGCCTCACAACCCAAATATGTGCAGGGTAGGTGGATTGGCCACGCTAAATTGCCCTTTAAAAATGTTTTTTTTAAGTTAAAAATAAATAAAAAAGATCATGGGTATTACCACCCTTACCAGTGAGCTGATAGCAGCAATCTGCCCAACTCGCAATAATAGTTGTATCAGGCCAAGGACGAGGTCCACTGGGCCATGACTGGCTTAAAGAAATTAAATTTAATTGGACAGAAATATTTCAAATAAAGGAAGGAGACCAGCTCGAATTAATAAAGTGGTACGAAGATATATTTTGCGATGAGCTCGGGAAAATTATGGGCCTGCAGGCGAACATCTACGTCGAGCCAGTGGCAGTTTTTCCGGGCCTATCCGTGTCCTATGCCTTGTTAGAAAAGGCGGGGACAGAATTGAAAAGGTTAGAAGAATTGGGAATCGTCTGGCCGGACCAGTTTGGGCAGCACGGTTGCATTGTGGATAGCACAATTGCTTCACAGCGCCAGGGTCCCAGGTTCGATTCCGGCTTGGGTCACTGTCTGTGCGGAGTCTGCACATTCTCCCCATGTGTGCGTGGGTTTCCTCCGGGTGCTCCGGTTTCCTCCCACAGTCCAAAGATGTGCAGGTTAGGTGGATTGGCCATGCTAAATTGCCCTTAGTGTCCAAAATTGCCCTTAGTGTTGGGTGGGGTTACTGGGTTATGGGGATAGGGTGTAGGTGTTTAACATGGGTAGGGTGCTCTTTCCAAGAGCCGGTGCAGACTCGATGGGCCGAATGGCCTCCTTCTGCACTGTAAATTCTATGATATGATGATATGCAGAATGGCCAGCCCTCATAGTCCCTGTGATAAAACAAGACAAGACCGTCCGCATTTGTGGGAACTACAAATTGACAGTGAATCAGATAGCCAAGTTAGACAAGTACCCCATTCCAAAGATAGAAGATTTGTATGCAAAGCTGGATGGAGGACAATCTTATATGAAGTTAGATATGAGCCATGCTTATCAGCAGCTAGAGTTGGACGATGCTTCCCAAAGTTATATTACAGTTAACATACACAAGGGTTTGTCTCAGAATCTGCGCCAGTACCACTTTCCAGAGAACGATGGAAAGTTTGTTGCAAGGGTTGCCTTGTGTAAAATACAACTGGATGATATATCGATAATGGGATCGACATAAGCTGGGTACCTAGCTAACTTGAACGAGCTGCTAAGAAGATTTCAAGAGGCTGGATTTTGCCTCAAGCAGAAGAAATGTACTTTTCAGGCCAGTGAAGTGTCTTACCTGGGTTACCGGGTAGATACACATGGGCTGTACCCCATGGAAGACCTGGGATGGGTTTCTCCCCTACCCGGTGGGGCGGGCAGTCCCGGCGCCGAGGAATGGCATGAACCACTCCGGCGTCGGGCCGCTCGGAAGGCGCGGAATACTCCGCCGCACCCTCAGGGGCTAGGCCAGCGGCAGCGGGGTTGGCACAGCGGCAACTGGCGCGGAAGGGATTTGGCGCCGCGCCAACCGGTGCCGAAAACCCTCTGCCGGTGCGAGTTGGTGCATGCGCGGGAGCGCCAGCGTGTGCTGGCATCATCCCAGCGCATCCGCATGGGGGTTCGTCTCCGCTCCGGCCATGGCGGAGGTCCACAGCAGCCGGTGCGGAGGGAAAGAGTGCCCCCACGGCACAGGCCCGCCCACGGATCGGTGAGCCCCAATTGTGGGCCAGGCCACCGTGGGGGCATCCCCCAGGAGCAGATCCCCCCGCGCCCCCCCAACGACCCCGGAGGCAGCCCGCAGCCAAGTCACGCTGCTAAGTACCAGGTCTAATTTACGCCGGCTGGACCGGCCTAAAACGGGTGGCTGCTCGGCCCATCTCAGGCCGGAGAATCGGCGGGGGGGGGGGGGGGGGGGGGGGGGGGGCTGCCAGCGGCCGCCGACCGGCGTGGCTCGATTCCCGCCCCCGCCAAAACCCTGGCACCGGAGAATTTGGCAGCCGGTGGGGGCGGGATTCATGCCGTCCCCCGGCGATTCTCCGGCCCTGCAGGGGATCGGAGAATCCCGCCCAAGGTTAGTGTAATAAAGAATACATCATACCCCAGAAACACATCGAAGCCTAAGTCCTCCTTAGGAATGATGAATTATCATGGGTGTTTTCTGCCGAAGTTGTCATCATTGTTGGCCCCCATACACGTGTGACTGAAGAAGCACCTGCATTGGTTTTGGAGGATGCCTCTGAAAGAAGCTTATGACAAGGTAAAGCAGTTACTACATTTATCTTGTTTATTAGTGCACTTTGACCTCCTCAGAGAATTGGTGTTAACTTGTGATGCCTCTCCTCATGCGTTGGCACAGCTTTGTTTCAGATAATGGATGATGGGTCTGAAAGGCCTGTAGGATATGTCTCCAGGACCCTCTCAGAGGACGAAAAAGGCTATTCTCAGATTGAAAAAGAAGCGCTGGCTGTTATGTATGGAGTAAAGAAGTTCTACCAGTATATGCTTGGAAGGCATTTTACTGTTGTAACGGACCACAAACCACTTTTGGGTCTTCTTAAGGAAGACAGGGCTGTTCCACCAATGACATCAGCAAGAATTCAGCGTTGGACATTAATCTTATCAGCATAAGAGTATTCATTCCAACACTGGCCTTGGAATGCAGATAGCAATTGCGGATGCACTGAGTCGCCTACATTGCCTGAGAGTATAGTGCCCTCCCAGTACTGCAGGAAATTGTGATGGTGCTACACGGTAGCTCCATGGTTAGCACAGCGCTCTGGTTCCAGGTTCGATTCCCGGCTTGGGTCACTGTCTGTGTGGAGTCTGCACGTTCTCCCCATGACTGCGTGGGTTTCCTCCGGGTACTCCGGTTTCTTCCCACAAGTCCCGAAAGACGTGCTGTTAGGTAATTTGGGCAATCTGAATTCTCCCTCCATGTACCCGAAAAGGCGGCGGAATGTGCGACTAGGGGATTTTCACAGTAACTTCATTGCAGTGTTAATGTAAGCCTACTTGTGACAATAAAGATTATTATAACATCTTGGATACATTGCAAGTTTTGACTCAGCAAATCAAGTATGAGGCCAGCATAGACTCGCTATTGTCCAAAGTGAAGCACAGAATATTAACAGGAGGGACCAATGAGCCAGTGTCGAAAAGATGAATTAAGTTCTGAATACGGCATCATACTCTGGAGAGCAAGAGTAGCCATCCGTGTACCAGGGAAGAAGTTGGTCTTGGCTGAATTACATAATGCCCACCTGGGTGTGTCAAAAACAGAGATACTTGCCAGGAGTTATGTTTAGTAGCCTGGCATAGATGCCAACATTGAGAAGTTAATAAAGCACTGTGATTAGTGCCAGTTGCAGCCGAAGTTGCCTGCTCCAGCACCTTTGTACCTTTGGGAATGGTCTGGTCGGTCATGGGTGCATGTCCACATTGACTATGTGAGGCCATGTTTGCGCACAATGATTTTGTTCCTGATAGATGCCCATTCAAAGTAAATGGAAATATTCGAAATGAAGTCTACGGCGTTGCATGCCACAGTTGAGAAATTGCGTTAGTGTTTTGCATCCAGAAGTGATCGTGTTGCATAATGGAATGTCTTTCACCAGTGCTGAATTTCACCTCCTCGAATGGTATGAAGCATATCCAGACTGCGCCATACCTCCTGGCAACCATTGACTGGCTGAACGAGCAGCGAAAAATGTTCAAGGCAGGTCTTAAAAAGCAGTCAGGTGCGACTCTGGAAACATAATTGGCTGATTTCTTCTAGGATACCGGACAGCGCGGCATTCTACACCAGCGGAATTTTGATGGGCCGCCGTCTTAGGACCACACATGTCTGGTATTTCCGAATTTCCAAGGAGGGTAAAAGCCTGTCAGAGCAGTCAGAAGAAAAACTATTATTCAACAAGGTAGTTTGCAATAGATAAACCAGTGTATGTCAGAAATGTTGTCAGCGGACCAAGCTAGGTCCCAGGAGTTGTTGTAGCCAAGACAGGACTGCTGTCTTACCAAGTGAATATACAAGATAGAATTGTCATGAAACATGTGGACCACCTATGTGGATGAGACCTGCCCCAGTAGCCAGCACCACTGCCTGAAACCATATTGGCAGCAGGAAACGTTGTTGGTTTTCCGAGTAGTGACGTTCCGAGTCATCCTGTGACAGGAGAGCCTGCCGTCACCACAGAAATGGATGAGGCTGAGTTGCCAGAGTTACCTGAGGAGAAACCAGGTGCAGCAATTCCTGCAGAAGGTACCCCAGCAGACGTATCCAGGGTTGTGGAGTTACGCCGCTTTGCCAGAAGGCAGAAACCGCCAGGGAGACTAGGGCCGAAATTCTCTGGCTGTCGGGATTCTCTTTTCCCGCTGTCCATGTTTGAACTTGTGAGCAGAACATGCCTTCACTGGGCATGACATTTGGTTATGACTGCATGTCATCCTGATAATTTAACTTCTCAGGTCAACACCTTTGTTTCTTTGCAGGAGGAAAGGCTGCACATTACACATTTCGGGGCAAAAAAACGGTTACCTTTTGATGCGTCTGTGAATTGCAGATTGACTGATGTCGCTGATGCTTCCCATTGTGCTTTGTATTGAGCCTGAGGCAGAAAGGCTAAGTGCTGTGATGACTTTCTGAGACTCTGGCAGAGAGTTTGGCTGGAGGGCAGTGTTTCAGCATGCGACACAACTCTGCCACAGCGTCCCCAGTGGTTTGGAGGCCAGTACGCAGCGTCGCTAAATAATTGCTGATATTTGTGCATCTGCTTGTGCATTCGGTCGGCTGAGGCTTCTGCTTATCTGGCATTAGCTCAAAATGATTTTCCTTCTTTTCTTCCTAATGACATGAGTCTAACAGTACTCCCCATGGAGAAGCCCATCGTCCAATATGAATGGCACCAACTGATATTACTTGTGGCAGCCACAGGATAAACATAAATAAACACACATCAAAAAATGATCCTGAAGCTGCCAAAGTTGGGTCTGGTAAAATGGCAATTCACCGATAGAGGGCCAGCTTCATGAAAACCTTTTTAATGGATGTTTTAACCATTTAATATGAGTTGCCTGAACATATTGAATGAATAGCAGCGTAAATCCATCTGTATGTCAATTTGCATAAATTTCAAGTTTTTTTAACATTTAGAGGAAGCTCTTGGTTGCTTTGGCTGAAAGCATCTGGCAGTGATGAAACCATAAGACTTTAAGACATAGGTGCAGAATTAGGCCATTCAGCCCATCGAGTCTGCTCCGTCTTTCAATCATGGCTGATATGTTTCTTATCCCCACTCTCCTGCCTTCTCCCCATAACCCCTGATCCCCTTATTAATCAAGAACCTATTAATCTCTGTAATAAAGACAGTCTGTGATTTGGCTTCCACATCCTTCTGCGGCAAAGAGTTCCACAGATTCACCACCCTCTGGCTGAAGAAATTCCTCCTCATCTCAGTTTTAAAAGATCGTCCCTTTAGTCTGAGATGGTGTCCTCTGCTTCTAGTTTTTTCAACAAATGGAAATATCCTCTCCACGTCCACTCTATCCAGGCCTTGCAGTATCTTGTATGTTTCAACAAGATCCCCCCTCATTCTTCTAAACTCCAATGAGTACAGACCCAGAGTCCTAAACCAGTCCTCATACGACAAGCTCTTTATTCCAGGGATCATTCTTGTGAACCTCCTCTGGACCCTTTTCAAGGCCAGCACATCCTTCCTTAGATACGGGGCCCAAAACTGCTTACAATACTCCAAATGGGGTCTAACCAGAGCCTTATACAACCTCAGAAGTACATCCCTGGTCTTGTATTCTAGCCCTCGTGACATGAATGCTAACATTGCATTTGCCTTCCTAACTGCCGACTGAATCTGCATGTTAACGTTAAGAGAATCTTGAACAAGAACTCCTAAGTCCCTCTGTGCTTCTGATTTCCTAAGCATTTCCCATTTAGAAAATAGTCCATACCTCCATTCCTCCTTCCAAAGTGCATAACCTCACACTTTTCCACATTATATTCCATCTGCCACTTCGTTGCCCACTCTCCACACCTGTCCAAATCCTTCTGCAGCCCCCCTGCTTCCCCAATACTACCTGTCTTTGTATCATCTGCAAACATAGCATCAGTGCTTTCAGTTACTACTTCCAGATCATTAATGTATATTGTGAAAAGTTGTGACTCCAGCACCGACCCCTGAGGCACACCACTAGTCACCGGCTGCCATCCTCAAAAAGATCCCTTTATCCCCACTCTCTGATTCTGCCAGTCAGCCAATCCTCTGTCCATGCCAGGATCTTACCCTTAACATCATGGGCTCTTAACTTATTTAAAAGTCTCCTATGCGGTACCTTGTAACCCACCCTACCAGAAGTGGTTGGAAAACAACAACAAAAACATCAATAATTTGAGTTTATTCAGTGCCTTTACTGCCCAAGGTGCTTCACAGGAGTGCAAGAGGTCAGAAACAATAGGTTCAATTTAAATGGGTGGAGATTCAATTGATGTGAGGTCCATCTGCATTTCCAATGACATCCTAGACTCTGCCTAATTATGGAATAACTGAGCTGCAAGTCACCTATTGCCTGTTGCTCGGGTATAGCTCTTCAGGAATCTAATTTGTCCTTCCTCATGCATAGGCCTGGGCAGTAAGTATTAATCTCAACAGTAAGAGCCGGGTTTTCAATATGGGATCAGGAAGATTACACCCGGATGAATTCTGAGTGCGTAAACCCATGCCCAACCTAGGTACGGCTGGTGTCGTGCTTTCCAAAGGCAAATAGCCTCAATAGCCAAGAGGCGAGCCCAGCACCTAATTAGAAGCACTGAGTCCAACCAGAAATAGGGAGCTGCCTGCCTGGTGCCTGTGACAACAGTAGGCGCCGCCATGTTTGGGGCTGCCACTGCCTTGCCGATGAGAGCAGGCAGCTCCACATGGTGGAAGTGACCATATGTGACCATATCAGGACAGGTAGAAGCATTACCCGTGTTGGCACTCATTGGATGAAGTGATTACACTTTCAAAGTGATTACACTGTGCAAAGCAAGTTATCTGAGCGGCAGGACATACCCATCAGCTGTGCAGTGGTACTCTTCAAGGTCAAAGGGAAAAACTTGCAAAATCTCATTCCATTTCAGACAGTCAATTGGAAATAAACACGCTCCCTGTTCCTTCCCATCGCAGAATCTAATTGAAAATTTGAGATTGCTCCGGAGACGTCAGGATCCTGACACGACCTACAAGACGCCAATTTTCAAAGGGTGCCTGCAACAATTTCTGACCTCACACTCCCCCGTCCTCCCCCTCAACAGGCCTCAACAGGAGTGTCATAACCTGATTGCCTGCTGGGTACGTGACAGCTGATCCTGGTCCTGTCCTCACCTAATGGATAAACATGGACCTATCTCACCAGGGATCACTGGGCAACGAGGAGAAGTTGGAACATTGGATGATTCTTTTTCTCTTCCCTGATACAGGGTCACAGAACTTAATGGTAGCACTCTCAATTACCACTCTGTGATCAGCCAATTCAGAGCTGACTAAAATAGTTCTATTGTGTCTTTTCACGCAATGCAATGCTAACTAGTACATTTACTCACCAGTGAGAGAACATAAAGTCAAAAAATATTTAGACATACAAGGCTGACATAATTTTGTTTCGGAAAGTGGTAAGATCAATATCACCTCAATTTGTTTTCATCGAAAAAGCCGAATGTGGAAATATGTTTGTCAAAATTGTAATGTTTTTGTTCTGTTTGATATCTTCTTTATGTTTGGCATCTTTGAATTTGTCTATATATGTGTTTCTGGAACATACCTCTTCATTCACCTGAGGAAGGAGCACCGCTCCGAAAGCTAGTGACATCGAAACAAACCTGTTGGACTTTAACCTGGTGTTGTAAGACTTCGTACTGTGCTCACCCCAGTCCAACGCCGGCATCTCCACATCATTCTTTATGATTGATAGTCATTCTGTAATAAGTAGAATCCTCCCGTGTGGCAAGTCCCCTTTAGTGCTGAAAATTATACCATTCCAAATGTACCCCTCACGCTAATGAATTGGCCGATTGTTATGTCATTCAGATGGGAGGCTGTTTGGATACTTGTGTGGCTGCTGTTTTGACTCGCTGGTGCCTTGGTCAGGTATCTGATTGGTTTTGACTGGCTCTCTGTTTAATTGGCTCTTTAGCTGGCTGGCTAGTTTGCTGGCTGATCGGTTCTGTGGAAAATTGCTGATGGCTGATTGGTTCTCAACGCCCCAATTTTTGGGACCGTGAGTTCTGAGAGAAAGACCTGATGCTCAGGAGATGTTTGACTGGGTGACCAGTTGAGTAGCTGACCAGATAGCTGGCTGTTTAATTGATTGATTTGCCTGGTTTAGTAGTTGGCGATTGAGCCTTAGTGATTGGTCAGGTGTTTTGTTGATTAGATAGTTGGTTATCTGATTATGTGGATAGTTGCATTGTTCAGAATATGATTTCATGCTTATGGACTGATCCTGGATAGCGAGGGTGTAGGGGGTGGGTGGGGAATGGGAAAACATAATCTGATTAAAGGCAAACTCTTGGTTGATTAACGGCATGGAGACACAATGGTTAGCACTGCTGTCTCACAACGGCAGGAACCCAGGTTCAGTTCCAACCTTGGGCGACTGTCTGCATGGAGTTTGCACGTTTTCCCAGACTCCGTGGGTTTCCTCCATGTGCTCCGGTTTCCTCCCACTGTCCAAAGATGTGCAGGTCAGGTGGATTGCCCATGTTAATTGCCCCTTAGTGTCCAAAAGATTCGATGGGGTTACAGAATTGCAGGGACAGGGTGGTGGAGTGGGTCCAGTAGGGTGCTCTTTCAGAGGGTTGATGGTGACCTGACGGGCCAAATGGCCTCCGTCTGCTCTGTAGGGATTCTATGATTCTCTTTTAGACACTGATGTGATCTTCCTGGACATTTTGTTGTTCAAATTTCTAGAATTATGAATTTTTACTAAAATGAAGTTGCCTTTAGTTTTCTTCTGAGAAGAAGGAAAATTTACTTTACACAAGCTATTTTGCTTTGAAAAATAAATTGAATCGCAGAATTGTTACAGCACGAAAGGAGGCAATTTGGCCCATTGTGTCTGCATCGGCTCTCTGAACAAGGATAATGACGAGTGACATTCCCTGCAACCCTGCGCATTGAAATGACAGATGGAATAACTACAATTTGCTACATCTCCAATTTCAAATTTGGTTTGTTTCACTGGCACAAAGCAGTGTAACCTACGAATGAACAGGAATGTTGCAGGAATGCATCCACAATCCAGGAAAGCAAATGTAGTGTTGTGTCACTTTCTTTCTGTGTTTTGCTATGATAAATTCCCCCCAATTGCAGGCATCGTATTTTTCCAGTGGCAGTGATACTCTCCTGCAATGACAAAACTCTACAGCTGGGCAAAATCACCTTGCAACAATGCCGTGTCCATTAGTTATTGTTTGAAAGGAGAGACATCACATTAGTGATGCCCCCAATGTTTAGTTTGCAATAGGCACTTATTTCCTGAATTTAAGGTGAAGCCTGGAGCTCTGCTCCTTTAATCTACGGGCTTTTATAACCCAAGTTTACTGTCACCCAATCGGTATGTGTTGATTTATCTTCTCTTCTGCCCCACTCGCTCCAGCCTTGATGATGTATGTCCTGGACCATGGATGTTGACACTTCACCTGTGTTACTCAATTCAGAATCAAATGCTCGGGTAGAGGGATGAATAACCGAGGCAAACTCTGCATCCAATATATTCATGGGAATGAGCTTCAGGCTCAAACTGGCTCAGAACAGGTAAACTTCAGAACTGTCGTCTCCTGGATGTTTACTCTGGGGTCAATTTGAGTAAATTAAGAACACAAAATGAATCATCTGTTGCTGAGTGATAATGTGCGGTGTCACCGAGTGACTGTCCCATGTGGTGAATGTGCCTCATCTGCATCTGACAGTCATACCTACAGCTATGGTTGACCAGATTTTGGGTCAGCAGTTTGATTGATGCTGTTTGAAGAGGGAGTTCCAACACCACAGATTTTGGTAATAATAATCTTTATTGTCACAGGTAGGCTGACATTGAAACTGCAATGATGTTACTGTGAAAGCCCCTAGTCGGTGCCACATACCGGAGCCTGTTTGGGTACACAGAGGGAGAATTCAGAATGTCCAAATTACCTAACAGTGCGTCTTTCAGGACTTGTGGGAGGAATCCGGAGCACCCGGAGGAAACCCACACAGATGCGGAGGGAATGTGCAGACTCCGCACAGACAGTGACCCAAGCTGGGAATCGAACCCGGGACCCTGGGGCTGTGAAGCAATAGTGCTTGCCACTGTGCTACCGTGCGCGTTAATAACAATTTTAGCTAAGTACGGAAGAGTTTTGCTCTTGGTTGTTGAAATGCCACTGGCCTCATCTGCAAATTTCATTTGTGGGCGGCACAGGCTTTTCACAGTAACCTCATTGCAGTGTTAATGTAAGCCTCCTTGTGACAATAAAGATTATTATTGTTATTATTATTATTATTTGCTTAGCTCCTATATTTCCGGTGCCTCTGGTGCCACTTGGGTTTCAAAATGGCATCTCTGCCACGTTCGCTCACACTCCTGGTGCAGGCACACCAGATGCCATTTTGGGTAGTCCGTTGGCATGAGCACTGGGAGTGTACAGAGAAGCTGGATCCTGATTTCAATCATCGAATGCAGATTTGCCCTCTCTTAATCTTTCATAGCTGAACATTCATTAGCAGCATTCATCCCTTCTCTCATTTTTATTTTTGAAATGTGTGTCCTCTCAAATTTACTTGAGCAGCCTCGCACGTGCGATAAATTAAAGGGGCCATCTTGTGCACAGCCTGTGCGAGGACTCTTGGGTTGCTGCACAGGTTTTTGGTTTAAAGGGGCATTGCCTAGCCAATGTTAATATTTAAAGGTAAACCCACATTCATGGCTTTGTTGCCTCCAGAGGTGTCCATTCCAACATGCTCACACATTCTACCCTCCGTAAGCTTGAGGCCATTCATAGAATAGAATTTACAGTGCAGAAGGAGACCATTCGGCCCATTAAGCCTGCACCGGCTCTTGGAAAGAGCACCCCACTTAAGCCCACACCTCCAACCTATCCCCGTAACCCATTAACCCCACCTAACCTTTTTTGGACACTCAGGGCAATTTAGCTTGACCAATCCACCTGCACATAACTGGACTGTGGGTGGAAACCGGAGCACCCGGGGGAAACCCACGCAGACACGGGGAGAACATGCAGACTCCGCACAGACAGTGACCCAAGCCGGGAATCGAACCATGGACCCTGGAGCTGTGAAGCAACTGTGCTAACCACTGTGCTACCGTGCTGCTCAGGTGCTCTTCTGAATGTGTCCTTATTTGCGCAAAGTCCCATTCACCTCTCACCCCTGCATTCGTTGATCCATTTTGGTTCCCGGTCAATCAATATCTTGATTTTAGCATTCTCATCTGTATTTTCAAATCCCTTTCTAGCCTCCCCTGTTCCTTTCTCGGTTATCTCCTGCAGCCCACAATCCTCTGAGATATCTGCGCTTCTCTAAATCTGGTCTCTTAGGCATTGTTAGGATGCCAGTCCAGGCTCTGGGGCGAGATTCCCCGACCCCCCGCCGGGTCAGAGAATCGCCGGGGGCTGGCGTGAATCCCGACCCCGCCGGTTGCCGAATTCTCCGGCACTGGATATTCGGCGCGGGCGGGAATCGCGCCGGTTGGCAGCCCCCCCCCGCCCCCGCCGATTCTCCGGCCCGAATGGGCCAAAGTCCCGCTGCTAGAATGCCTGTCCCGCCGGTGTGGATTAAACCACCTCTCTTACCGGTGGGACAAGGCGGCGCGGGCGGGCTCCGGGGACCTGGGGGGGGGCGCAGGGCGATCTGGCCCCGGAGGGGGCCCCCACGGTGGCCTGGCCCGCGATCGGGGCCCACTGATCCGCGGGCGGGCTTGTGCCATGGGGGCACTCTTTTCCTTCCGTCTTCGCCACGGTCTCCACCATGGCGGAGGCGGAAGAGTCCCCCTCCACTGCGCATGCGCGGCCCGGCAAAGTCATTACCGCGCCAGCTGGCGGGGCACCAAAGGCCTTTCCTGCAAGCTGGCGGGGTGGAAATCAGTCCGGCACAGGCCTAGCCCCTCAAGGTTAGGGCTCGGCCACTCAAGATGCAGAGGATTCCGCAACTTTGGGGCGACGCGATGCCGGACTGATTCACGCAGTTTTTGGCGCCAGTCGGCGGACATCGCGCCGCTAACGGAGAATTCCGCCCCTGATCTTTGTTGGAACACCGCACAAGAACCCCAAACAATGTTTTGATTTCTAAAACTGTGAGGAAAGGGTACTTCACCCCAGGAGTGACGACTCTGACCAATAAGTATATTTTATGTTAAAATACGTTTTAATTCAAACACATAATTAACCACATTAACATCAAAGAAATAGCTTTACAGTTATCAGTTAAACAGTTCTTAAATAAAAAGAAAAACTTACGCTTACTATCTACACCTGCCAGTAATTCCAATTAAGCAACTTAATACAGTTCAAATGCCACTTAGAAAGAAAGTTAACAAAACAGATTACTTGCTTATTTGTGAAAACTTTAAAGAGAGAGACCCTTTAAAGAGCAGGGGCGGGATTCTCCGATAACGGTGCGATGTCTGCCGACCGGTGCCAAAAATGGCAGGTCTCCGCATCTTGAGGGGCCGAGCCCTCACCTTGAGGGGCTAGGCCCGCGCCGGACTGATTTCCGCCCCCAGCAGGCGGGAAAAGCCTTTGGTGCCCCGCCAGCTGGCGCAGAAATGACTTTGCCGTGCAGCGCATGCGCGGGAGCGTCAGTGGCCGCTCATGGCATCCCCGCGCATGCGCAGTGGAAGGGGTCTCTTCCGCCTCCGCCATGGTGGAGACCATGGCGAAGGCGGAAGGAAAAGAGTGCCCCCATGGCACAGGCCCGCCCGCAGATCGGTGGGCCCCGATCGCGGGCCAGGCCACCGTGAGGGCACCCCCTGGGGCCAGATCGCCCCGCGCCTCCTCCAGGACCCCGGAGCCCACCCGCGCCGCCTTGTCCCGCCGGTAAGGGAGGTGGTTTGATTCTCGCAGGCGGGACAGGCATTCCAGCAACGGGACTTCGGCCCATCGCGGGCCGGTGAATCGCTGGGGGGGGGGGGGTCGCCTACCGGCACAGTGTGATTCCCACCCCCGCAGAATATCCGGTGCCGGAGAATTCGGCAACCGGTGGGGATGGGATTCACGCCAGCCCCCGAATCCCGCCCCAGATCCAGTACACTTCTGTCTTGTCAGACCCTTTTGCTCAACCTAACTACAACCTACAGACAGACCTGGCTCCTCCTATTAATCACATCATCTGTAGCCCACTAAGATATCCCATCGCCTGCTTAGCTAAGACTAAATACAATCCTTCAAAAATTCTTTATTAATAATAATCTTTATTAGTATCACAAGTAGGCTTACATTAACACTGCAATTAAGTTATTGCGAAAATCCCCTAGTCACCACACTACGGCGCCTGTTTGGGTACACCGAGGGAGAGTGCAAAATGACCGATTCACCTAACAAGCACGTCTTTCGGGATTTGTGGGAGGAAACTGGATCGCCCGGAGGAAACTCACGCAGACACGGGGAGAATGTGCAGATTCCGCACATTCATGTCCATTATTGCTACATGCTGTGCAACATTGCCACCATGAGAGTACAGCCCTTACCACCAGCCATGCAACTGAGCAGCAGGAGGGGAAAGAAGAAGGGGGAGGAAAAGAATGGCGAGAGGCGACTAACAGAGCTCGTCACAGGAGGAGCTGTCACGTTTGACTCGTCTAACTGTGGCGCTAATGAATGCAACTTCAATTCTGTACTCAACAGCAGTTTGTGGGGAGGGAGGAGTGGAAAGCAAGTAAAGTTCACCCCATTTGTTGCTTGTGAAGCAGTAAAGATTGTGACATAAAATAAAAACAGAAAATACTGCACAATCGCAGCAGGTCTGGCAGCATACGTGGAGAGAAAAGGGAGCTAACGTTTGTTTGATTGTAAGATGATAGGATGTGAGGAGGATTGGGAATAAGGATATAATCACATTCAATAATTTCAACCCTGTTGTTGGCTGCAGTCTTAGTTATATCCACTCCAATAATGGCAAACACTGTCTTCTTCCTGGATGTTAAAACATGCAGCAAGGTATATTCCCCCACCAGTTAGCTGCAGCTGCCTATGGTTGTGAATCACCTTGTCTTGCAATAGCGAGGGAAGTGTGTTTGTAAATGGGCTAGATCTTTGTGTTCTGAAAATGTCAGGAATTGATGTGGGTTAAACAAAACCACGTCTGCGGGCTGGCAACTTTGACTTTCCCATTAGTAAAGTGGCTACACATACTTTCCATAGTCAGAAAGAAGGTTGGGTTATAGTGGGGTGGAATGGAGGCATGACACATGCCGTAACACTTGGGCAGTCATTGACAGCCCTTGGGCAAATTTGTTTTTCCTGTGCCTTGATATTTTCATTTGGTGGGTGGGTTTTATAAACTGGCCTTGTTTGACAGTTCATGGACCTTGGGTAAACCTGCAGAGGAGTTAGGAACATTCTAACAGGTAAATGTTAACTTGTTTGACAGCTTCAAGTGTCATTATAAGGTGCTGTATTATAAATTATTTATATTTTTACTGCAGTGATTGATTATAGGACTCTGTTCTGCAAAGATAACTTGATTATGATGTTGATCATTGTAAAGATATGTGTAATCTAAGGAGACAAAAGAATTAACAGGATGCTGTTCATGAATATCAACACTAGATGGCATCACTGAGTAGCCTTATAAAAGGCTGCATCTCTAGGCATTCTGGGAGAAGCTGTTGGAGAAGTTGATGTAGAAGGATCATGTGAAGTTGAGTTAGAGTGTAGGTTATATATTAGAGAGATAATTAATTACTGTAACATAGATTCAATACTGTTATTTTGTTAACTGTTACGCAGTAGAGTGTGCAAGCCAATTTAAGTGGTGTAAAATAAACTAGTTTTGATTTAAACATATAGCTTTATGTTCTTTGTCAACACTACGACTTTGGCTATCTTGGAGAACAATACAAGGAACATAACATGGTACCAGGAAATTACTGAAGCAATTTAATTAGAAAATAGTTAGAATCCAAGAAGAAAGAAAACCAGCACGTGCTCAGACTTCGACGGCAAAACTGCTTCCAGACCAGTTAGTTTAACACACAGACAAGTCCAGACCTAATGGAGAAACTGCAAACTCTGCGACAGTCGCGGACTTCTCATAAAATTGATGTAAATTGGAAAACATTAAAGCAGCAATTTCAACTATACATCTCTGCCTCAGATTGAGATAATGCTCGTGATAACAGAAAACGTGCATTATTTATTTATTTATTTTTAAATTTAGTGTACCCGATTCATTTTTTCCAATTATGGGGCAATTTAGCGTGGCCAATCCACCTACCCTGCACATCTTTTTGGGTTGTGGGGGCGAAACCCATGCAAACACGGGGACAATGTGCAAACTTCACATGGACAGTGACCCACAGCCAGGATCGATCCTGGGACCTCAGCGCCCTGAGACAGCAGTGCAGCTCACTGCGCCACTGTGCTGCCCTAACTTGCATTATTTTTAACAATGGCTGGACCACAGGCTATTGAACGTTATAATTCTTTCCAATTCTCCACGGAAGATGATAAAAAGAAATTTGATACCGTTATTGAAAAATTGGTCTTCATTATAAAACTCAAATTAATGAAACTTATGAGCGCTTTGCCTTTAAAATAAGAATGCAGAAAGATGGAGAATACGGAGATTGCTTCATAGAATCATAGAAGTTACAGTGCAGAAGGAGGCCATTCGGCCCATCGAGTCTGCACCGGCTCTTGGAAAGAGCACCCTACCCAAGGTCAACACCTCCACCCTATCCCCATAACCCAGTAACCCCACCCAACACTAAGGGCAATTTTGGACACTAAGGGCAATTTATCATGGCCAATCCACCTAACCTGCACATCTTTGGACTGTGGGAGGAAACCGGAGCACCCGGAGGAAACCCACGCACACACGGGGAGAATGTGCAGACTCCTCACAGACAGTGACCCAAGCCGGAATCGAACCTGGGACCCTGGAGCTGTGAAGCAATTGTGCTATCCACAATGCTACCGTGCTGCCCCTTCATTATAGACATAAGGCTAAAGTCACAAACTTGTAACTTCTCAGACTCAATGATCAGAGATCAAATTGTTTTTGGCATCACAGATGAGACATTCAGAGAACGTTTATTAAGGCAGAAAGAATTAAAATTAGAAGATGCTATTGAAATGTGGCGAGCGAATGAAACATCCAAAAATCAGTATTCTGAAATACTGATTAAGGAAAAGGGCACGAAAACACATAGTCGATTTGCGCATGCGCACTTCAACAAACTACGCGATTTGGATGAAGACCGTTCTGCGCATGCACGCAACCAATTTGCACATGACGAAAGCAATGTCACGATGTGTGGACGTTGTGGACATGCCCACCACATAAATAATGCCCAGCACTTGGAAACATTTGCTCCAAATGTTGCAAAGTGAATCACTTTGCTGTTCAATGCAGAATTGCACTAAAAGGGACATACTTTAAAACTTCTAACTTAATTAAGAAACACATGAATGTGCAGAGTGTTAATATAAGTGCAGACAGCTCCAAAATGGATAACCCTAATGATGATATAGATGCTTATCATCTTGAAGATTCTTTCTTTGTGGGAATTGTTGAGAAGTTCCACACAACTGTGAAGAACACTTCCAATCCACAAATACTGCATCCCATACAATCGATTGACACGGAAACTGAATGAAACACTCTTACAAGTCAATGGTTCCGAGATTCTGTTCAAATTGGACACTGGAGCATCTGCAAATTTAATAAATACTCATGATTTATCGCAACCTTGTCATTGTCCTAAGATTCAGAAAACTGACTGCCAGTTACGTGACTACAATGGTAACACAATTACTTCTTTAGGGTCATGCTATCTCTTAGTGACAAACAACGACACTGTGATATCCTTACGGTTCGAGATTGTTGAAGCCAATAGATCTTCACTACTAGGTGCACAAGCCTGTCAGGATTTACATCTTGTGAAAAGAATCTATAGCACCAGCAAACCTATTCCACCTGTGCAGGAAGATATTGAAAGCATCTTCACTAAATTTCCTCAGGTATTTGAAGGTATGAGTACTCTTCCTTTTCAATACAAGATTTAACTAAAAGCGAATGTTAAACCAGTGGTGCACCCTCCAAGAAGAATTCCTGCTCCATTACGTGATCATCTGAAGCAAGAACTGGAATGGATGCAGTACCTTGGAATCATTTCCAAGATCACAGAACCGACAGATTGGGTCAGCTCGATGGTGTGTGTTAAGAAACCCAACGTTGACCTAAGGATTTTTATTGATCTGAAGGATCTGAATATGAACAGCAGACATGAACACTATCCAATACCGAAACGTGAAGAGATTACGAGTGAGATGACTGATGCCAAGATATTCTCTAAACTAGAAGCTTCCAGAGGTTTTTGGCAAATCCAACTGGATGATACAAACAAAAAATTGTGCACAGTCCACACAACGTTTGGTCATTACTGTTTTAACAGAATGCCATTTGGCATAATCTCAGCATCTGAGATATTTCATTGTGCCATGGAACAGAGGAAAGAAGGCATAGATGGAGTTTCGGTGCAGGTTGGTGACATTATAATATGGTCATCTATGCGTGAAGAACATCATGGAAGATTCCTGCTAGTGTTGCAGAGAATACACAAATTCAGATTGAAGCTAAATTGATCTAGATGCAACATTGGTATCTCAACATTAAAATTTCTGGGTGATAAAATCTCAGAAAATGGTGTGCAACCAGACAATGAGAAGATTGCTGCCATTGTTCAAGCCACTGATGGTTCTGTTCTTAGAAGAAATCAACGTGCTCTTCGGAAAGTTAAATCTTCTTGTACATTTTTTCCAAGTCTTCAGTTTGATGATAATTTATTTTGTACTGCTGCAGCATCTGCTAAGCTGCAAGATGACTTCCAGAAGCCGTTAAAATAATCTACTACTCCACTGACTGGATTGAGGAGATCACCCAGAATCAGAAAGAAACCCGACAGACTGAATTTGGAAAGCAAAACAAATGAACTGTTTAACAAATTTTAACTCAATTGTTAACTTTTTACATACCGATGTGTCATGTAATAATGTTACTCATATTTTCCTTTTTGTACTGTACAAAACATCTTAAAAAAAGGGGGATGTAATGATGTGTACAATCTCTGGAGCGTAAAGGGTTAACAAGATGATGTTCACGTATATCAACACTCAATGGCACCATTGAGTAGTCTTATAAAAGGCTGCATCTCTAGGCATTCTGGGAGAAGCTATTGGAGAAGTTGATGTAGAAGGATAGTGTGAAGTTGAGTTAGAGTGTAGATTATATATTAGAGAGATAATTAATTATTGTAACATAGATTCAATACTATTATTTAGTTAACTGTTACTCAGTGGAGTATGCAAACCAATTTAAGGAGTGTAAAATAAACTAGTTTTGATTTAAACATATAACTTTATGTTCTTTGTCAACACTACGACTTTGGCTATCTTGGAGAACAATACAAGGAACATAACAATCATCATTTTGTAAATGTGGGGATGCATTTGAGTATTTTGTCCACCAGGAAATGTGCTATTATACATTCAAAACTGAAACAAACAGAGAATTGAAACTCAACTGTCATGATCTGAACTAACTTAAATTTGAAAAAAGAAAACTAGTCTCCAGCTTTCCCTCACAGAAAAGAAAATTGACACCTGGGGCGAGATTCTCCGACCCCCCGCCGGGTCGGAGAATCGCCGGGGGCTGGCGTGAATCCCGCCACCGCCGGTTGCCGAAGTCTCCGGCACCGGAGATTCGGCGGGGGCGGGTATCGCGCCGGGCCGGTTGGCGGGCCCCCCCGCTCGATTCTCCGGCCCGGATGGGCCGAAGTCCCGCCGCTAAAATGCCTGTCCCTCCGGCGTAAATTAAACCATCTACCTTACCAGCTGGACAAGTCGGCGCGGGCGGGCTCCGGGGTCCTGGGGGGGGCGCGGGGCGATCTGGCCCCGGGGGGTGCCCCCACGGTGGCCTGGCCCGCGATCGGGGCCCACCGATCCGCGGGCGGGCCTGTGCCGTGGGGGCACTCTTTCCCTTCCGCTTCCGCCATGGTCTCCACCATGGCGGAGGCGGAAGAGACTCCCTCCACTGCGCATGCGTGGGAAGCTGTCGGCAGCCGCACATGCTCCTGCGCATGCGCCGCCCGGAGATGTCATTTCTGCACCAGCTGGCGGGGCACCAAATGCCTTTTCCGCCAGCTGGCGGGGCGGAAATTCGTCCGGCGCCGACCTAGCCCCTCAAGGTTGGGGCTCGGCCCCCAAAGATGCGAAGCATTCCGCACCTTTGGGGTGGCGCGATGCCTGTCTGATTTGCGCCGTTTTGGCGCCAGTCAGCGGACACCGCGCCGTTTCCGGAGAATTTCGCCCCTGCTTCTGGACTGCTTGCATTGACAGATCATCTGGCGGAGCTTAGGAAAAAAAACAGCCATCTGATTTTCAAAGAACAAAGAACAAGACAGCACAAGAACAGGCCCTTCGACCCTCCAAGCCTGTACCGGTCATGATACCAATCTTTGCCAAAACCCTCAGCACTTCCTTGTGCCGTATCCCTCTATACCCATCCTATCCATGTGTTTGTCGAGATGCCTTTTGAATGCCGTTAATGTATCTGCTTCCACAACCTCCCCTGGCAACTCATTCCAGGCACTCACCAACCTCTGCGTAAAAACCCTGCCTCGCGCATCTCCTCTAAACTTTGCCCACGGACCTTAAACCTATACCCCTTGGTGACTGACCCCTCCACCCTGGGGGAAAGCGTGCCTGCCCATACACTCTATCCATGCCCCTCAAAATCTTGTAGACCTCTATCAGGTCACCCCTCAACCTCCTAATTTTCTAATAAAAACAGTTCGAGTCTATTCAGCCTCTCCACTTAGCTAACACCCTCCAGACCAGGCAAGATCCTGGTAAACCTCCTCTGCACCCTCTCCAAAGCCTCCACATCCTTCTGGTAGTATGGCGACCAGAATTGTGCGCAATATTCCAAGTGTGGCCTTACCAAGGTTCTATAGAAAGATGTGCAGGTTAGGTGGATTGGCCATGATAAATTGCCCTTAGTGTTCAAAATTGCCATTAGTGTTGGGTGAGGTTACTGTGTTCTGGGGATAGAATGGAGGTGTTGACCTTGGGTAGGGAGCTCTTTCCAAGAGCCGGTGCAGACTCGATGGGCCGAATGGCCTCCTTCTGCACTGTAAATTCTATGATAATCTATGATATACAACTGTAGCATGACTTGCCAGTTTTTATCTCCAATGAAGGCAAGCATTGTGTATGCTTTCTTGACTACCTTGTCCACTTGTGTTGCCAGCTTCAAAGATCTGTGGACCTGCACGCCCAGATCTCTCTGACTTTCTATATTCCTAAGAGTTTTACCATTTACGGTATATTTCTCCTTTATGTTAAACTTACCAAAATGCATTAACTCACATTTGTCAGATTAAACTCCATTTGCCATTTCTCTCCAATCTATCTATGTCCTGCTGTATCTTCTGACAATCTTCAACACTATCTGCCACGCCACCAACCTTTTTTAAAATAAATTTAGAGTGCCCACTTCATTTCTTCCAATTAAAGGGCAATTTAGCGTGACCAATCTACCTATGCTGCATATCTTTGGGTTGTGTGGTGAAACCCATGCAAACAAGAGGAGAATGTGCAAACTCCACATGGACAGTCACCCAGAGCTGGGAATGAACCTGGGACCTCGGCGCTGTGAGGTGACATGCTAACCACTGCGCCACCGTACAGCCCCACTCCAACAACCTTGGTGTCATCCGCGAACTTACTAATCAGCCCAGCTACATTTTCCTCCAAATCATTTATGTACACCACAAACAACAGAGGCCCAAGCACTGAGCCCTGTGGAACACCACTAGTCACAACCTTCCATTCAGAAAAGCACCTTTCTACTGCTACCCTTTGCCTTCTGTGACTGAGCCAGTTCTGTATCCATCTTACCACCTCACCTCTGATCACATGTGACTTCACCTTTTGTACCAGTCTGCCATGAGGCACCTTGTCAAAGGATTCAGTTTCAAAAGCCTCCATTGTTTGCATTTCTAAAGGATTATTTTGACGGCTGTGGCCATTATGAATACTTATGTTTCAAAAGCTACAGAAACACGGGTTGATTGACAGTTCTAAGAACTTCTTAAAGGACTGGCTGTCTTTGAAGGTTACTGAATGGCTGCTTTTTTCTTCTGACAATGAATGACCATTTGGGGGTATTTACCTTTTAGTATTGGGTCAAGGTTTTTTAAAATGATGAACAGTTGTTTATCAGTGATAGCACTGTTAGATTGTTGTTTTCAAAGTGCCCATTTCAAAGGATTTACATTGCATATTGCTGAATAAAGACATTTCTCATTGAAGAACATTTAAAACAGCAGACTGGCTGTGAAGCTCAAAGATGGAATGTTGAAAGGTCAGAGGCCTCATGTGAAATTACCTATTAACCATTAATTTTTTAATTAAAAAAATCTTTATTGTCTCAAGTAGGATTACATTAACACTGCAACGAAGTTACTGCGAAAAGCCTGAACAATCATTTTCTGTACTCCTGCCCAGAATTCCATTGTTCCTATTTAGGAGAGAGACAAAGGGGAGTTATTAGCATCGCTTCCAGTAATGAGTTTTGGTCTCTCTCTTTAGTGATAGTTCAGGTTGTGGATCCAGTTCGTCTGCACTTCCCCTACGTTCATTCATTACAGGGGGTTTGTACAATAAAGTTTGAAATTCCAGAAACTGAGAAAATAATTATTTTGTTTCTAAAACTCCTAGAATAGCTCCCAGGCAAAGGGCCAACCCTGTGTTCAGGTGACTTGTAGCAACCATCTTTAAATTTTTCAGCAGGAAAGTCGATTAAAAACTAGCAGTAAGGTTGAAGTTGTGAATATTTAGTGTTGGGTTTCCCTTCATTTTTTTTCTTCTTTTTTAAAATAAATTTAGAGTACCCAATTCATTTTTTCCAATTAAGGGGCAATTTAACGTGGCCAATCCACCTATCCTGCACATCTTTGGGTTGTGGAGGCGAAACCCACGCAAACACGGGAGAATATGCAAACTCCACACGGACAGTGACCCAGAGCCGGGACCGAACCTGGGACCTCGGCGCCGTGAGGCAGTAGGACTAACCCACTGCGCCACCGTGCTGCCCGTGGGTTTCTCTTCATTTTGTAGAAACCTAACACAAATAGCACTTGGAAACAAACTCCACTTCCCGACCACCCCCCAGCCCCCATTACTCACTAAAGAATTGTTGATATAGGGGCATAGAGAAGGTCTTGAGCTGCAATGGGTAGCATCCCTAGCTCTGTGCCAGAAGTTACAGGTTCGAGTCCCATCCCAGGATTTGATGGGCAAGGAAGGTGCATTCATAACGTGGTCAAATAGGTTGAGTGCATCAACCTGCACATTCTTCCAATATGCCAATTGCTGGCAGTAACAGCGAGAGAGTCTCCTCGTCAGCCATACTTGATGTGGAGGAATGCCCCTCAAGCTACAAATTCTCTGACGACAGACTAACGAATTGTTCTATGGAATTACTAGCTATGGAAAGACCTGCCTTGGTGCACCACTAGTTGCGGCAAGAGAATTGGAATTGGTTCCAGCCTACCAAGGTGAAGGGACATATGTATAAAGCAATAGTCCTTTATCCATAATGTTGCTGTTATAAATTATGCTGCTGTGGAAGATGCACTTTGCAGAGTCACGCCACTTCTTCTTGGTTAGAGAAGTGGAGTCATTGGGAGTATTATCCATGTAGAGGAAATAGATGAAGAGTGAAATTGATGGGGGACTGGAAGCTGGACCTCCTGTTGGTAATGTGCAGAAGAGGAGAAGGAAACAAGTGTAAAATACCTAAAATAAAGCAAAACATTTATCTTCAGGTCATGCAGTCACCAGCTGCCATGATGGAACTTCTGAAGAAGCAAATGAGATAGTGTCAGAGCCCCCCCCCCCCCCCCCCCCCCCACACACACACACACACAATGCAGAAAATGGAGTTATAGTTAATTTCTTTCATATGAAAAGTATCACCATCAGGTTTCAATAGGGTTGCTGACTTTGAATAAAGGTGTTCATGAAAGCTTTATCTCATAAACTCTTGCCCCCAAATCTGCACCACGCCTTGCTCAATTCCATTTCGGAATCCATCGTCCACCATCCCAACCCAATTGAAAAGTGGGAAGACTCTTCGTTATTGAATTGGATGATTCTTTAAAAAAACAAACTTTTTATTGGCTTTTCTCATGTTTCTATACAGTAGCTTGTATATACATTACATTTTACTTGCCCGCGCTAATTTACTTTATTTTACAGTGGTTTGTTTTGTCCTTCATTTAACTAACTGTATGTACATTTTGTTGCCCTCTGGATCGGTCTATGATTCCCCCCCCCTCCCCTTCCTCGGCCCCCCTCTCCCCCCCCCCCCCCCCCCCCCGTCCCATTGGCTGCAGCATCCTTCTTCTTCTCTTGTGGTTTCCCCATCTTCCTTCCGCCTCCCACCCACCCCCCCCCCCCCCCCCCACCCCCCGCCACCCCCGGGTTGCGCAGTCCTTTGGTTCCTCATCTATCTTTTTTTTCTTAGCTTACTCCCCGCTGCTGGCCTCGAACAGGTTTTGGAACAGGCCGACGAACTGGCCACAAGTGTCCAGGAAGCCTTCCTCTGACCCTCGGGTGGCGTACTTAATCTTCTCCAGGTGGAGAAATTCTGAGAGGTCAGCGAGCCAGTCTGCAGGTGTGGGTGGTGCTGCCGATCGCCAGCCGAGCAGGATTCTCTGGCGTGCGATTAGGGAAGCGAAAGCAAGGGCGTTGGCCCCCTTCCCCATGTGTAACTCTGGCTGCTCCGATACCCCGAAGATTGCCACTATTGGGCATGGCTTCACCCTCACCCCCACAACCTTGGACATTGCCTCGGAGAAGGCTGCCCAGAACCCAGCAAGCTTGGGGCATGCCCAAAACATGTGGGTGTGGTTGGCCGGGCCCCTCTGGCACCGCTCACATTTGTCCTCCACCTCCGGGAAGAACCTGCTCATTCGGGTTCTGGTCAGGTGCGCTCTGTGCACCACTTTGAGCTACATTAGGCTTAGCCTTGCGCAGGAGGAGGTGGAGTTCGCCCTGCTCAGTGCTTCGCTCCAGAGTCCCCATCCTACCTCTGCCCCCAGTTTGTCCTCGCATTTTTGTCTGGTCTCATCCAGTGGTGTTCGAGCTCTGTCCAGTAGCTGTCCATATATTTTCCCACATAGCCCCCACTTCTTGCTGCTTGTGCCTATCAGGTCCTCCAGTAGTGTGTTTTCTGGGGCCCCGGGGTACCCCACAGTCTCTTTGCGGAGGAAGTGTTTTATTTGGAGGTGTATCCACAACTGGTAGTTCCATTCTGTCTAGGAACTGTTTCATTCCCGCGTCTCCGTTGTGGGGCTCGGAGGTGTAAAGTCCCTGGTAGAAGGTCTCAATTACCCAATTGACCTCCTTTGGCTCTGTTACCAGTCTGCCTTTGCTATCCTTAACCTGCGCTATTTCCCTTGTTGCTGCCTGTTTTCTCAGTTGGTGAGCCACAGACGGACAGCCTTGTCTCCGTGTTCGTAGAAGGGAATTGAGTGATTCTTTTTAAAAAATATATCTTTCTTCAAATTTTCAACAGAATTTCAACAAACGCCACCCTACAGAAAAAAGAAACAAAACATAAGAACACAACCCGCAAGAATTATACATAGAATTTCCCCAAACTACAATAACCCCCCATATAACAATAAAAACACGAATAGGAAAACACCCCACCCTAACCTAAACACCATCCCAAAAGAACCCCCCACCCCCCCCACCCCCCGGCCCCCCCACCGGGTTGCTGCTGCTGCTGCTGCTAACCCTTGCACAGACCCTCGCAAGGCAAACTTTATCCTCTCCAGCTTGATGATCCCTGCCATGTCATTTATTCAGGCTTCCACGCTAGGGGGCTTTGCATCCTTCCACAATAACAAAATCTTCCGCCGGGCTACCAGGGACGCAAAGGCCAGAATACCGGCCTCTTTTGCCTCCTGCACTCCCGGCTCGTCCGGTACCCCAAATAATGCTACCCCCCCAGCTCGGCTTGACCCGGGCGTTCGCCACCTTGGACATAGTCCTAGCAAAGCCCCTCCAAAACCCATCCAGCACCGGGCACGTCCTGAACATATGGGTGTGATTTGCTGGGCTCCCCGAGCACCTCACACATCTGTCCTCCACCCCAAAGAACCTACTCAACCTCGCCCCTGTCATATGCGCTCTGTGAACAACTTTAAACTGTATTAGGCTGAGCCTGGCGCAAGAGGAGGAAGAATTAACCTTACTCAGGGCATCAGCCCACAGACCCTCATCTATCTCCTCCCCGAGCTCCTCCTCCCATTTGCCCTTTAGCTCCTCCACCGAGGTCTCCTCTTCTTCTTGCAGCTCCTGGTAAATCGCCGAGACCTTGCCTTCTCCAAACCATACCCCCGAGATCACCCTGTCCTGAATCCTGCGTGCTGGAAGCAGCGGGAATTCCCTCACCTACCGTTTCACAAAAGCCCTCACCTGCATATACCTAAAAGCGTTTCCCGGGGGTAGCACAAATCTCTCCTCCAGCGCCCCCAGGCTCGCAAACATCAATGAACAGGTCCCCCATTCTTTTAATCCCTGCCCGATACCAGCTCAGAAACCCCCCATCCATCCTTCCCGGGACGAACCGATGGTTCTCTTGAATCGGGGACCAAACCGAGGCCCCCACCTCACCCTTATGACACCTCCACTGCCCCCAAATCTTCAGAGTCGAATTGAGTGATTCTTGACCATCAGTCACAGCCTTCACTTCCTCATCTCCAATGTTTTTGAAACCAATAAACAAAATGAAGCAATGACACAATTGTTTAATCGCTGCTATGATTTCTCTCCAGCATTGCTTGCGGCCTTGTCCCAGGGATTCATCTTTAACACTTGGAGACACCAAGGTAATCACAAGGGGTTTTCAAAGCTTTATTCCAATTAGACCTCTACAGCCAGTAAGAATCCCCTAGCACTGGAGTTGAGCTAATGACTTCCACTCAGTCACCTTGTGTTACTAAATAATTTAGCATGATTCCATATGGAACTGAGGCATACTGACGAGGAAGGCCATAGGTTAAATCCTCCGACTGCTGTGACTGATTTCACTTGGGGTAATGGCAGAGGTACAGACTCCAACAGACATCAGCACCAATGGACCTCAGGGATTGGGGTAGGGAGCCTTTAGCCAGAGTTTCCGCTGATGCTTGTTGAGAGATTCATGCTGGAAAGTATGAATATGCGGATGTTGAATGAAACCAAGAGTAAATGGGAGGGATTGAACAATATAGGCCTTGAAAATATATTGTGCAAGTAAGAGCGTACACAAACCTGGTCATAAACAATTAAGTTGGCAAAATAAATTCAATTAAAGTGTGAACTCATATTTGCAGAGCGTAATTTCCAAACAGGAGCGGGCAGGCGTGTAGATGAAAGACTCAGGTTTATCAGTGACAGCCGCGTTGCATCTAAAGATTTTCTTCATTCCTGAAACATCTTTCGCAGTTAATGTAAAGGCAGGCAGCTGTGTTGGGGGTTGGGAGAGGTTGGTGTAGGACTTGAGTCCTGGTCAGGCTTCAATACAGTGTAGCCAGAATATCAAAGCAACAGGAAACAGCACTTAAAACAATTATCTGAGCTCGAAGCAATGGATGCTTAGAGACTCAATGGGCCAGAGACAAGTCACTTGGAACTAGCTGCTAGGATGTCAGTCAACACTGTGGTGATATGCATCACTATATATACACAAGGGGTTAATGTAAATACACTACAACTAAGTAACCACTAGAGGGATCACCAGATATGTCATGACATGCAGACATACAACCAATGGGTCATTACAACAGGACACAATCTATGGGTAATCAGGACACCCAGAGGTGGCATTACCACAAGGGGGCACTTCACAACCCATATAAAAGGAAAGGGCACACATGCTCTGCCTCTTTCCACAGACAGACATCTAGAGAGTACATCAGGGTTGATCAGCAGCATCACACCCAGCACGTGGCTTAGAGCAGGCTGGTAAAGATAGACTGAGTTACTACAGCTAGATTAGCAGAGAGTCAAATTAATTTAAGAACTGTGTTAATAACTCAATAAACAAGTTGAACTAATTTCATAGTCTGGAGCTTCCTTTGTCAAAGCATACATCAAGGAAGCAGCTTATGCTACACGAAGCAGCATAACACAACATGATACCAGGAGTGCCTGTTACATCTATTTAGTTCAACTCAGCAAGATCCGTGATAACCAGCAACTGAACCCAGGCACGATGATTGAGATTCCAGTTCCTAATCCACTCAGGTACCACGGCAATCTCAGTGCCAACTGGCGTGCATTCAAGCAACAATTTCAGCTTTACATGGAAGCATCCGACCTAACTGGCGTGGCCGATGCTGAGAAGATTGCTCTTCTACTCACCATTGCAGGTGAACATGCAACAGAGATCTTCCGCTCCTTTAAATACACCAAAGGGCAGGTCAGAACGCAATTCCAGACAGTTCTGGGCAAACTTTAAGCTACTGCGAGGTAAACACAAAAGAAATCGGTACAACTGGCACCAATACTCACCACGAGGCAGAGGTAGGGTTGCAACAGTTGCAAACGTCAATTTTGATTGGCAGCCATCTTGCGTGTATCCAGGCGGCCCAGTCCACACATGTGCAGTTCCCTGGACGACGCGAATCAGCAAAACAGTGTTTTGCGCATACGCGAGAAGCCGTGCATGCGCAGTTGCGAAAAGAGCGCACAGTAAAGGAAAAGCGATTTGCGCATGCGCAATCCATTCCTACGCTTTACGCCATGAGCGTCATGACGTCAGAGACCCCGGACCACGCCCACTTAAAGGGGAAATGTCCAAAAATTAAAAAGAAGAGTTTTAAAGCCGCAAAACACCATTCTTTCACCTCGAAAGACAGAACAATGCCTAGACTTCTACCAGTAATTGAAATCAACCTCTGCAGAACCTTGCAACAAGCAGTTAGCACCACCCAAAGAGATGATTTGGTCCTTGAAGAGAGCGCCATGACAATACCGAAACTCAAGAAGATAATTGGTTTATTGAAGAATATTACTCAGACATGGCTGAGTTATTCGGATATGATGATCATACAATCATCAACGCCATGGTTGTAAAGCTCAAAACGACTCTACTCATGGTAGATGAATCCAATACCATGATGCCATGGCAGATTGTCGATACATTGGATGACAGCAACCTGTCAAATACCCACGAAGAAGACGAAGCCCACAGAGAGAGGCCTGATGCCAAACGAAAAGTGGTCCACACACCACGAAGAGTCCCCGACTCCACACATAGCGCGATGAAAGACTTCACAGCGCGATCACTGCACAACTCCATACAGAAAGTGATGAAAGACTCCACAGCGAGACCACTGCACGATTCTGTTGAGAGCGCACAGATCGATTCCACAGTGAGACCACTGCCCAACTCCACACAGGGAACAATGACAGACTCCACAGAGAGAGCGATACAAGCCTCCACAGCGAGCTCGTTGACAGACTCCACAATGGAAGCACCTCAAGACTCCAAAGCGCAGTCTGTGCATGAACAAGACCATGAAGGTCTATCCACCTTATCTGAGCAACCAGCAGCAGACGATGCAAGCCTGCCACGCTCACATGAACAACAGAAAGACTATGACAGTCTACCCAGATTACTTGAGCCACGAGAAGAAGACTCTCACAATCTACCCAGCTCATCTAACCAACAAGAAGACACTGCAGGTCTGCCCACTGTGTGTGAGACAAGTGACCACGAAGGCATCACGATTCCCATACAAGATGTGCAACATCACAGCGAGACTGACAGATCTCAGCTCGTATGCACAGAGGCACTCGACAATCCAAGTGAAACTACTCGTGAGTCCAGTGCGACCACGTCAATTGAAACCTCATCCACTCGAGCCTCTACACAAGCAAATGAAATCTTGAATATTTTGACTCCGGACGAGGAGCATCAAGAAACCAAAGATGATTCAAGTGAACCTGAACTGACTCCGACAGAGGACCATCAAGAAACCAAAGATGATTCAGGTGAACCAGAACGGACTCCAGATGGGGAGCATCAACAAACCAAAGATGATTCAGGTGAACCGGACATGACTCCAGACGGGGAGCGCCGAGGAATCAAAGACAAAACGCTCAATGAAACAGGAGATGCCACAAAGGACACTGACACAAGTAACTTTGTGAAGGACACAAATTCTCCACTCAGAATGGTCATTGAGCGCAACAAGCACAACAACAAAACCTACAAAAACAACAACAAAGACAACAACAAGAAGCGTACCAAAGGCACCAACGTCAACAACAAGCACGACAAAACCAACAACACTGGAACAACGACTGGTACGACATTGTGCAACTCTGCAAATGCAGGCCACTGTGACAGCACAGCTCAAGACAATGGCAAGAGTACAGACATACCATGGCATGATAACGCATATTACAAATTCACGTTTGCTCCACTACAAACAAGCAGACCAGCTTTCAAGGCAGCTGACATACGGCATCAATACCGCAAACACAGACACCAGTCCAGGTCAGACAGGAAAGATGACATCCATAATCGCTACCACAAGCATCGAAAAAAAAAAAGAGTCCAAATCAGACAACAAAGTGATTTGACCATTTGAACACCTCCTGATGACTTCTGGGTTCTGTAAGCACAGGGACACTGACAGCGTTCACAAGGAAATGACAACATCAACATCGATACTTCAATAACAAAACAAGAAAGCCATTCGACCATATAAATTCATAATTCACGGACTCATAAATATTATTTGGTATTGTATAATCATCACTGTCATCATGATTTGTACATGTCATCACTTATCTACCTATTTTGTTCAATTTTCTTTCACCAAGTGCAGAAAATATGTAACATGAAAAAGGGGGGGATGTGGTGATATGCATCACTGTATATACACAAGGGGTTAATGTAAATACACTACAACTAAGTAACCACTAGAGGTAGCACCAGAGATGTCATGACATGCAGACATACAGCCAATGGGTCTTTACAACAGGACACAACCAATGGGTAATCAGGACACCCAGAGGTGGCATTACCACAAGGGGGCACTTCACAACCCATATAAAAGGAACAGGGTACACATGCTCTGCCTCTTTCCACAGACAGACATCGAGAGAATACATCAGGGTTGATCAGCAGCATCACACCCAGCACGTGGCTTAGAGCAGGCTGGTAAAGGTAAACTGAGTTACTGTAGTTAGATTAGCAGAGAGTCGAACTCATTTAAGAACTGTGTTAATAGTTCAATAAACAAGTTGAACTCATTTAATCGTCTGGAGCTTCCTTTGTCAAAGCACACATCAAGGAAGCAGCTTATGCTACACGAAGCAGCATAACACAACAAACACTTTCACAAAGTCGGCGAGTAAGCCAAGCTCCACCCTGACACTGCCCTTTAAAACAATCATTCCTAGCAAGCTACAAAAAAGGTTTTGATGAAAGGCTGGAGCGTGTTGATAAGGATGTTACATTTTCTTTTAAGATAAAAACTGGTGCTGAGAAGAAAGGGGGGATTTTTTTGTCCTGTTTCAAAATGATAGTATATAATCGCCAGGTCTCTTTCATTGTAAAACAGTCGTGAAGGAGCAAAGTAGCTTTTATTTTCATCCAAAGGAAGTATCAAATTATCTATTATACTGCAAAATCAAACTGGTTCATCCCTCTTTCTCTAATTTACAGAGGCTTATAGCTTCCCATCCTTATCTGGCCTGCCCTCTTTTACTGAACTAGCTGCATCTTCAGAGCACAGACAGTTCCTGCAGCACCCTCCAGAATACAAGTTCCTTCTAAATTCCACTCACGTTGGGCAGCTTGCAGCCAAGTCCCTTATCTGCTACAGCACTGCTGCATTGTGGGATGTGTCTCTCTCTGACCAGCTGGATTCTTTTCAGCAGCTGAGTGTAAGAGAAGCAACCTCGGTGACCTTGCCTTCTGGCAGTGTGGGCACAGATCTATACTGAATAAAGCAGGCTGCGTGCCGCTTGGGAGGATGTTTTGTGAGAGCTTTTTTTTAACTTCAGATACTATATTAAAAAACTCACGGTCACCAAGTGGGGAGGGATGTCATGTGAAATTTAAACTGATAACCCCACCAGCTACAACACATCGGTTGGGGTATGGTGGTGGTGGAGGGGGGTTGGGTGCAGTGATGGGGACTGGGACGGGGGAGGTGGGGGGCGGATGGTGGAGGGTGCTGCATGTGAGACTTTGGAAGATGCCGGAAGTCCACAGAAGCTGGGATTGTGTTCTCCTTAGAGCAGAGGAGGCTAAGGGGAGGTTTAATGAAGGTGTTCAAACTTAGGAGGGGTTTTAATAGAGTAGATGATGGAGGAGATACATTTCACTGACAGGAGGGCTAGAAATCAAAGGACACAAGTGGGGAATGCAGTTCCTGAAAACGAATGGATTCAATTCGAACTTCCATGGTGGAATTGAATATACACTGAAAAAGGGAAGCAATAGAATGGGAGTAAGTGAAAAGATCTTTAAAAGAACAGGAGCAAGGAGAAAGGACAGATAGTCTCCTTATACACGGTATCATCCGGTGATCTGATATTAATCATCATTGGTACCTTTTTTTTGCTATTCAGATCAATTGGATTTCATCTTTTCAATTGGTTAGTTTCTATTTGTATTGGTATTTCCCTTTCTTTGCCTGGAAGTGTTCTTCATTCTGGACCTATTCAGCCCTCATTAAAATGGCGGGTCCTCACAATTTCACTTCAGTGGTATTCACCCAACAAGAGTGACAGTGAACCTGTAATAACATCCACTCTTCTGTTGTGCTGTGTAATTTGGAATAACACAAGCTGCCACTTGATGCAGTTTTGAGTGAAAGATGCTCCAGACTTTGAAGTGAGTTCAATGTGTTTTATTGAACTATTAGCACAGTTCTCAATGAGTTCGACTCTCTGCTGATCTAAATGTAGTAACTCAGTCTAACTGAACCAGCCTTGCTCTGAGCCACGTGTTGGGGTGTGATGCTGAGGATACACCCTGTCTCACTCTGTAGATGTTGGTCTGTGGAAAGAGGCGAGGTGTGAGTGCCTCATCCCTTTTCTAGTGAGATACCACCCCTGAGTGTCCTGACTGCCCACTGGTCGTGTCCCATTCTATGTGTTCATTAGCTGCATGTTTGCATATCATGACATCTTCTGGATGAGCTAAATTTGTCTAAAATATTAACATGGAGCAAACCCTTTATCCAGCTGCGGACCATGCAGAATTCAGAAAAAATGGCTTAATGAATATTTTCTAAAACTATTTTACATTATACATGGCGTCCAGACCAGATTCTGCTGGTTGCCTTGACTTGATGCAATGACTGCTGGCAGCTCCATAATGTGGTAGTATGTATTAGGGGTCATGTGGGACTGGAAGCCCTAATGTCATTGGCTGACAGATCCCGGGTCCTGGTTGGCCGTTGACCTCTAGCTCCGCCCTGAAGGCGGAGTATAAGAAGCCGGAGTCCTCCCCCGCAGGCCAGTCTACTACCGAGCTGCGGGGGAACAGACACGCTTAATAAAGCCTCATCGACTTCACTCTATTCGTCTCTCGGAGTCTTTGTGCGCTACAATTTATTAAGCGTGCCTAAAAAGGTCTTCTCCACCGTGGACCTCAAGTCCGCCTACCATCAGCTCCCTGTGCGCAACACATCCCAAACCAATCCAGCACCCCCTGGCAATCTTGGCTTAACTCCTATTAGTAATTCTGACTCAATCCCTGTCCTAATGCCAGCTCTGCCCTAAAACAACCGGCCGGCAGCTCACAAATAAGGCCACTTTTTATTTCTTTAAAGTAGTTTTATTTAGAGAGTCTCAAGCTATGCTCATGCATGTATTTTATGAAACCAGTGTAAGCTTTGGTTAACAGCATGTTAACATATTCAGCTTCCTTGGTATAGTTTGCTCCAATTTCTTTGCCCTTCAAAAGGAAATTGGATTGCTGTCTGAAATGAAAGAATGTGTGAGGTTACGGGGATAAGGTAGGGGAGTGGAAGTAGGTAGGATGCTCTTTATGAGAGCGAGTGCAGACTTGGTGGGTCGAGTTCATGTAGAGTAGTCATGTGGTTGGGGCCATTTTCTTTCTCTGGTTGCTATGCTGGTGGTGGAAAAGTAGCTTGCATTGAATCGGCTTTTGAGAATGGCCCCCAGGATGCCAAGAGCTCTTCTTCATTGTGGGTTGGAGGTATATTCATGGACCTTTCGTCCAACCAGAGAACTTTTGACATGCATTATTTGGAATCTTTCCTGCTGGTATCTGAGCTAGGCACTCTCAGCATACGAAGGATGCACACATTGGGATTGCCAAGTTTTCTCTTTATTTTTAAAAGGTATGATGAATGAAGCAAATGAAATATCTACACTGTTAAATAAATGGGTTTGACCTGATGATAAGATTCATGGGTGTCGCCTCGTGTCTGCATGAGCCTCATCCCCACAACCCAAAGATGGGTTGGGGGCAGCACAGTAACACAGTGGTTAGCACGATTGCTTCACAGCGCCAGGGTCCCAGGTTCGACTCCCGGCTTGAGTCACTGTCTGTGCGGCGTCTGCATGTCCTCCCCGTGTCTGCGTGGGTTTCTTCCGGGTGCTCCGGTTTCCTTCCATAGTCCAAAGATGTGCAGGTTAGGTGGATTGGCCATGATAAATTGCCCTTCGTGTCCAAAAAGGTTAGGTGGGGTTACTGGGTTACGGGCATAGGGTGGAGGTGTGAGGCTTAAGTGGTGTACTCTTTCCAAGGGCCGGTGCAGACTCGATGGGCCGAATGGCCTCCTTCTGCATTGTAAATTCTATGTTCTGTGTGTAGAGTAGGTGGATTTGCCACACTAAATTGCCCCTCAGTTGGAAAATCTTTTAAAAATAGATTCATAGTGTGCAGGTTTTTCTCTACTTTCCATTTTTATTTTCGCAGCATACAAGGTATTCTGGACTTTCCTCTCTTGTGACCCTTCGATATCAAATATACTGTGCTACATTGTCTTCCTCCCAACTCGTGGCAACGTTTCCTACGGTAACTCATTTTTCTCCTGTCTTGGATCAATGGATTCTCTACCTCTGTCAGCCTCTCTTCCTCCGATAATCTCCAGGCTTTTAAAACCCAGTTTCAGCAACCCCTAACCACTAGTACACTCTATCTTCCTTCTCCCTGCTTTTTAATTCAGGCCCGTTTGATTTCCCTGATATTAATTATGCAATAAAAAAAACAGAAAAAGCCACTTTGATGGAGACATGACCAGAGAGCTATCAACAGGCAGCACAGTAGCATGGTGGTTAGCACAATTGCTTCACAGCTCCAGGGTCCCAGGTTCGATTCCGGCTTGGGTCACTGTCTGTGCTGAGTCTGCACATCCTCCCCGTGTGTGCGTGGGTTTCCTCCGGGTGCTCCGGTTTCCTCCCACAGTCCAAAGATGTGCAGGTTAGATGGATTGGCCATGATAAATTGCCCTTAGTGTCCAAAATTGTCCTTAGTGTTGGGTAGGGTTACTGGGTTATGGGGATAGGGTGGAGGTGTTGACCTTGGGTAGGTGCTCTTTCCAAGAGCTGGTGCAGACTCGATGGGCCGAATGGCCTCTTTCTGCACTGTAAATTCTATGATAATCTATGAAACAGCCAAGCAAGTGGCTTCCTAAGTCTTATTTGCTTTCTGACTTTATACTTTGTGCATTCATCCTTTCAAATACACAAAGTGATATTTACCTGAACCTTTTTTATCAATGTTACATTCAAAAACACTCCATCAAGTGTCCCCATGTGTGTGTATACATTCAGGACTTTTCTCCAATATTATTAGCTGATCCCTTACTGGAGCAACTTCCTTTTTATTAGCTGGTAACTGAGATTTCCTCGGCTTATAATTCCTCTACAAGGTGATTCCTGAATTCATTTCATTTTCGTTGATCTGATATGCGAAAAGTTTTGCAGCTATCAGAGATGGCACTGCTTTGTGTAGCTGAAGGGACCTAAGTGTTGTTAAAATGGAAAGATGTTAGCATTTATCCTGTGTGTGGTATGTGTGCATGTGTTCTTTTTATTGCAACCGAGCTTCCTTTTCTATTTTAACAGTATGACTACAGTTTTAGTTACTCTGTTCTCTTTTTAATATCCAAACACACCATTCCATATATTCCTTCTTGACGCATGCAAAAATAAAATATTGCAGACGATAGAAATCTGAAATTGAAACAGAAATTGCGGACAAATCAGCAAGTCTGCAGCATCTGTGGAGAGAGAAACAGTTAATGTTTCAGGTCTGTGACTTTTCATCAGAACTCTGATGTTAACTCCATTTATTTCTCTGCTGATTTTCTTTTTGCCAGACCTGCTGCAGTATCTTTTTGATACTGCCTCACTCTTTTGCTCACCGCACTGTCTCAAACATACAACCTCGCCTTTCCTGCTCATTCCTTCATCCAAGAGACTGTGCTTCCTTGCACAGCCTCGTCACTGCCAACCCAATGCACGCGGGGCATCCCACTGGTACCTGAAATTCAAAGTGAAGTAATACCAGTCAATCTTTCAAAAACACTCCATCCAGAGTCCATTTATGAGCACACATTCAGGACTTACCTCAGAATTGTAAAAAATTCCTTTTCCAATCTCCCCTTCTCAGTTGATCTGCCTCCTATTTAAAGGTGTCCGCTGGCTCTGAATCAACCACCTCCTTGGGAGTTCCACCACCTTCCTGGCAAAAATGTTCAACATTACACGAATGTCGTGTCCTGTCGGCCGCTCCTGGTTGTCCAAATTAAATAGAGTGTTTTTTTCTTCAATTGACACGTTTTCTCGGTGACAATAAATGTTATCATTTGAAGCTGTCTTTATAACTCACCCTCCTAATACCAAAAATCAACCTGACCACTCTGCTTTTAGTTAATTCCAATCCATTCAGTTCCAACCGCAGGCAAATTGACCAACCCTGCACCGTTACTCATTTTATTTGCTTCACTACTTGTCACTAACAATCTCTTACTGACCACCCGCTTCCCAAGTGCAATTAGTGGTGCCTGAGTTCTTTTGGTTTCTGTCAACAGAGGCAAATTGAAATTTTGCCATGATATTCAACAGAGGCACCTGATCACATCCTAGCTTGGTTAAGTTTGTCAGGCAGTGTCAGAGACGGCACCCGCTCTTTCATTTTTTTGATTGGGGTGTTTTTAATATTCAGGCCATATTTATTTTTGCCTTGGTGTGCAAGAAGAGTTAGGCAGCGGGCTTCTTGGTTGCCCTGCTCCCGGACTTTGCCACGAGTAAAGCATGTTAAGGGTCACTGGTTAGGATTCTTCCTAATACTGGTCCATGTTCGACGCCATTGTTCAGGCCTGGGTGACATTTAACTATAAACATGAGGCTCTTTGACTGCTTCCTGCAGCTGATGGACCCTGTGTGGATAATCACTCACTTTGATCCTTTGCTTTTAAAAATCAGTTTAAATACTGTAATCCTCCCATCGTTGGCATGTCATCATCCCTTTAAGGGAGGGTACTTTTTAGTGTGACTGTGCGACAAGCTTCCAATTTAATGAATCTAGGCACTCTGCTGGTTACTTTTTCCGAGGCAGAACTTGCCATGTAGCACTGCCCTCTTTCTTCAGTTGCCAACCCATCTTAACAATTTGTCAAATATTCCACAAGCTTCATATTTCCTAAGCGGACTCAAGTGAGGTATTGTGTCAAATGTTTTTTTTTAAATCGAAGTGAACTCCATCTCCTGTGTAGCCCTATTCCACCAGGCTAGTTACCTCCTTAAGGATTTCCAATAGGTTTTGTGATGCGTGACCTGTTATTTCTAAAACCAGGCCCACCGTTCCCTATGATAGTTTGAATGTTCATGTCTAGCATCTGCTCGACGGCCCTCTAGCATTTTCCCAACAGAAATGTTAGGCTAACAGGCTCAGGAGCTCTCTGAATTTTAATTCCTTCTAATATTTGCATATCATGTTATCTACTACCTTTTATCTTTAATCCCATTTACACCGGTTAATTAAGAAGCTGAGTTAAAGAATCCCTTTCCTTATATCTGTCATATCTCGATTGTCAGTAATACTTTGATCTAATTTGTTCTTAAATGGATCCACTTGTGTTTGACCTTTCTTCTAGTTGTACCATTATTTCAAAATTGTTACTGTCTGTCCATAAGCTTCCAGCTCCTTTATTAGCCTCACATGAGGAACTTGGTCAAATGTCTTCTGAAAATTCAAGGGGATAATTTTAACCAAATTCACCTGACAATGTGCTGACTGGTTTGGCTTGTGGCTATCTTTACACCTTGCCCTATTTTATTTTCCATCACTGAGCTTGGTTAAAACCTCACAGGTATTTACTGTGTTACTGTTTGCTTATCTCATAGTAATACTTTCTTTGGCAATCGTTTTGTGGGAATCCCAATCAGTCCCACGTTTTGTTTCCTTTTGAAGTGCTTGTGCTTTTTTTTCAAATCTTCCTTCAAAGCTGCATCCTAAATGCTGATGTCTAGGTTTCTGCGATGTTTTCCCTTCTTCTGCCTAATATGCATTCCCCCATCGTCATACATGAAAGCCTTAAGTGCATTCCATATTTGTTCTGCACTGCTATTTTAAAGGTTGGTTTCCTGGTTAACATTCCCATGCCTCTTTCATCACATCTGGATCCGACTTTTCCAATGCTCCCCTCACTGGCATCCCACCTTCCTAACTCTGACTTGTTCGGGTCTCGATTATCTGCGCTAAATTGCTGATGGCATTGCCTTTCTGTTGTCCACGTGAACTTATTCTCGCTCTTTCTGAAAAATAATGTGAGTGCCTGACCGTGTTTACCTCAGGCTTAGGCCCTTTGGACAAAACCTTTGTGCCGTTTAAAGCACTCAATAGGATGGGAATAGGGGAAATGTCATCATCGACAATAGCGCTCTGCTTCCACAACCAGTGAAGATGCATTGGGGTTATTCATCATAGTTCTATGTTCACAATTGTTCAGAGGCAGACTGTGAGCAAATTTAGAAATGAATCCAGCTCCATTATCCATGGGGCAGAATTATTGTTGCATGACAATTATTTGAAATGATCTTGTCACTGGTCATCAAAAGGAGATGGAAGGAAACTCCAGACTGCATGAGATTGGGGTCATGAAGTATTCATTGAGGAAGACCCCCATCCTCTGTTGGAAGGGTGTTGGTTACAGATTGTTAAGTCTTAAGGAAGTCTCCATCGTCTTCTGGTGGTTAACTGTAAGCATTTATTAATTACTAGAACTAACACATCTTTGCATCAGTATTCACCAAAGAGAAAGAATTGGTGGATGTTGAGTCTGGAGAAGGGTGTGTAGATAGCCTGGGTCACATTGAGATCCAAAAATACGAGGTGTTGGGCGTCTTGAAAAATATTAAGGTGGATAAGTCTCCAGGGCCTGATGGGATCTACCCCAGAATACTGAAGGAGGCTAGAGAGGAAATTGCTAGGCCTTGACAGAAATCTTTGGATCCTCAATGTCTTCAGGTGATGTCCTGGAGAACTGGAGAATAGCCAATGTTGTTCCTTTGTTTAAGAAGGGTAGCAAGAATAATCCAGGGAACTACAGGCCGGTGAGCCATACGTCAGTGGTAGGGAAATTACTGGAGAGAATTCTTCGAGACAGGATCTACTCTCATTTCGAATCAAATGGTCGTATTAGTGGGAGGCAGCATGGTTTTGTGAAGGGGAGGTCGTGTCTCACTGACTTGATAGAGTTTTTCAAGGAGGTCACAAAGATGATTGATGCAGGTAGGGCAGTGGATGGTGTCTATATGGACTTTGTGGTTCTCTAAATCCTGGCCCATAACATTACACCAGCATTCCCCATGATGACGGGAGCAGGGGAAGACTGGAGGGGGACCGCTGGACCTGTATCCCTCACCGCGGCAGAGCAGAGGGCACTGGATGTGGTCGGTGGGCTCGAGGAAAGGGCAGTCGCTGGGGTGGAGATTGGCGTCGGATGAGGAGATGAGACCGTGCTGAGTTGCTGTTCCCCATGACACGTGTGTCACCATCCCCCTCCCACACCTCCCTCATACCAACCTCACCCCCACACCACCCTCAAAGCACTCTAATCCTCACACCACCCTCACAACACACTCCCCCCAACACCACCCACAAACCACCCCCACACCACCCACTCCCTCTCCCCACCGCCCTCACTCTTCTCCCTCCCCCGGCCGGTGGTCTAATCGTGCGTCTTTTCTTGTGTTTTGCAGGAGCTGCTGGTGATGGTGGGGGTCCATCTGGTGTCGCCTGCCCCCAGTCTCAGTTAGAGTCCCAGATGCCGAACAGCGGCGAGGTTGATATCGACACAGACGGGAGCCATCGACCCGAGACCCAGGCCACCCTGGAGGTGGCCCAGTCCCAGGGGGAGTTGGTGCAGTCACTGGCTGATGTGGCAAAGGTCCAGAAGGTGGTGGCACAGTCACAATGTGATGTGGCGCAGTCCTAGATGGAGGTGGTCCACTCCCTGTGCTACATGGCTGCGAGAATGCAGACCCTGGCCGAGATGGCAGTGGACGTCAAGACTGACAGTGCCAGCTGGCGGGGGAGTCTCAGAGGGTAGCTCTGCATCCCATGGAGTAGCCCGTGGGCCATCGGGCACCCCGAGGAGGAGGTAATGGGGCCCATGCCGCTGACTACCGCAGGGGAGGTTCCGGAACACAACAGCATCTCGGACTCCCCTCCTCCTGTCCCTGGTGCATCTGGTGGGTAGTGAGCAGAACAGGGTGGCACCACGCCACCTAAGACACCAGAGCAGCGGCTGGGCCCATCCAGGCCCGGTCACCCCAGAAGACACCCACTAAAGGGGACCGCGTTCACAGTGCGGGAATCGCAGCAGGCCGCCTCCACTCCTGATGTACCGTCTGGGGATCCACCTTGACATAGCATTAGGGCCTGTAAGGCCAGAAAAGTAGATACCAGTTAAATTGGCATGGATGCAGAGCACAGTTTAGTGATGGGGGCTAGGGCACGTATCTGTAAATATGTAGTCACATTAAACACCTATTCACAGTCATGGTATGCAATCATGCATCTAATGAACACATAGAATAGGACACGACCAATGAGCAGTCAGGACACTCAGGGGTGGTATCTCACTATAAAAGGGATGAGGCACTCACACCCCGTCTCTTTCCACAGACCAACATCTACAGAGTGAGACAGGGTGTATCCTCAGCATCACACCTCAGCACGTGGCTTAGAGCAAGGCTGGTTCAGTTAGACTGAGTTACTACATTTAGATCAGCAGAGAGTCGAACTCATTGAGAACTGTGCTAATAGTTCAATAAAACACATTGAACTCACTTCAAAGTCTGGAGCATCTTTCACTCAAAACTGCATCAAGTGGCAGCTTGTGTTATTCCAAATTACATAATATGACACCAGAAGTCTGTTCAATCTAGTTAGTTCAAATCAGCAAGATCCGTGATGACCAGGAATGTGTACCGGCACAATGAAAAAGATTCCGGCTCCTCACCAGCTCAGGACCTCCAGCAATCTCAGTGCCAACTGACGGACATTCAAGCAGAAATTTCAGCTTTACGTCGAAGCATCAGACCTCAATGGTGCGCCTGATGCACGGAAGATAGCTCTTTTCCTCACCCCAGCGGGTGATCACGCCTTGGAAATATTCAACTCCTTTCACTTCGCCGAAGACCAGGACAAGACAAAGTTTCAGACCATCCTGGACAAGTTTCACAGCCACTGTGAGGTGGACACCAACAAAATCTTCGAGCGCTACATATTCAAGCAGCGATTACAAGGTAAAGACAAATCCTTCAACTCATATTTAACTAACCTTAGACTGCTCGCGCAATCCTGCAACTTCGGTGATATTACTGACTCCATGATCAGAGACCAAATCATTTTTGGAGCTCACTCTGATCCTCTGAGAGAGCAGTTACTGAAGATCAAGCATATGACCCTGCCAGTCGTGATTGAAACATGCACAGCGCATGAGCACACTGAAAATCGCTATTCCCGGTACAAAACGGCAGAAAATGATAAACTAGCCTCCCACGAGGCGGAGAGTGAGCAGGCCTTCTCCCGGATGCAGCGCCTCAACATTGACGAAAGCAGCCATTTCGCGTGCTCTTCCTGGGGCCCGACGCATGCACAATGTGAACGGGATTAAGAAGCGACTCAAACCCCCACTGCGCAGGTGCAGACATCTGAGAACCGCACAGCGCATGTGCAACGATGCACGGAGTGTCAGGATGCCGAAGTCATGACGTGTTCGAACTGTGGCACCGCCCATTTAAAGAAACACTTCTCTGCAAGAGGCAGACGCTGTTTAAACTGCGGGAAGCCAGGTCACTATGCAGCCCTGTGCAGATCTGCACCACCAGTCAGGAGCCAGTGCTCCCAATTCCGACGACGGCGCATCCGGAGTGTGCAACAACGCCTACAGGATTCCGATCCCAGCAGTGCAACAGATCCAGATGATGAATGCCTGGACAACGCCTACCGTGTGGGCATTATTACAACGTGTGAATATGCCACACCAAACTCATCGCAAGTCCAGTCAACCCTAGCTGTGGATTCCGAGGACGAATGGCGAGCAGTGATGAAGGTCAACCACTGCCCCATCCAGTTCAAGCTGGACACAGGTGCCTCTGCGAACTTCCTCTCACAGGCAGACTTCAGACGCATTAAGAAGCCCCCCACGGTCCTTCCAGCTGCCTGCAAGCTCCTGGATTACAACGGCAATGCCATCACGGCACTGGGATCCTGCCATCTGCACGTATCCAACCGACACACACAAGCACGGTTACGCTTTGAAATTGTTAAGCCGGACAGGGCATCCCTACTAGGTGCGCACACCTGCAAGCAGCTGAACCTCATTCAAAGGGTTTACACCATGACATCCTCCCATGTGGATCTTCAGGCCGGCATCTACGACACCCTCGCCCAGTATCCAGATGTGTTCAACGGGATGGGCACGCTGCCGTATCGATACAAGATTCTGCTCCGACCTGACGCCAAGCCAGTGGTCCACGCACCACGACGTGTCCCTGCCCCACTGAGAGAGCGCCTGAAGGCACAGCTCAAGGATCTTCAGCAAAAAGGCATCCTATCCAAGGTCACCGAACCGACTGACTGGGTCAGCTCGATGGTGCGTGTAAAGAAGCCTTCGGGGGACCTGCATATCTGCATTGATCCCAAGGATCTCAATAAGAATATCATGCGGGAACACTAACCCATCCCGAAGCGGGAGGAACTCACGAGTGAGATGGCACACGCACGCTTCTTCACCAAATTGGATGCATCACAGGGATTTTGGCAAATCCAGCTGGAAGAGTCCAGCAGAAGGCTCTGCACCTTCAACACACCTTTTGGCCGATACTGCTACAATCGCATACCATTTGGTATCATCGCGGCATCGGAGATATTCCATCGCATCATGGAGCAGATGATGGAAGGCATTATGAAGGGTTTATGTGTGCGTGGACGACATCATCCTATGGTCCACGACTCCTGAAGGACATGTGTCCCGTCTCCAGAAGATATTCCGCCGTGTACATGCCAAAGGCCTAAAGTTAAACAGGTCTAAATGTTGTTTTGGCACATCGACGCTCATGTTCCTCGGCGACCAGATCTCACAGCACGGTGTGCGCCCGGACACAGACAAAATCAAGGCCATCGAGGCGATGAAGGTCCCTGAGGACAAAAAGGCAGGGTATGGTCAATTTTCTGAGCAAGTTCATTCCAAACATGGCCACACACACCACGGCCCTAAGCAGTCTGGTGAAAAAGTCAACTGCCTTTGAGTGGAAGACGGCACACCTGACAGAGTGGCTGGAGCTGAAAGCCAAGCTCACCACTGCACCAGTCCTGGCATTCTTCGACCCGAACCGGGAGACAAAGATATCCACAGATGCAAGTCAGGATGGCATCGGTGCGGTGTTGCTTCAACGAGATGACACATCATCCTGGGCACAGTAGTGTACGCATCAAGGGCGATGACGCCCACTGAGACCAGATATGCTCAGATTGAGAAGGAGTGCTTGGGTCTTCTCACCGGCATCGTCAAATGTCATGATTATGTCTAGCTCCTGCCGACATTCACTATCGAGACGGATCATAGGCCACTGGTCCACATCATCCACAAGGACCTGAACAACATGATGCCTTGGTTGCAGAGAATCCTGCTTAAACTTAGGAGGTATGACTTCAACTTGGAGTACACACCTGGCAAGGAGATCATCATCGCTGATGCATTGTCCCACTCCGTCACCTCGCCCAGTGAGCCGCTGGAGATCATCCAGCACATCGAATCGCAGGTGCAGCTGTGTGCTAGCACTCTCCCAGTGACAGATGAGAAGGTAGTTCTCATTGAGACAGCCAAAGACCCTCACTTGCATCTAGTCATCCACAACCTCACCAATGGCTGGCAGAAAGGGCAGTGCCCACAATTTTACAATGTGAAGGATGACCTGACGGTGATTGATTGTATCCTCCTCAAGCTGGACAGGATTGTCATTCCGCTCAGTCTCCAGAGCTTGGTGCTGTGCCAGATTCATGAGGGACACCTGGGCGTTGAGAAGTGCAGACGCAGAGTCTGGCAAGCTGTCTATTGGCCCAGCATCAGCCAGGACATCACGAACATGGTACTGAACTGTACTACCTGTCAGCGGTTCCAACCAGCACAGAGCAAGGAGACGCTCCAACAGCATGACATCGTGACCTCTCTGTGGTCCAAGATTGGCATCGACCTCTTTCATGCGAATGGTCGCGACTACGTATTGATCATCGACTATTTCTCGAATTACCCCAAGGTGCTGGAGCTCCCGGACCTCACCTCTCGGCCGTCATCAAAGCCTGTAAGGAGACGTTCTCAAGGCATGGCATCTCAATCACCGCCATGAGCGACAATGGCCTGCACTTTAACAGTCGAGAATGGTCCATGTTTGCCAGGTCATACAATTTCCAGCATGTTACCTCCAGTCCGCACTATCCACAGTCCAATGGAAAAGTCGAGAAAGGGGTGCTCATTGTGAAACAGATGATCTGCAAGGCTGCGGACTCTGCTTCCGACATACACCTTGCACTGCTCGCATACAGGGCGATTTCATTGTCCACTGGCATGTCGCCGGCTCAACTCCTAATGAACAGGGACCTGCGGACGACGCTTCCAGCCCTGCCCAACCTGGATCACCCCCCGGTGCTGCAGAAGATGCAGCAGCTCAGAGACCGTCAAAAGCAGGACTATGATGCCCATGCCATCGATCTGGCCATGCTATCCCCGGCAGACATTGTCAGTATCAAGATACTGGATGGTGGGTGGTCTGTCCCGGCTGTCGCTGTTCGACAGGCCGCGCCCCGCTCTTATGTTGTACGTACGGCTGATGGCTCCATTGCGCAAAGGAATTGACGGGCACTGCGCAAAGTTGCCTGCTCGCAACCACTTTCTCCGCCATTTCCATATGTTGAATTTCCACCTCCTGATATCGCGCACCACAAAGCCACCAGTCAAGCCTCCATCCCGCCTGTTAAGGCGCCGTCTTCCCCTCCGACACCTCTACGGCGGTCGGCCAGGATCAGACGCAAGCCTCAGAGACTGGACTTGTGAACATTTGTTTTGTTTGCTCTGTTCTGTTGTCCTCCGTCAGTCATGTTAGACAGACTCATTCACATGTAAATACATTCACATATGCCAACAAAACATTTTAAAAAACGGGAGATGTTATGACATGCAAACATGCAGCTAATGAACACATAGAATAGGACTCGACCAATGAGCAGTCAGGATACTCAGGGGTGGTATCTCACTATAAAAGGGATGAGGCACTCACACCCCACCTCTTTCCACAGACCAACATCTACAGAGTGAGACAGGGTGTATCCTCAGCATCACACCCCAGCATGTGGCTCAGAGCAAGGCTGGTCCAGTTAGACTGAGTTACTACATTTAGATTAGCAGAGAGTCGAACTCATTGAGAACTGTGCTAATAGTTCAATAAAACACATTGAACTCACTTCAAAGTCTGGAGCATCTTTTACTCAACATTGCATCAAGTAGCAGCTTGCGCTATTCCAAATTACATAGCACAACATTCACAGTGTTACAACCTGCCTCGGTGCTCTGTCAGGAGGGTTTGAGAGGCGGGCTGGCCTGTGTTGGCCACAGAGGGGGTGCAGGGTGTATTGGTGGGGGAATGGCCAGATGTTGGGGTGGGCTTGGGTCAGGGACCACAGATCAGCCAGGGTTCGCCGCTCTGGTGTGCCACTCTCATTCCCCCCTGCTCCACCGTCCCCACCACTGCCACCCAAGAGATTCGATGGGACCGTGTGATGGAATGGCCAACTTGCATGCAGGGATCACCCAGATGGATGGTGGAAAGTGCTATTGTGGGCAGGAGTCAGATGTTGTCAAATGATGCGAAGCACCAGAGCTCATCGCAGAGGGGGTTGTCATCTCCCTCCATCCAATGGACCAGACCCAATGTTACTGCCAACCCAGGGCCCCCACCCCGTAATGCGACAGGTATGTATCACGCAGGGGGTTGCAGCCAGGTGGGGGAAGGCCGGGGGGGGGGGGGGGGGGGGTGGCACTGGGGTGCAGTGCTTGTGTCCCTGGCCAGTTCCCCCACCCCAGTCAGTGAAACTGGAGGCGATCAGAACATCCTTGCCCGGGCCCCAAGTCCTGCCCATTGGATTGGATTGGATTGGATTTTGTTTATTGTCACTTGTACCGAGGTACAGTGAAAAGTATTTTTCTGCGAGCAGCTCAACAGATCATTAAGTACATGGGAAGAAAAGGGAATAAAAGAAAATACATAATAGGCAACACAAGGTATACAATGTAACTACACAAGCACCGGCATTGGATAAAGCATACAGGGGTGTAGTGTTAATGAGGTCAGTCCATAAGAGGGTCATTTAGGAGTCTGGTAACAGCGGGGAAGAAGCTGTTTTTGAGTCTGTTCATGCGTGTTCTCAGACTTTTGTATCTCCTGCCCGATGGAAGAAGTTGGAAGAGTGAGTCAGCCGGGTGGGTGGGGTGTTTGATTATGTTGCCCACTTTCCCCAGGCAGCGGGAGGTGTAGATGGAGTCAATGGATGGGAGACAGGTTCGTGTGATGAACTGAGCAGTGTTCACGACTCTGAAGTTGCTTGCGGTCCTGGGCCGAGCAGTTGCCATACCAGGCTGCGATGCAGCCGGATAGGATGCTTTCTATGGTGCATCTGTAAAAGTTGGTAAGGGTTAATGTGGACATGCCAAATTTCCTTAGTTTCCTGAGGAAGTATAGGTGCTGTTGTGCTTTCTTGGTGGTAGCGCCGACGTGGATGGAACAGGACAGATTTTTGGAGATGTGCACCCCTAGGAATTTGAAACTACTAACCATCACCACCTCGGCCCCCGCTGATGCTGACAGGGGTATGCACAGTACTTTGCTTCCTGAAGTCAATGACCAGCTCTTTAGCTTTGCTGGCATTGAGGGAGAGATTGTTGTCACTGCACCACTCCACTAGGTTCTCTATCTCCCTCCTGTATTCTGACTCGTCGTTCTTCGAGATCCGGCCCACTATGGTCGTATCATCAGCAAACTTGTAGATGGAGTTGGAACCAAGTTTTGCCACGCAGTCGTGTGTGTACAGGGAGTGGAGTAGGGGGCTAAGTACGCAGTCTTGCGGGGCCCCGGTGTTGAGGACTATTGTGGAGGAGGTGTTGTTGTTCATTCTTACTGATTGTGGTCTGTTAGTCAGAAAATCGAGGATCCAGTTGCAGAGTGGGGAGCCAAGTCCTAGATTTTGGAGCTTTGATATGAGCTTGGCTGGGATTATGGTGTTGAAGGCGGAGCTGCATTCAATAAATGGGAGTCTGATGTAGGAGTCCTTGTTGTCGAGATGCTCTAGGGATGGGTGTAGGGCCAGGGAAATGGCATCTGCTGTGGACCGGTTGCAGCGATATGCGAATTGCAGTGGATCAAGGTGTTCTGGGAGTATGGAGGTGATGCGATTCATGACCAACCTCTCGAAGCACTTCATTACGACTGAAGTCAGGGCCACCGGACGGTAGTCATTGAGGCACGTTGCCTGGTTCTTCTTTGGTACCGGTATGATGGTGGTCTTCTTGAAGCAGGTGGGGACCTCGGAGTGGAGTAGGGACAGGTTAAAGATGTCCGCGACCACCTCTGCCAGCTGATCCGCGCAGGCTCTGAGTGCACGACCAGGGATCCCATTCGGCCCCGTTGCCTTCCGAGGGTTCACTTTCAGGAAGGCCGATCTGACTTCGGAAGCTGTGATGGTGGGTATGGGTGAATTATGGGCTGCTGGGGCACTCAACAGCGGATTGTTGGTTACCTGCTCGAATCGAGCTTAGAATGCATTGAGTTCATCGGGGAGGGGTGCGCTGCTGCCGGAGATACTGCTCGGCTTCGCTTTGTAGCCCGTTATGTTGTTTAGTCCTTGCCACAATCGCCGAGAGTCTGTCTGTGACTCTAGCTTGGTTTGATATTCTCTCTTGGCATCTCGGATGGCTTTGCAGAGGTCATACCTGGATTTCTTGTATAGGTCAGGGTCGTCTGACTTGAACGCCTCAGATCTGTCCTTCAATAGGGAGCGAATCTCGAGATTGAGCCATGGTTTCCGGTTGGGGAACGCACGTACTGCTTTCTTTGGCACGGAGTCGTCCACACATTTGCTGATGAAGTCTGTGACAATGGTGGCATACTCATTTAAATTTGTCGCTGAGTTCTTAAATATGGACCAGTCCACTGTCTCTAAGCAGTCACGTAAGAGCTCTTCTGTTTCATCGGACCAGCACTGCACAACCTTCTTAGCTGGATTCTCCCGCTTGAGTTTCTGTTTGTATGCCGGGAGAAGGAGCACCGTCTTATGGTCTGATTTCCCAAAGTGCGGTCGTGGGATGGAACGGTAGGCGTCCTTGATTTTTGAATAGCAGTGGTCAAGAGTGTTGTCTCCCCTGGTGGGACAGGAGATGTGCTGGTGTAATTTTGGCAGTACACTCTTGAGGTTGGTCTTGTTGAAGCCTCCGGCCACGATGAACAAAGCCTCCGGATGTTCTGTTTCGTAGTTGTTTATTACTGTGTACAGTTCGTCCAGCGCCTTCCTCACTTCTGCCTGGGGTGGGATGTAGACCGTTGTGATAATGGCTGAAGTGAACTCACGTGGAAGATAGTATGGGCGGCACTTAACAGTCAGGTATTCCAGGTCTGGGGAGCAGTCGGTCGCCAGGGTCGCCACATCCAAGCATTCTCGCCCTCCCCTGCATTCTCCTCATCAGACGAGGGCTGGTGTTCATCCTCCTCCTCCAGCATGTCGCCCCTCTGCTGTGCGTTGTTGTGGAGGACGCAGCAGGCTTCCACGATGCGGGCGAACCTCCCAGCGTCAGACTGGAGGGCTCCTCCAGAGCAGTCCAGGCACCTGAACTGCATCTTCAGGATGCTGAAGCACTGCTCGATTATGCCCCTGGTCGCTGCATGGGCATCGTTGTAGCGGGTCTCCACGACAGTCTGATAGGCATCATCAGCCACGACCGCAGCGGATAATACCTGTCACCCAGGAGCCAACGCCCCCCAGCTGGAGGTGCGCCTCGAAGAGGCTGGGAATCGTCGTGTGTGCCAGGATGAAGTCATCTTGCATACTGCCCGGGTATCGGGTGCAGACGTGCATGATGCGCAGCTGATGGTCACACACCAGCTGCATGTTCATTGAGTAAAACCCCTTTCGGTTTGTGTAGAGCGGCCTGTCGTCTGAAGTTGCTCGTAGGGTGACATGTATCCCATCGATCACCCCCTTGACCAGGGGCATCTCGATGATTGTGGTGAACCCCGCTACCAGGCATCCTATGGGCTAGGTCCACATTGCATTGGATGTATTGTGCCGACTGGGCGCAGAGGGCCTCTGTGACGGCGGGAATGCACCTGTGCACCAACTCTGTGAGATCCCGGACAGGGCCCCACTTGGGGCCCGGATGGACCCTGTGGTGTAGCAGTTCAGGGCGACTGTCACCTCGACAGTCACCAAGAGTGAGAGCCTTTCACCATTCCCCCACGGTGCCAGGTGCGCCATGATCCGGCAGATATGTCGCACTGTCCTGCGGGTCAGCCGGAGTCTTTGACAGCATGCCTGATCCTTCGACAGCATGCCCGATCCTGCAGGTCATCGAATGGCAGGTGCTGCCAGTAACCACGAGGCCTCACGCGACGCCTTCTTTGCACCTCCTCCTCCTCCTTCTCTTTGGCTTGTTGAGTGGCCGGCTCCCCATCCTCAGCAGCTGCCTCCTGTTCCTCTGGGGCACAGTCTGATGCTGTAGTTTCCTCCTCCTCAAGCAACTCCAGTTCGTACAGCATAGAATATCCCCAAGGTCAGCAGCGACTAAGAGGAAGCCCACCATTGCAGGTTGAATTCCAATATCCATTGTCTGCGGGGCAAACGGTAGACATGTTAGCATGGTGCGTACCCCCAGGTCCAATGGGCTACAGGGTGTCCATGTCCCCCTCACCCCCTCTTCTCCGCATTCTGGGCACGTTGGTGCCTGGCACTGTGGGGGCCTCTGACCCTAGCGTCCATCCCCACTGCCAGCGGTACACTCTACGGCCCCTGTCTGGCATCCCCCTGTAGGTGTTACTGTAGGCGTAGCCCTTGGTTGGGCCCTGTGATACCCCGCCGTTGGCTGGCGGCCGATTGGGGGTGTGGTGATGGCGGCCGGTGGGATGCGGGGATAGTGGGGTGGAGTGCGGCGGCTGGGGTTGTGGGGCGGGGGCACCCATATGGCTGGTGGCACTCTGCAGAACCAGTGGCCAAGGTAGTGGTCAGTGGGGTACACAGCAAGGTGGTTGCCTTGCGGGCCGCGGCAACGGTGTCGAGCCTGGACAAAATCCATCCTGTGGGACATATCCGCTCATGATATGTCAATGGTGTTTACTGTACGTGTGGAATGGAACGCATTGACGACACTGTCGAGGCACCAGGAGAATTGCGATTTGGCGTGAAACCGGCGACTGCCACAATTTCGGTGTCAAAACCGATTCTACGCCCAATCACGTTTCCCGATTCCTGCGTCGGCCAACGGAGAATCCTACCCATTGAGTATGCATAGAAGAATGGAGTTGACTGGAAGGCATTAATTTGGAGGTGGAAGTGTGAGAAAATTAACTGTGGCAGAGAACAAAGGCCAGAAATGGGCAAATGACAATTAAAGTACTGAGTGAAGAAAGAAGAGAATTCAAAAGTGCTTATAAAAAAGATCTAAGCACATGAGGCTGGGACTTTCAGTTTTTCCCAAGAGTTACTGCGCAGATCCATGTTGCAATCTTGAGTTGCTGCGGTCAGTAAAGCTTAGATATTATGAAGGAGGTTTACAATCAATGTTTCTCCTCCAGTTGTTAGCACAAGCTCCACAACCCTGCTTTAGGACGTTTTAACTTTGTGGCAAAACACTGCTTCCACAGTAGTAATAGAATGCAACTGCAGAGGATAATTGGGCAATTGGCACCTTCCAAGCACTAAAGGAAAAAGGATCAACTCAATGAAAAAGTGAGTATTTGTCAGTTGCTTGCTGCTAAATGCTCACAGGTTAACGCAGTTAACCCAGTGATGTCTGCCAGAACATGTGAATGTTGGGTGGAGGGCAGAATGATGATTGGCTGTGGTGGTCTCTATGACGAAATAGCCTATTTGTCTCATTCACTCACGGCCTTGATCCACACATGAAGAATGGATAAGAAGGGTGTTTCACATCCATGTTTATCAATACTTCAGGAATGAAAGGAGGAAAATTGGAGGGGAGCTCAGAGCTCATTCAGTATGATTTAGTCCTCTGCTGTGCTGTTTTTTTCCACCGTCACAGCATTATCCACCCGTGCCCACATTTCACATCTTCCACTCTCATCATCTTAGCTTTTGTTTTGATCAATTCAAGACTCAATATTTCAAATGCTTCTGCTAGATTAATATCTTAGTGGATATTGTAGACTCCAGCTGTTGTATTGTGGCAGACTATAGAGAATGTCGTCTGTTGAACCTATGGTGCTCTGGTTTGAATGGCGGCACAGTGGTTAGCACTGTTGTCTCACAGTGCCAGGGACCCTGGTTCAATTCCGGCCGAGGGTCACTGTCTGTGTGGAAGTTGCATATTCTTCCCGTGTCTGCCTCGGTTTTCTCCGGGTGCTCCGGTTTTCTCCCACAGTCCAACGATGTGCGGGTTAGATGGATTAGCCATTATCAATGTGGGGGATTACAGGGATAGGGCCGGGTAGTGGACCTAGGTAGAATGCTCTTTCGGTACAGATTCGATGGGCTGGAAGACCTCCCTCTGCATTGCAGGGCTTCTAAGGAATCCTGGTTAGTGTTGTATGTTTGACTCCGTACAAGGTGTGGTCTGTAAGGACCCAAATGGTGACATGTGCCTGACACTGGTTATGATCCCTGGGAACTGGGTTTAAATTTGGGAAGATTTATTGGGTCTTAGTCACATAAAATGAGCTTAGTATTTATAATCTAGTTCATAATTATCATTATGTGACATAGTGGTCAGCACTGCCTGTGTGGAGTTTGCACGTTCTCCCCATGTCTGCGTGAGTTTCCTCCGGGTGCTCTGGTTGCCTCCCACAGTCCAAAGATGTGCAGGTTAGGTGGATTGGCCATGATAAATTGCCCCCTTAGTGTCCAAAGATGTGTAGGTTAGGTTAAGGAGTTATTGTGATCGGGCGGAGGAGTGGTCTTGGTGGAGTGCTCTTTCAGAGGGTCGGTGCAGAGTCGATGGGCCGAATGGCCTCCTTCTGCACTGCAGGGAGTCTATAATTCTAATATTACCCCTCAAACTGTGACTCTAATTGGCAATTTCACACACAGAAGCCACAAGATGGCTTCATAAAAATTAGTTCTTCAGTTGTAGCCGATGTGGTCAAAGCCCAGATTTATGAAATGATAATCCTTGCACTCAGTAGGGAGATTATCCATCTCTAGTAGCCATGATAATTTAAAGGTGGGCCTTCTGCATTAACCGCTTCAATTATTGGTGTAATGGCACTGTCACAATAGTGTTGTGGTTCGGAAATTACAGGATTCTGACTCAGTATTGATGAAGGAATGGCAATGTATGTTCCATTCAGGATGGTGGGAACTTGATGGCATTACTAAACCAGTCTTATTCTTCATTGGTAGGGAGATGTCACAGGGGAGGGAGATGCTAATGGAGTATCTTTGGTGAGTTGCTGTGGTGTACCCTGTATGTGGAGATGCCGACGTTGGACTGGTGTGAGCACAGTAAGAAGTCTTACAACACCAGGTTAAAGTCCAACAGGTTTGTTTCAAACACTAGCTTTCGGAGCTCTGCTCCTTCCTCGGGTGAAGGAAGGAGCAGTGCTCCGAAAGCTAGTGTTTGGAACAAACGTGTTGAACTTTAACCTGGTGTTGTAAGACTTCTTACTGTGTACCCTGTAGATCAGGGTTTTTCAAACTTTTTTTTCCTGGGACCCACTTTGACCAACTGGACGACCTTCGCGACCCATACTGGCAGATCTTCGCGACACTCCATTTTCACTTACCTTTAATACGACAGGTGAACCTGCTTGGTCCTCATGATCTCACTTGCTTTGTCATTCAATGTTACATTTCTGCTAAGGACTTCAGCTGATGATTTAAGTTCTCGCTGCATCCTTTGAAAAAAATCAAGAGGTTTGTTATCGAACTTGCCGTACTTAGTCTTCAAATGCCTTTGAAGTTTTGAGGGTTTTAAACTTTCATTTACCAGTACTTCCCTCCATATAACACACATGGGCTTTGCATCCTGATTTAACAAAGCCATACCTCAAGAAATCATCTTCATACTGCTTTTTTCCCGATTTCATTTTTTCCCTTGTTGGAATTTCACCAGAAGACCTGGAGCTCTGTGCAGAGCAAACATAGCACTGCTTTGTCCTGCCATTGACTCTCCTAAGCAGCTCTTTCCAGCAGATTCAGTTGTGAGTCCCTGGCCAGCAGGTACACTGCCTGTTTGTATCTCTGACCCTCTCCTCCTTATAACAAAACTATCTGTCTTCAGTTCCTTGCCTCTCTTGCTCACAGCTAGAAAATGGAGGAATCTATCCTCTGGGATATCCCAGCAAAAGGACGGACATACAGGGCACGTGATGTCAGTGTATGTGCCGGGCGCAAGACCTGGGGTGTCATTCTCCGACCCCCCAGCGGGTCGGAGAATGGCCGTTGGCCGCCGTGAATCCCGCCCCCGCCGGTTGCCGAAGTCTCCGAAGGGAGGAAAGTCAGCGGGGCGTTAATGGCGCCGCAGACGTCGGAGAATGGCACGGGTCTGCGCAAGGCAGCCGATTTTCGGCCTGCCGATATTCTCCCTGCCGGATGGGCCGAAGTCCTGTCGACGTGATGACCGTTCACGTCGACGTAAATCAAACCTCCTTTTCATCGGCGTGAACCTGGAGTACAGGTTCACGCTGACCAGCGTGGAGGTGAGTGACGGCCTGGGGGGTTGGCCGCTGGGCAGGCGATGGCGTGGCCGCAGTCTGAATGTGTGGGGAGAGGTGTGTCTCGGGTTGTGTGTGTGTGTGCGGCGGGGGGGGTGGTTAGAGTGGGCTGGGCTCTGGGGGAGTGCCGGGAGGGGGGTCCGTGCCGGGGAGGGGGATGGGGGGTCCGTGCTGGGGAGGAGGATGGGGGGGGGGTCCATGCCGGGGAGGAGGATGGGGGGTCCGTGCCGGGGAGGAGGATGGGGGGGGGGCCCATGCCGGGGAGGAGGATGGGGGGGGGGGGGTCCGTGCCGGGGAGGAGGGTGGGGTGGGTCCGTGCCGGGGAGGGGGGGTGCGAGGGCAAGTAAGTTGGTCCACCTGGCCAGGTGCCAGCCTCCAACAGTTGGACCCATGCGGTCCATGCCACCTGGCTGGGGGGAAGGAGGGGATATGGGCAATGATGACATGTCGTTGTTTCCCCGCCCCCCACCAGGCCGTCATGTTTTCCGATCATCCAGCGATGTTGGCCGCCGTGACGGCAGCCGCTAATGTCCATATTGCCCTGGATGAGGAGGAGGAGGAGGAGCGTGCCAGAGAGGCGACGCAGGCTGCCGCAGGGGGGCAGGCGGCAGCCGCCCAGGCTGCAGGGACACCTGACCGACAGGACGAGGAGGGGGAGGAGGATGTCGCGGCCCCACGGCAACGGAGGCACCCGAGGGCGCCCCGTGTGTACCGGCCCCGGCAGTCATACCAGGACCTCACGGACCGGGAATTCAGGAGGAGACTCCGGATGAGGCGGGAAACCGTGGCACACATCTGCCACCTGCTGGCACACCTGTCACCGCGTGGCACTGGCTGGGGACACCCTCTCCCCGTGTCCGTCAAGGTTACGGTGGCCCTGAACTTTTATGCAACAGGGTCATTCCAGGCACCGAGTGGGGACCTGTCCGGCATATCGCAGACATCGGTGCATCGGTGCATCCGGGCAGTGACAGATGCCCTATATGCCATGGCGCACCGCTACATCCGCTTCCCTGTGGATCGGGCCAGCCAAGATGCCCGGGCCATGGGCTTCTCTGCCGTGGCCGGGTTTCCCATGGTCCAGGGCGCGATCGATGGGATGCACGTCGCCGTGCGGCCACCTGCCGATAACAGGGCCGTGTTCACCAATAGGAAGGGGACCTATTCGATGAACGTACAGGTTGCAACCACCGCATGATGATCCTGCACGTCTGCGCCCGTTACCCAGGCAGTGTACACAACTCATACGTGTTGTCGCGGTCATCCATCCCCAGCATGTACGAGGGACGCCATAGCCGGCTGAGGGGCTGGTTGCTGGGCGACAGGGGCTACCCATTGCGATCATGGCTGATGACGCCTATACGGAGGCCACGCAATGAGGCGGAGAACCGCTACAATAATGCCCATGTAGCGACAAGGGGAGTGATAGAGAGGTGCTTTGGCGTGCTGAAGATGCGTTTCAGGTGCCTGGACCTCTCTGGGGGCACCCTCCAGTATCGGTCAGATAGGGTCGGCTGCATCATTGTGGTGTGCTGCGTCCTGCACAATATAGCCCAGCAGAGGGGTGATGTGCCGCAGGCAGAGGAGGGCGGAGTGGAGGAGCAGCAGGAAGAGGCGCAGTCCTCCCCAGATGAGGGGGATGTGGGCAATGGTCAGGGCAGACGGGGTAGACACAGGCGGGTGGCTGTCCACCGTTACCGGCTGGCCCAGCGGGCACGGGACAGACTGATAGCCGCCCGCTTCACTGACTAGATGAGCGTGTGAATCGGGTAGTATGGCCACAGACCGCACACCATGGCAACAGCCGACCACCCACCCCCCCACCCATCCACCCACCCAGCACCCTCATCCCCCTCCCCAACCCCACCCACCCCACCCGCATGCACCCCCCCCCCATTGCCGATCCACCTGCGGCACAACGGGCCGGGCTCACACAGTTGCGGGTGGACGCGTGTCTATTGCAGGCCATGGAGGATGATGACAACCCGCCCTGCGGTGAGCTCCTGGCTCCACATCGTTGGACTACGTCTGATTCATGGCCACAGTACCACCATCCACCCGGACCATCCCTGCGTGCGGCTGTGACACTGCAGCGCACGGTCCCGTCCTCTGCCCGGGGGGATGTTGATGGCGGCCCAGGGGGAACGGGGCAGACTCACCTGGGGCTGAGGTACAAAGAACAAAGAAATGTACAGCACAGGAACAGGCCCTTCGGCCCTCCAAGCCCGTGCCGACCACACTGCCCGACTAAACTACAATCTTCTACACTTCCTGGGTCCGTATCCTTCTATTCCCATCCTATTCATATATTTGTCAAGATGCCCCTTAAATGTCCCTATCGTCCCTGCCTCCACTACCTCCTCCGGTAGTGAGTTCCAGGCACCCACTACCCTCTGCGTAAAAAACTTGCCTCGTACATCTACTCTAAACTTTGCCCCTCTCACCTTAAACCTATGCCCCCTAGTAATTGACCCCTCTACCCTGGGGAAAAGCCTCTGACTATCCACTCTGTCTATGCCCCTCATAATTTTGTATACCTCTATCAGGTCGCCCCTCAACCTCCTTCGTTCCAGTGAGAACAAACCGAGTTTATTCAATCGCTCCTCATAGCTTATGCCCTCCATACCAGGCAACATTCTGGTAAATCTCTTCTGCACCCTCTCTAAAGCCTCCACATCCTTCTGGTAGTGTGGCGACCAGAATTGAACACTATACTCCAAGTGTGGCCTAACTAAGGTTCTATACAGCTGCAACATGACTTGCCAATTCTTATACTCAATGCCCCGGCCAATGAAGGCAAGCATGCCGTATGCCTTCTTGACTACCTTCTCCACCTGTGTAGCCCCTTTCAGTGATCTGTGGACCTGTACTCCTAGATCTCTTTGACTTTCAATACTCTTGAGGGTTCTACCATTCACTGTATATTCCCTACCTGCATTAGCCCTTCCAAAATGCATTACCTCACATTTGTCCAGGTTAAACTCCATCTGCCATCTCTCCGCCCAAGTCTCCAGACAATCTAAATCCTGCTGTATCCTCAGACAGTCCTCATCGCTATCCGCAATTCCACCAACCTTTGTGTCGTCTGCAAACTTACTAATCAGACCAGTTACATTTTCCTCCAAATCATTTATATATACTACAAAGGTATAAGTACTACAAAGACCACCCCTCACACACACACTTGCGCTCAACGTACATGACACCCCCGCACGCTTTGGACAGAGCACAAAGGCAGCTTCTGTAGGTGTAACATTGACTTTAATAACCAAAGGAGTTCATGCACGTGCCCTAGCCCCTAAAACTCATCTGTGCCCTGCACCCGTGCCAACTTACTCGGTGTCTAATTGTTTGGCCTTACGGGCCCTTTGACTATGTCTACGTGGTTCCCCAGACGGTACAGCAGAACTGGAGGTGGACTCCTGTGATTCCTGCCCTCTGACACGGGATCCCTTTGGCAGCCGTTTCCTGGGGCGGCCTGGCCAAGATGGGCCTGGCTGCGGCCCGGGCGACTGGGATGGCGAGCTGCCAGCCTGTCCTGCCCGTTGCCCACCCGATGCACCTGGGACGGAAGGGGGGGAGTCCGAGGTGTCGCGGTGTTCCGGGACCTCCCCTACAGGGGGACCCGGGACGGACCACACCACCTCCTCCTCCCTTGGGGTGCCCGATGGCCCCCAGGCCTCAACATGGGTGGGGGATGCGAACGGACTGGCCATCCGACGCCCCCCCGACATCTGGCGCTGCCAGTCCTGGAGGCCCGTGCTGGTATCGACAGGGGTCTGCAGGTTTGCAGCCATGGAGCCCAGGGGGTTGGCAAACCCTGTCTGTGACAGTGCAACGCCGGCTCTCACATGGCCAGTGGCGCCGATGCCCTCAGCGATGGCCTGCTGAGACTGGGCCATGGCCTGCTGAGACTGGGATATGGGGGAGGGGGGGGATATGGGGGAGGGGGGGATATGGGGGAGGGGAAGATATGGGGGAGGGGGGATATGGGGGATATGCAGGAGGGGGGATATGGGAGAGGGGGTTATGGGGGATATGGGGAGGGGGGATATGGGGGAGGAGGGATATGGGGGAGGGGGGATATGTGGGAGGGGGATATGGGGGAGGGGGGATATGGGGGAGGGGGGATATGGGGAGGGGGGATATTGGAGATGGGGGGATATGGAGGATATGCGGGAGGGGGGATATGGGGAGGGGGGATATGGGGGATATGGGGGAGGGGGATATGGGGAGGGGGATATTGGGGATGGGGGGATATGGAGGATATGCGGGAGGGGGGATATGGGGAGGGGGGATATGGGGGATATGCAGGAGGGGGGATATGGGAGAGGGGGGTTATGGGGGATATGGGGAGGGGGGATATGGGGGAGGGGGGATATGGGGGAGGGGGGATATGGGGGAGGGGGGATATGGGGGAGGGGGGATATGGGGGAGGGGGGATATGGGGGAGGCTCACCCTGGCTGCTCTGACGAGGTCATTCAACTTCTTGTGGCACTGGGTGCCTGTCCGTGGTGTCAGGGCCACAGCGGTGACGGCCTCTGCCACTTCCCTCCACAGACGCCGGCTGTGGCGTGGGGCAACTCTGCGGCCGTGCCCAGGATACAGGGCGTCCCTCCTCTGCTCCACAGTGTCCAGGAGCGCCTCCACATCCCGTGACTGGAACCTCGGGGCTGAGCGGCGGCCAGCCATCCAGTCGGGTGTTCCGGTCGGGTGTTCCGGTCGGGTGGGGGGGAGCAGCGCGGCCTTATGAGCCGCCACGCCGTGCGGCGCGTATGACGCTGCATGGCGTGAACCACGTGCGCAAGCGCGGATCCCGTTACGTCGCTGCTAGCCCATTTCGGGCTGGAGACTTTTGACCCATTTTTCCGGCGTGACGCAAGTCGGATTTGCGCCGTTTTTTGCGCCGATCGGCGGACTTTGCGCCGATAACGGAGAATTTCGCCCCTGATCTCTGCCGTCGCTTCTGGTCAAAAGACTGCATCATTTCATTTAAAAGCCGGTCGCTGCCGGCTGTAATGACTTAGACCAGGCCTTTGAGATTGGCCAATTGGAATACGAGTTCCCTGATTAGTGAGCCAATCAGGGAACCTCTTCTTTGTATATCACAGTAAGAAGTCTTACAACACCAGGTTAAAGTCCAACAGGTTTGTTTCGATGTCACTAGCTTTCGGAGCGCTGCTCCTTCCTCAGGTGAATGAAGAGGTCTGTTCCAGAAACACATATATAGACAAATTCAAAGATGCCAAACAATGCTAGGAATGCGAGCATTAGCAGGTGATTAAATCTTTACAGATCCAGAGATGGGGTAACCCCAGGTTAAAGAGGTGTGAATTGTCCCAAGCCAGGACAGTTGGTAGGATTTCGCAGGCCAGATGGTGGGGGATGAATGTAATGTGACATGAATCCCAGGTCCCGGTTGAGGCCGCACTCATGTGCGGGACCTGGGATTCATGTCACATTACATTCATCCCCCACCATCTGGCCTGCAAAATCCTACCAACTGTCCTGGCTTGATACAATTCACACCTCTTTAACCTGGGGTTACCCCATCTCTGGATCTGTAAAGATTTAATCACCTGCTAATGCTCGCATTCCTAGCATTGTTTGGCATCTTTGAATTTGTCTATATATGTGTTTCTGGATCAGACCTCTTCATTCACCTGAGGAAGGAGCAGCGCTCCGAAAGCTAGTGACATCGAAACAAACCTGTTGGACTTTAACCTGGTGTTGTAAGACTTCGTACTGTGCTCACCCCAGTCCAACGCCGGCATCTCCACATCTTGTATATCACAGGGAGTGTCAGATCCTCTGCACTCCCAGAAGGACAGCAAACTGAATGCACATGGTCGTACTGCTGTTGGTTTTGTTAACAAAAGGGTTTCTGGTGAAGGGACTTCTACCTCCGTGGACTTGTTAGACCGGCGTTCTCAATTTAAAAGCCGGTCGGAACCATTGGGCCCTTCCCCCGCGATTGGGAAGTCCACGACCGATCACTCCATGACCCTCCCACTTGCGACCCGCACTTTGAAAAACCCTGCTGTAGGTTTCATATACTGCAGTCACTATTTCTCTTGATTTTGATGGTCATTACCGAGGATTAAGGGTACAATTGTCAGGCCATGTTTGGCTGTTATTCATGTCCTATTGTATCATAGAATCGTAGAATCATTGAATTTACAGTGCAGAAGGAGGCTTTTGGCCCATCGGGTCTGCACTGGCACTTGGAAAGAGCACCCCTACTTAAGCCCACACCTCCACCCTATCCCCGTAACTCTGTAACCCCACTTAACCTTTTTGGTCACACATGGCACGTGATGTCAGTGTATGTGCCGGGTGCATCACCTGATCTCTGCCGCCGCTTCTGGCCGAAAGACTGCATCATTTAATTCAAAAATGGTGTTGCAGACTGGGCTAAGTTTTTTTTAAAATTCCGATTAAGGGGCAATTTAGCCACCTACCCTGCACATCTCTGGATGGTGGGGGTGAGACCCACACAAACACGGGAAGAATGGGCAAACTCCAGAGGGACAGTAACCCAGGGCCAGGATCGAACAGCGCCATAGCAGCAGTGCTAAGCACTGAACCACCATGCTGCCCGAAGACTGGGATAAGTTGATTCATTATTGGAGGAGTTCAAAATGGATCTGAGGTATCAGAGAATCACAGAATACTACAGTGCAGAAGAGGCCTTCAGCCCATCGAGTCCACATTGATGCATGGAAGGCCCTGACCTACCCACCTAATCCCATTTGTCAGCACTTGGCCCATAGTCTTGAATGTTATGATGTGCCAAGTAATCACCCAGGTACGTGTTAAACGATGTGAGGCAACCCGCTTCTACCACCCTCCCAGGCAGTTCATTCCAGACCGTCACCATTCTCTCGGTAAAAAAGGTTTCCCCTCAAATCCCCCCTAAACCTACCACCCCTCACTTTGAACTTGTGTCCCCTCGTAACTGACCCTTCAACTGAGGAGAACAGCTGCTTCCTATGAACCCTGTCCATGTCCCTCATAATCTTGTACAACTCGATCGGGTCACCCCTTTGACTTCTCTGCTCCAGACAAAACAACCCAAGCCTATTCAACCTCTCTTTATAACTTAAATATGCCTTCCCAGGCAACATCCTGGTGAATCTTCTCTGCACCCCCTCCAGTGCAATTACATCCTTCCTATAATATAGCGACCAGAATTGCACACAGTACTCCAGCTGGGGCCTCACCAAAGTTCTATACAGATCCATCATGACCTCCCATATACCTTTTTCACACCTTTTTCACCGCCCTATTAACCTGCTTTTATGCCTTCAGAGATCTATGGACAAACATGCCAAGGTCCCTTTGTTCTTTGGAACTTCTCAGTGTCAATCCTTTCATGGTATACTTCCTTCTCAAATTACTCCTTCCAAAGTGTATCACCTCACACTTTTCAGGGTTAAATTCCATCTGCCACTTATCCATCCATTTGACCATACCATCTATATCTTCCTGTAATCCAAGACACTCTACCTCACTGTCAGCTACCCAGCCTATCTTCGTGTCATCCGCAAACTTACTGATCCTATCTCCCACATAATCATCTATGGCCAAAACACTCAGCACTTCCTAGTGCCATATCCCTCCATACCCATCATATCCATATATTTGCCGAGATGCTTTTTTAACGCCATTAATGTATTTGCATCCACAACCTTCCCTGGCAGCCCATTCCAGGCACTCACCACCCTCTGTGTAAAAAATTTGCCTCTAAACTTTGCCCAATGTATTTTAAACCTATGCCCCCTAGTGATTGACACCTCCACTTTGGGAAAGAGTGCCTGCCCATTCACTCTATCCATGCCACTCATAATCTTGTCGACCTCAATCAGTTCGCCCCTCAATGAAAACAGTCCGGGTTTATTCTGCCTCTCCACACAGCTAACACCCTCCACACCAGACAACATCCTGATACACCTCCTCAGCACCCTCTCCAAAGCCTCCACATCCTTCTGGTAGTGTGGCGACCAGAATTGTGTGCAATATTCCAAGTGCGGCCTTACCAAGGTTCTATACAATTGTTGCATGACTTGCCAGTTTTTATACTTGATGCCCCGTCCAGTAAGGCAAACATTCCACATGCTTTCTTGACTACCTTGTTCACTTGTGTTGCATTTTCAAAGGTCTGTGGACCTGTATACCCAGATCACTCTGACTTTTTATATTCCTAAGAGTTTTGCCATTTATGGTATATTTCCCCTCTTTGTTTGACCTAGCGAAATGCATTACCTCACATTTGTCTGGATTAAACGCCATTTGCCATTTCTCTGCCCAAGTCTCCAACCTATCTATGTACTGCTGTACCCTCCGCCAATCCTCAACACCATCTGTCACTCCACCAACCTTGGTGTCATCTGTGAACTTACTAATCAGACCAGCTACATTTTTCTCCAAATCGTTTCTGTATATTACAAACAACAGAGGCCCTAGTACTGATCCCTGTGGAACATCACTAATCACAACCTTCCATTCAGAACACCCTTCTACTGCTACGCTCTGCCTTCTATGACCGAGCCAGTTCTGTATCCATCTTGCCACCCGTGTGACTTCACCTTTTGTACCAGCCTGCATGAGGTACCTTGCCAAAGGCTTCACTGACGTCCATGTAAATAACATCCACCGTCCTCCCCTCATCAATCATCTTTGTCACCTCCTCAAAATACTCAATCAAGTTCATGTGGCACGATCTCCCCTTGACAAAATCATGCTGTCCATCGCTAATGAGTCCATTTGTTTCCAAATGGGTATAAATCCTGTCCCTGAGAATTCTCTCCAATAATTTACCTACTACCAATGTGAGGCTCACCAGCCTATAGTTTCCAGGATTATTCCTGCTACCTTTCTTAAACAGCGATACCACATTAGCTATCCTCCAGTCCTCTGGGATCTCCACTGTAGCCAATGAGGATACAAAGATGTCAGTCAAAGCCCCAGCAATTTCCTCCCTTGCTTACCTCAGTATTCTGGGGTAAATCCCACCCGGCCCAGGAGACGTAACTACCTTAATGTCTTTTAAAACACCCAATACCTTCTCCTTTTTGATGTCAACGTGACCCAAACTATCCACACACCCAACCCAAGAATTATCTTCCACAAAGTCATTTTCTTTGATGAACACTGATGCAAAGTACTCATTTAGTAACTTGCCCATTTCCTCTGGCTCAACACACAGATTCCCCACCCTGTCCTTAAGTGGGTGAATCCTTTCCCTGGCCACTCCCTTGGTTTTTACATATGAATTAAAAGCTTTGGCGTTCACCTCAATATTACTTGCCAAGGACTTTTCATGACCCCACCTAGCCTCCTAATTTCCCGCTTCAGAACCTTCCTACTTTCTTTATACTCTTCAAGGGTTTTGACTGTCCCCACCTTTCTACAAGGTGCAAAAGCCTCCTTTTTCTTTTTGACGAGATTCACAATATCCTTCGTTATCCAACGCTCTCTAAACTTCCCATATTTATCCTTGTTCTCTCAGGAACATGACTTTCTGAATCCTAATCAACTGTCGCTTGAAAGACTCCCACATGTCCGATGTTGATTTACCCTCCAACAGCCGCACCCAATCAAAATTCTTCAATTCCTGTCTAATGTTTTCAGAATTTGTTTTTTCCCAGCTTAGCACCTTAACGCGAGGGTCACCGTCATCCCTGTCCAAAAGTACCCTAAAACGTACTGAATTGTGGTCACTATTCCCAAAATGTTCCCCGATTGAAACCTCAACCACCTGTCCAGGCTCATTATTCAACACCATGTCCAGTACTGCCCCTTTCCTCATTGGACTATCTGCATATTGCATCAAGAAGGCTTCCTGGATACAGCTTTCAAACTCTGTCCCATCCAAGTCCCTTGCAATAACTGAGTCCCAGTCAATATAGGGGAAGTTAAAATCCCCGACCAAAACAGCCCTGTTACTTTTGCACCTATTCAAAATATTTCTACCTATCTGCTCCTCTATCTCTCGCTGGCAGTTGGGGGGCCTGTAATAAACCCCCAACATTGTGATTGCCCCCTTCCTGTTCCTGAGCTCTACCCAGATTGCCTCATTGTATGAGCCCTCCGAGGTGTCCTCCCGCAGTACGGCTATAATATTTTCATTAACCAGTAATGCTACTCCCCCACCCCTTTTTCATCCACCTATATATCTCCTGAAGCATCCAAATAATCCAACATTCAGCTGCCAATCCTGCCTGCAAGATCTTCTTATTTTTCTCCTCTGAAAATAAGCTACTCGGCCCGGTTCTAGAGGTATCCAAAATATGCTTTATTTTGTCAAGTATTTATTCAATACATTTGTCTAAAATTAAATCAAAACTTAGATCAAAATAATATAATAGTAATAATCTTGATTGTCACAAGTTGGCTGACATTAACATTGCAATGAGGTTACTGTGAAAAGCCCCCAGTCGCCACATTTCAGCGCCTGTTCGGGTACACACAATGAGAATTCAGAATGTCCAATTCACCTAACAGCATGTCTTTCAGGACTTGTAGGAGGAAACCGGAGCACCCGGAGGAAACCCATACAGACACAGGGAGAACGTGCAGACTCCGCACAGACAGTGACCCAAGCTTGGAATTAAACCTGGGAACCTGGTGCTGTGAAGCAACAATGCTAACCACTGTGCTATATTGACTGGGACTCAGTTATTGCAAGGGACTTGGATGGGACAGAGTTTGAAAGCTGTATGCCGCCATAGTCTTGTCAGAATGCAGCGAAAAATCTTCTAAGTTTCAGAAAAAGTAAAAGAAAAGACTTTAAAAACATAATTTCTGGGAGGAATTTCAGAAGGCTAAAATTCTTCTAATAATCTCAGATGGATCAGATTCTTAAGGAAATCCTTAACTATGGTTTATCCCCTTATTTACTTTCATTGGTTCTAATTCTCAGCTGAAACCCCCTGATTCATTCAGAAAAGTGTCAATCACTTAATAGGTTAATTAGACATTAATCACTCACTCCAAATTAATTATTATTTCCCTGACACCGCACCGTTCCCTGTATTCTATCCCATGGTCAAATTCTTTGCGTCATGTCTACCCTAGCTATACTACTGTTATTCGATTGTTGCAACTTTGTTGAATGTACCTTTGTTTCACTCCTTTCGGCATATTTGTACAGTACATCTTTTGAAACATTTGTCAGTATCTATAGACAGTCATGGTCAGAGTTCAATAGTTCAGTCATTTGTTATGATTTCATCATGCTCCTGCAGGCTCAGTAATTTTTCAAGAATCGTTTTATTCCCCAATATAGATTTAGTTGATTTTCTTAATGGATTCCCTAAATAATTGTTAAATCCAATATCTACCCCCTTTTATTATTTTAAATGTAATTAAATAAATCAATTAATAAATTAGTAATAATAAAAGAATAATAGCAAAGCAAAAGAAATATAAGCTGAGGAAAACACAATCACAAGTGTCTTTGATGGTCCCTTTGTGTAGGAACAGCCTTCAACACTGGGATGGGTGCTTCTTAAAAAGGGTTTGCCAAATCAGTGATTTCTTTGGAACTATCTGGAATATAGGTACAACATTCTGGTCCAATCAAGGCACAAGTTCCACCTTTATCTGCCAAAATATAGTCAAGAGCCATTTGGTTTTTTAAAGTTACGTTACAGATAGCTAGCATTTCAGCAGAAATTTTAACGAGGGTGGTGGACGTTTCATTAGCTACATCCTCTATGATGGTTGCTATTTTATCCAATTCTTTCGATACTTTTGCATTCAAATAAAAAGGAACAAGTTGGGCAAGAAATCTATTTCATGCAATGAGGGTATGTTTACTTCTTATTCCTGATATTTCTGATAAAGAAGGAAGATGATTGATAGCAAGTACGCCGTATCCTAAATAACAAGATCCTGACCAAAGTTTTGGAAGCCAAGGGTATGCTTTGTGGCCACAAATAAAATAAGTCCCATTATAAGAAGTGAAATGGCAACTTCCTCCAGGTACCAACGATCTGAGAATTCGTAATTACCAGTGAAGTTTTGTAGACCTGCTAATAAAGAAGAACCAATAGCTCTTTCCAATAGTGTTGGAGTACATTTGTAGGCCCTGCTCACGTTAAAGTAGTGAGCACAGTTATTGTATTCCATCTTTACCCCTTTAAGATGATAGCTTATTAAACATATTGATCACTCCTGAGCAATAGCAGCTGGGAGGTTGATAGCGGGAGGATTTTGATTTCTGGTATAATTGGGTTGATACCATCCTGAAAATGTATTTAGTGAATAACCTGCAGATTCCCACAATTGGATTATTTTCTTTAAATTAACTCGATACTTGGTTTCTCAACATGTATTTGCACCTTCATGGATTTTGGAAGAGCAGGTAGCGCTTTGAAAAATATACCATTCTGCTGTTTCTGAAGTGTGAAAAGGAATAGATAAGAATGGGATACCCTCTCCTGAGTGGGTAGGAATTGTAATACATACCCTACATTTGGCGACGTTGAAAGCTTTAGCATATACCCTGGACATATGAAGAAAAATATTGTCATCTAACTCCTGTGAGCCTTTGTGAGCTGGCTATAGTATCACAGTCAAAAAAGAATCCAAGAATTAATACAGCAAAAAACATTTTTAAAGTGGCGATTTTAATCATATTGAGCTCTTTTAATGTGTGATGCACGGATCCAGGACTTCTTTCCCTGCGCCTTTAGAAGTGCTGGTGTTGTGGGTAGCACCTGGTAGGGCCCTTCCCACTTAGCCCCCAGTAGTTCTTTCTAGTTTCTTTATATAGATTTCATTCCTGGCACAAGGTCGTGCCCGCCTTGGGAGGATCACCCCACCCTGTTGATACCTGTAAGGAAGCAGAACTAACGGCATTTGTTAGATATTGACAATATTTAAGTAGTGCATCACTCATTAAATGACAGTCATCTTTATGCAGGTCATTAGTTCCTGGTGAGGACATGGGTTTGCCAGTAATTGCTTCAAATGGACTCAGACCTGTGGTTCTGTTAGGTTTGCTCTGATGCTACACAGGACCAATGGCGTAGCCTGGGACCATGAGCTCCCCTCCTGATGATACTTTGATAATCGTTCCTTCAGTGTTCGATTCATGCGTTCCTCTTGCCCTGATGATTGTGGGTGGCAAGGACAATGTAGTTCCCATTGGATGTTTCATAATCGACAAACTTCTTTGCAAACAGCTCCAGTATAGTGAGTTCCTTTGTCTGAATCTACACTAACTGTCCCTCCCCATCTTGTGTTATAGTCTTTGCATAAAACTTTAGCTGTGTGGCTAGCTGTAGCTTTTCTGGCCGGAATGGCCTCTACCCATCTGGAAAATTTGTCCACTATCACTCGGACTTCAGAGTATCCTTGACATGGTGGAAGAGTGATGTAATCAACTTATATGTGTTGAAACAGTCCTGATGGGGCAGGGGCATTTAACTGAGGCACAGATGTTACAGGTCCTAAATTGTTTTTTTGACAAGTGACACATTGGTCTGCTATTACCTGAGCATCTTTCTTGAAGCCTCGACCCCACCAACTTCTTTGAAATCAAGCCATCATCTGTTGAGGAGCTAAGTGCCCCCATGAATGGATTTGCTGAGCTAGCAAACATGCCTGCAAGGATGTTAGTCCCGCTCTGGTTCAGATATAGATCGTCTTGCTTGTACAGGTCCCACCTTTCCTAAAAATGGACCCAATGGTCCAGGAATCTAAAACCCTCCCTTCCGCACCAATTCCGAAGCCAAGCATTCATTTGTGCTATTCTCCTATTTCTCTATTCATTAGCGTGTGGCACTGGTAATAATCCAGAGATTACAACCCGAGTAGTCCTGCTGTTTAATCTATTGTCTAACTCCGTGAATTCTTGATGCAAGACCTCATCCCTCTTTCTACCTATGTCATTGGTACCAACATGTACCATGGCCTCTGCCTTATCACCCTCCCCCTTCAGGATGCCCTGCAAACAACCACAATCCTTTATCATAGAATTTACAGTGCAGAAGGAGGCCATTCAGCCCATTGAGTCTGCACCGGCTCTTGGAAAGAGCACCCCACCCAAGGTCAACACCGCCACCCTATCCCCATAACCCAGTAACCCCACCCAACACTAAGGGCAATTTTGGACACTAAGGGCAATTTATCATGGCCAATCCACCTAACCCGCACATCTTTGGACTGTGGGAGGAAACCGGAGCACCCGAAGGAAACCCATGCACACACGGGGAGGATGTGCAGACTCCGCACAGACAGTGACCCAAGCCAGAATCGAACCTGGGACCCTGGAACTGTGAAGCAATTGTGCTATCCACAAGGCTACCGTGCTGCCCCTCCTGGTGGAGGGAAAGGCTTTAAATAATTATTTGAAGATGATTAAGCTGTACATGATTGCTGTTGGAACTCCTCCAGGGTCTGGCTTCTATTAACCACAAGCATTTTCCTTGTGCCAGGTAGGACCTTAGTGATTGGAGACTTATCCTTTTGGCTCCAGTTTTGTAAGGGCTCCTTGGTAACCATTTTGGTTCAAGGCTGACTTGATGTCCACGGCAGCTGCTCTCTACTGAGGCTGGAGTCGAGAGCATTGTTGATGCAGTGTGAGGGAAGTATTGATCTGGAATTAATCCATATGAATATACCTGACATAAGGGGCGGAATTCTCCGACCCCACGCTGGGTCGGAGAATCCCCGGGGGGCGGCGCGAATCCCGCCCAGCCGCTCCGACGCCGGCTGCCGTATTCTCCGGCGCCGGTTTTCAGGCAGGGTCGGGGATTACGCCGCGCCAGTCGGGGGCCGTTGGCAGTGGCTCCCGGCAATTCTCCGGGCTCCGATGGACTGAGCGGCCGTCGTTTCCTGGCCAGTCCCGCCGGCGTGAAATGGACATGGTCCATCATGGTGGGACCTGACTTGTAGGCCGGCTAGGTGAGTCCTCAGGAGGGCGTGGTGGGATCCGGCCCCGAGGGCTCCCCACGGTGGCCTGGCCCGTGATTGGGGCCCACCGTTCTGTGGGCGGGCCTGTGCCATGGGGGCACTCTTTCCTTCCGTGCCGGCATCTGTAGTGCTCCGCCATGGCCGGCGTGGAGAAGAAACCCCCTGCGCATAGGCGGAAACCACGCCGGCGGTTCTGCGCATGCGCCAACACGCGCCGGCCCTTCGTCGCCGGCTGGCGCGGCGCCAACCCCTCTGGTGCCGGCCTAGTCCCCGGATGCGCAGAGAATTCTGCACGTTCCTGTCGGCCCGATGCCGGAATGGTGCGCGCCTCTCTTGGCACCGGCGCGGGCCATCGGCCAGTTGCAGGAGAATCCTGCCCAAGATGTTTGATTGGAATGCATGGAGAGATTCGCTTTACATCAAAATCATACAGTTGTTAACAAAACTGTAGCTATGACATCAATGCCTGAAACGCAAGTGTTCATTCTGCAGCATTGACTCCCTCGCGCACCTCATCTCTGTGCCCCACCCTCATTCCATTCTCTTGCTAACCTTTGATGAAAAATAAGTCCCAGTCCCAAGTATCATTTCAGTCCTGGATAGAGAACAGATTTGTATGAAGACTCTCAATGCAAAGAAGATTTACCCCAACGTCTCACTTATTTTTGTCACCAATGTTGTTTTTTGCGCTGTGGGTCTTCACTTTTTACCTGTGTATCTCAACAGTGAGAGTTGAACAAATTAAAAGTGGAATTAATTGAACAATTTGATTCCACATTAAGTGAATAAGCAAGAGCTGTATATGAAACTTGCAGAAGCAGTAGGCCGTTAAATTAAGGAGATTGAGCAACATATGTCTGTGTGGTTAATTGGCTTAATTGCTTTTACTTGGACTATTAACACACTTGATCCAACCCAGTGATCACGATACTGCCTTTAGTGGTGCTTACTCTAATCAACGGCAAGCGGCAGCTTCTATGACAGTGAAATTTCCAATTGCAAGATTAACTTATAAATATTAATTGTAATCAGAGACCAAATAAAGCCAAGGGGTTATTAATAATGAATAGCTGGGGTGGTTGAAGTTTTGTGTGGGAGTCATGGAAAGTTTTCTTGTTTAACTCAAGAGTTTTTTTGTTTGAATGTAAACTGATGGCTCTGTGTTATTTTTGGAGCTGGTGCTAATTAGATGTGGTAGGAATTGTTACCTGAAGCATCTAATTACTTGTCTCTGAAGCCACAAGATTCGTTGGCGGTGTAAATCAGAGGCAGCCTGTGGGAAAGACCTCAAAATCATGGACAAGGGAAACCGCTGGCAAATTTCTGCAAGTTTTTTAAATCTCTCTGTGAAAGGAATTGTACTTGTGCAAACAACAGGTGTATGTGACACTTACACAGAGAGCAAGCCCCTAAATTAAGGAGAGTAATTTCACATACTTCCGTCAATGGGCTGCTGCTGCCCCAATGCTCTTTGGGCCCTGGTCGACCTGGTTCCTGGCTCAAAAGGTCTTGAGAAGCACAGCAATTACTCCTACTGTACATGTGGAAGGGTTGGGGCTGCAGGACTTTTTCACATGCACAGATCATCCCTGGGTAAATAGAGAGAGGATAAAGAAATGGTTAAATTCTGCTGTAGAACCATGAACTCTCTTGTCCATGATGTGGAGATGCTGGCGTTGGACTGGGGTGGGCACAGTAAGAAGTCTTACAACATCAGGTTAAAGTCCACCAGGTTTATTTCGAATCACTAGCTTTCGGAGGGCAGCTCCTTCCTCAGGTGAATGAAGAGGTGGGTTCCAGAAACATATATATAGACAAGGTCAATGATGCAAGCCGATACTTTGAATGCGAGTCTTTGCAGGTAATTAAGTCTTTACAGGTCCAGATGGAGCGACTGGAGCTAGGGATAATCACAGGTTAAAGAGGTGTGAATTGTCTCAAGCCAGGACAGTTGGTAGGATTTTGCAAGCATAGGCTAGATGGTGGGGGGGTGAATGTAATGCAGCATGAATCCAAGGTCCCAGTTGAGGCTGTACTCATGTGTGTGGAATTTGGCTATCAGTTTCTGCTAGCCAATTCTGCATTGTCACGCACCCTGAAGGCTGCCTTGAACGCTGAATGCCCTTGACTGTTGAAGTGTTTCCCGATTGGAAGGGAACATTCCTGCCTGGTGATTGTCACACGATGTCCATTCCTCCGTTGTTGCAGTGTCTGCATTCCAATGAACCATGCTCGGGACATCCTTTCCTGCAGCGTATGAGGTAGACAATGTTGGCCGAGTTGCACGAGTATGTACCGCGTACCTGGTGGGTGGTGTTCTCACGTGTAATGGTGGTACGCATGTCAATGATCTGGCACGTCTTGCAGAGGTTGCCATGGCAGGGTTGTGTGGTGTCGTGGTCACTATTCTCCTGAAGGCTGGTTAGTTTTCTGCAAACAATGCTCTGTTTGACGTTGCGCGGTTGTTTGAAGGCAAGTAGTGGGGCGGGGGGGGGGACGGCCTTGGCAATATTTGCGACTTCATCGCTGACGTGTTGAAGGCTGTGAAGAAGATGTCGTTGTTTCTCCGCTCCAGGGAAGTACTGGACGACGAAGGGTACGCTGTTGGTTGTGTCCTGTGTTTGTCTTCAGAGGAGGTCGGTGTGGTTTTCTGCTCTGGCGCGTTGAAACTGTCGATTGATGAGCCAAGCGAAATATCCCGTTCATACGAGGGCATCGTTCAGTGTCTGTAAATGTCTGTTACATTTCTCCCCGTCTGAGCAGATCCTGTGTATATGGAGGGCTTGTCCATAGGGGTGGCTTCTTTAATGTGTTTAGGATGGAAGCTGGAGAAGTGGAGCATCGTGAGGTTATCCGTAGGCTGCGGTAAAGCGAAGTGCTGAGGTGACCATCCATGATGGAGATGAGTGTGCCCAAGAATGCAACTGATTCTGGAGAATAGTCCTTGATGAGTCTGATAGTGGGATGGAACTTATTGATTTAATTGTGTCGTCGTTTCAGAGATTCTTCCCCGTGGGTTCAAAGGAAATAAATGTCATTGATGTATCCAGTGTATAACGTCGGTTGAAGGTCCTGTGCAGTGAGGAGGTCTTGTTTAAACTTGTGCATGAAGATGTTGGCATATTGAGGTGCGAACTTAGTCCCCATGGCTGTTCCGTGTGTCTGGACGAAGCACTTGTTGTCGAAGGTGAAGACATTGTGATCCAGGATGAAGCGGATGAGTTGTAGAATTGCTTCTGGAGATTGTCGGTTGTCAGTGTTGAGTACTGAGGCTGTTGCAGCAATGCATTCATCATGGGGGATGCTGGTGTAGTGTTATGGGCCAGGATTTAGAGAACCCTAAAGTGTATCATGGAGTTCACCTCACCCACAACTTTTAATATATTGTGGTATGGGGTGCACAGGGCCCACTCTACAGGTGTGGTACAGCAGAAATCAAAAAGTATTTTTTTCAAGCAAAACAATGTATATTCTATGAACTCAAGTTAACATTTTTAAACCATACAGTGAACATCTCAGCAAGCATCAATTCAAATACAACCCCCAAAGAATACAGCACTAAGTAATCCTTAATAACTTCCCAAACAACATCCAGAAGACAAAAGAAACACCTTTTGACAGAAGCAGAAGGCAGGTTTACGTTTACTACAGAGAACTTTTATAATTCTGAATTCACCAAATGATCAAGAGATAGTCTTTTCATGGCAGAGAGATCAACAGTACACCTGCTTTGTCTGGCTTCAGCTCCAACACTGAAAACGAAACCAAAAAGACACAGACACACCCAAGCTTTTCTCAAAGTGAAACTAAAAAGCAGAACCAGAGTTCAGCTCCACCCACACTCTGACATCACTGCAGTAACATGAGCAGCCAAACAGTTCATAAAACGACATTCTCATGACAGTAGAGTGCTCAGATGTCCATTGTGATGAGGAATGTTCCTGGTTCAACTCATCCATGGGTGTTGAGTTTCTGTAAGAAGTCTGTCGTATTGCGACAGAAGCTGGGCGTTCCTTGTACAATGGGTTTCAAGATGCCCTTGATGTAGCCAGAGAGGTTCTCGCACTGGGTCCCATTTCCTGATACGATAGGACGACCTGATGTGTTGGCGTTGTGCATTTTGGGAGGCAGTAGAGTTCTCCAATGCGGGGAGTATGTGGCATGAGAGCACATAGGGTGCTTTAAAGTTCTGGATCCAAGGTCTTGATCAGTCTGTTGAGTTGGCGGATGTGTTCTTTGGTCGGATCTGTAGGTAACTGTCTGTAGTATTCCTGGTTGTTAAGTTGTCGGTACACCCCTTTGCAGTAGACCGTTCTGTTCAGTATGACGGTGGCCCCCCTTCCTGGTTTGATGACGATGCTGTGGTTAGTCTTGAGAGCGCGGATGGCGTTGTGTTTGGGTGACGTTCGGGGCTGTCTTGTGAATGCGATTGATGAATCTGGCATTGACGCGACTCCTGATGGCTTGAGCATACATGTCGAGTCTAGGGCAGCGGCCTTCCAGAGGGGTCCAATTCGACTCTTTCCTCTTCGGTTGCCGCACTGCACATCACTCGGTCTGCTGTTCCGGTTCATTGGTTGTCTCATTGGGTTTGCTGTCGGCTTCTTGGGGTCTATGGAAGAACTCCCGGAGCATCATTCGCCTGATGAATTCCTCCGTGTCTGCTGCGAGACTGATGGGGTCCATTTTGGTTGTGGTGCAGAAATTGAGCCCTCTGCTGAGCACTTCGATTTTGTCTGATTGAAGGGTGTAGTCCGACAAGTTACCAATAGATTTCCCTGTATTGTTTTCTACTGTGGTACCGGGGGTGGCTTGGTTGCTGCTGGTGGTGATGCCGAGTTTCTCACGCTTCCTGTTCTTAGTTTGCATATAGGTGCTGTACTGCTGTTGTTTCATCTGTTTGGCGGTGTCCCGTAGCTGGTCTGCTGCGTCCTGAGCGCAAGTTGAGCAACCTCAAACACACCATTGTTTGCAGCAAACTACCCAGCCGTCAGGAGAACAGCGACCACGACACCACACAACCCTGCCATGGCAATCTCCGCAAGACGTGTCAGATCATCCACATGGGTACCACCATTACATGTGAGAACACCACCCACCAGGTACATTCTCGTGCGACTCGGCCAACGTTGTCGACCTCATACACTACAGGAAAGGATGTCCCGAGGCGTGGTATATGGGGAGACCATGCAGACGCTGTTACAACAGAGGAACGGACATCGCGTGACAATCACCAGGCAGGAATATTCCCTTCCTGTCGGGGAACACTTCAACAATCAAGGGCATTCAGCCTCTGATCTTCGGGTAAGCGTTCTCCAAGGCGGCCTTCAGAACAACACAGAATTGGCGGGCAGAAACTGATAGCCAAGTTCCGCACACATGAGTACGACCTCAACCGAGACCTTGGATTCATGTCCCGTTACATTCACCCCTTACCATCTGGTCTGGGCTTGCAAAATCCTACCAACTGTCCTGGCTTGAGACAATTCACATCTCTATAACATGTGATTATCCCTCTCTCCAGTCACTCCGTCTGGACCTGTAATACTTACTTACCTGCAAAGACTTGCATTCAAGGTATCATCTTGCATCATTGACTTTGTCTCTATGTGTGTTTCTGGAACCCATCTCCTCATTCACCTGAGGAAGGAGCTGCTCTCCGAAAGCTAGTGATTCAAAACAAGCCTGTTGGACTTTAACCTGGTGCTGTAAGACTTCTTACTCTCTTGTCCATGATTTCTCTGCCTTTGCATTTGAATCTTTGTATTTTAATTTCTGCAGGTTCGATTTATCCCTTGTCAACGTTTTTCTATTTCGATCGGCATGGTTATTCACATCAGGTGTGGTAATGCATTGCCCAGTGCCCTTGGGTTGGTCCCTCTGTGATTCATGTGACTACAATATTCCCAAGTCACTTTCTCAACCTGGTCTGCCATGACTTGCATCGGCAGCTGGAATATTGTTCTTGTGCACAAAACCCCTTCACATGATCCACATGCGTCACTTCTGTCGTGATCATTCCAAACATTCAAGTTGGTTAAACCCACTGAAGATCAGCATCGACCTGGAGCAAAATATTATTTTTTGTTCCAGTTAATCACTTCAACTGTCTAATTCTGCACAGATTTCTGCAATTAACCTGGAGCAAGGTCAAATCTTCACCAATGTTTGTTGCACCATTTTCAGAGAAAACTGGTGCCTTCTATCAACGCACTGCCATCGTTAACCTTTGCGACAAGCAGTGAGTGTAAGAGAATCTAACCTTAGACATGAATTCCAAACAGTGTTTGGTTTTCTTTATGTTTTCACGTTTCGTTCTCTGATTTACAAATGTTGTTTTTCAACAAATTACCGATGCTGAAGTATAGTCAGAAACCAGGTTTCGGGGGTGGGGGGCGGGGGGTCAGCAGTTCACATTAAGCAAGCAAGAAAGAGAAAAATACACATCTAAAAAAAAAACTTGCCCGAAAATCAGAGTGAGCCCGACAAAATGCCACGTCAGCAGAAAAGATCAGCCATGATATAGAACATAGAACATAGAACATAGAACAATACAGCGCAGTACAGGCCCTTCGGCCCACGATGTTGCACTGAAACAAAAGCCATCTAACCTACACTATACCATTATCATCCATATGTTTATCCAATAAACTTTTAAATGCCCTTAATGTTGGCGAGTTCACTACTGTAGCAGGTAGGGCATTCCACGGCCTCACTACTCTTTGCGTAAAGAACCTACCCCTGACCTCTGTCCTATATCTATTACCCCTCAGTTTAAGGCTATGTCCCCTCGTGCTAGCCATTTCCATCCGCGGGAGAAGGCTCTCACTGTCCACCCTATCTAACCCTCTGATCATTTTGCATGCCTCTATTAAGTCTCCTCTTAACCTTCTTCTCTCTAACGAAAACAACCTCAAGTCCATCAGCCTTTCCTCATAAGATTTTCCCTCCATACCAGGCAACATCCTGGTAAATCTCCTCTGCACCCGTTCCAAAGCCTCCACGTCCTTCCTATAATGCGGTGACCAGAACTGTACGCAATACTCCAAATGCGGCCGTACCAGAGTTCTGTACAGCTGCAACATGACCTCCTGACTCCGGAACTCAATCCCTCTACCAATAAAGGCCAACACTCCATAGGCCTTCTTCACAACCCTATCAACCTGGGTGGCAACTTTCAGGGATCTATGTACATGGACACCTAGATCCCTCTGCTCATCCACACTTCCAAGAACTTTACCATTAGCCAAATATTCCGCATTCCTGTTATTCCTTCCAAAGTGAATCACCTCACACTTCTCTACATTAAACTCCATTTGCCATTATTGAATGGCAGAGCAGGCCCGATGGAGCCAGGTGGCCCACTCCTGCTCTTAGTTTTTATGTTCTTATGTTTATCAGTTATAGTGGGCCCTCGTTGTCACCCACCATCTCTTTCAGGTATTAATCAGGTAGAGAGAGATGGTTCTCCCTACCACACCCTGTGAGAGACACAAGAGGCTGGATTCTCCGATCTTGAGTCTACGTCCGGAAGATCCGTGGCGTTTTACGTGGGAAAAATCGGCGCCACTCCAGCACCGATCCTCCGACCAGTGAGGGGCTAGCAGCCGCACCATGTAAAACCACCAACCTCCATTTAAAAAGAATTTTAGAGTACGCAATTATTTCTTTATTTTTTTCCAATTAAGAGGCAATTTAGCATGGCCAATCCACCTAACATGCACATCTTTGGGTTGTGGGGGTTAAACCCTTGTAGACATGGGGAGAATGTGCAAAAACCACACAGACAGTTACCCAGGGCCGGGATTCGAACCCGGGTCTTCAGCGCCGCAGTCTTAGTGCTAACCACTGCGCCACATGCTGCCCGCGTGACCAGCCTCCATGAAATAAACGGACGGACAATTGCCAGGTCCGTGGCCGCACATGCGCACGGCGGCGACCTACAGCGGTCGCCCCGTACAACTTGGCGCTGGGCATGCGTGGACCCGACCTGCCAGATAGTGCCTTCTTGAAAACGCCCTGGCCAACCCCTGGCCACCACCCACCAGTCCCCCAGCCCTCGCCGAAGCCCCCCTTGCAAGCAGCACGGCTCCTGCCCGACTGGCAGGAGCGGACACAATCCGCAACTGCCACGCCGGGTTCCCACTGCTGAGACCGCAGGTCAACCGGGCGGTCAGGAACTCGGCCCATCGGGAGCAGAGCATTGTGGGACGGCCTTCAGGTGACGTCCTGAGGATGTCCCAACGGCGTGCGGCACGCTGCAATGATGCTGTTTTGGAGGGGGTGGAGCATGCGCAACCTGTGTAAAACAGGCACCGCCGCTGATTTGGGCGTAAAAATGGCTTCTTTGCCCGATCGCCAATTACGAAATCGGCGTCGGCTAACGGAGAAACCAGGTGTAGAGTACTCTGTCCGGATATGGGGTGCTATATTGAAATGAATTGCAAATGGTAGGCATGCATCATAGGTCATATTTCCGATCATAGCCAAGCTGATCATTAGGAATGTCAATGCAAACTAGTGTTGCCATGGCAAAGGTTGCAAGGGAGTGTAATTGATCACCGGGAAATCAATTCAACCCTCCAGTCCTGTAATGCTGATACATTTCAAATCACTCACTGTATAATTCTCTGATATTCATCACTCCATTAAAAAAAAAATCAACCCTTTAATTGCCTGTCTATCAGGAAGTTGGCCAGGCATTCTGCAAAGGCCTGCAGCAAAGCTTTCCCTCCTTTCCCGCCAAAGCAGGTTGACCATTCTGGAGACAAATCCCCCCTGAAGCCTGCCAAGCATTACCCAGAGATCTTGGAAAATCAGCCCGAGGCAAGGAGCACACATGACGTGAGCAGAGGCCCCACCTTGTTGTGGTTCTAAGAGGGCGGGGAGGAAAACTGCATCTATTTGGAAAGGGAGCAATATGAGGGTTGGGAGATATATCAGAGAGTGTGACTTTGAGGTTTGTGGTGTATAAGAAAACTAACGCTGAAAGAGTGTTGAATATATCAGGGTGTTACAGTGAGAGTTGTTGCATATCCAGAGATTGTAGCAGCAAGAGTATTAAATATATCAAAGAATGTTACAGCCAGGGATCTGCAGTATTTCAGTCTTGTCAGACAGTGGTCTAGTGTGAAAGAAAATGTGTCTACATAATGTGCTTAACATCTCAATGTGCTTAACGTCCAATTCATTTTTGGGAATTATTTATGCCTCCAAACATGGCAACTGATTTGTATGCAGCAAGATTACATCTTTAACAATGTGGTGAATATCCAGCTCAGGGAGGAACATTTGCCAAGACACCAGGAGATCTTCCTTCTCTTCCGATTGTGACCTGGGGCCTGTTACAACCCAGGGGCCTTAGTTTAACATCACGTCTGAAAAACTGCACCTCAAACACTGCCTCAATGCTGCACTGATGTGTCAGCTCAGGTTATGTGTTGAGATTCCTCAGTGTGGATGAAAACATCCCACCTTCTGACCCAGAGGGTGGAGGGCAGCCAACTGAGGCAAGCTGACATTGAGATATTGTAGGATTTACGATGGAATTGATGCCGAGAGGATCTTAGTTTGAGGAAATGTTGTTGGCAAAAATTGAGGATTTATAATCTCTCCTCAGTTTACAGTGGTAACAGGATAGCAGCAGACTCAGATGGAGGCAGTGTGAATGCTGGGAACTTGTGTCACCTGATGCTGGGGTGTGATGCCAATTGCATTGCTGTAAGCACAGGTGCCCGCGAGCGCTCTTTGAGACATTTCTGGTGTTTTTCTTCCCAGCCGCTTGCCTGCCCAGTCTAGACTCGCTCGGGAGCTTTGCCCTGCGAGCAGAATGGAGCCTGACCTCTCACTGTCATCGGTTACTGAGCCCAGCGCAACAAATAAAGCCCCATTTACAGGAGATTATCAGGAGCTGTAACCTGAGAGTGAGCACGTGACCTTCACAAAACATTTTCTTTTTCCACGTCCCCCTCAGTGGATTCATACAACTGAACAGCTCTTGTGTCTAATTTATTGTGGTGAGTAGACTTTGGTGTCGGATTCGAATGAATAAAACTGACATGATCTATGTTAATTGACCCCGACCACCAATCACTTTGTGGAGATGACACACCAATCTTTAACTGTTGCAATTCAATCCTGAGCACTTTCTCATCTTCTGGTTGAAATTCTAAGGAAACAGCCAGCGCCTGTATGGGAGCTGTGTGAAACATTCCTGTAAATCCCATCTGAAAGTTCCCCAGGATGTCTCATAACACACCTGATATTGACACTTCCACCCCATCTATAAATAAGCCATGTGATTTGGGGGTACAGTATATTTTTGTCTTGGGCATATGCAGTGAGTGAGTGATGGTTAAATGTGCATTTGATCCAAAGAGGAATATTGGATTCCTCCCGCACTCGGTGTCCTGTCATTTTAAATTTATTCCTTCGCTGGGTGTTGGCATCACCAGCTCGGCCAGCATTTGTCATCAATCCCTAATTCCCCTTGAAAGGGTGAGCCACCTTCTTGAACCATTCGATTCCATGTGGTGTCGGTACACCCACATCCCAAATCCTGCATTTTAACCCAGCGACAGTGATTTAGTTCCATTTCAGGATGGTGTGTGGCTTGGAGGCGAACCTGCATGTGGTGGTGTTCCTATGTGTCTGCTGCCCTTGTCCCTCTAGGTGGTAGAGGTTGTGAGTTTAGATGGTTCTGTTGAAGGAGCCTGGGTGAGTTTCTGCTGTGCATCTTGTATATGGCATGTTACTGTGTTGCTTTGTCCTCCATTCAAACTGTATTTTCTACTTACTTCCGTCACCAGATTCATCACTTCCCATTTGCTTCCTGCCAACCAGTCAGTCCTGAACTGACCTATCACGATAGAGCATTGTTCATTCATTCGGGCAATAGGCGGGATTTACCGGCTGTTCATGTCGGCGGGAAATTCCGGTCCCATTCCGGCACATGGGTTTCCCGGCGATGTGGGGTGTTGTCACCGGGAAATCACGCTGACAACGGCGGGGTCGGTGGATTCACTGGCGGGCCGCCTCCGCTGCCGGAAAAACCGCAGCGGGGTGATCGGTAAATCCAACCCAATATATAGAAAGTCGGGGCCGGTTTAGCTCAGTTGGCTAAGCAGCTGGTTTGTGATGCAGAGCAAAGCCAACAGCCTGGGTTCAATTCTTGTCCCTGTACTGATTGAGGTTATTCAACCTTGCCCCTCACCTGAGGTGTGGTTATCCTTAGTTTATTCGCCACCAGTCAGCTCTTCCCCTCAAAGGGGAAAGCAGCCAATGGCCATCTGGGACGATAGCAACTTTACTGACTTTAATCTAGAAAGTACAGTGCAGAATTTCTAATGACTATCTTTCAGACACGACTCAGGCAGCTGAATTTGCGACCGATTTGGGGCTACCAATCAATTTGTAGAGTTTGAATCAGATTTGTTCCCATTTCATCCCAGCTTTTCCCCCGTTATCCTGGAGGTGGTAATTTTTGTGGCGGTGCCTCTACATCAATACTGTCAGCTTCAATGCACCCAGCAGTCCCCTTCCCTCCTGTTTGTCTCCCTCTTGCCTTCCTGGATGTATCTGCAGGCCTCCAAGCTGGATGAAATTTGAAGGCTTTGATGATTTATGCCAGGGCACTCAGTTGGTGCAAACAGTTCAGTGGCACCTCTGCCCTCATCCTTCCTCCCAGAACCATGACTTTTGACCCCACCAGCCTCCACATTCAAAGGATCATCCTCCACCATTTCCACCAACTCCAACATGGTGCCACGACAAAACACATCATTCCCCACCTTCCCTTCCCCCTCCCCCTTAAGCATTCCACAGGAACTGTTGCCTCCGTGATACCCCGGTCCACTCCTCCATCACTCGCAACTCCTCATTCCCTTAACACGCCACCTTCTGATGAAATCAGAGAAGGTCCAGCAACCCGATTCCCATTGACTCCAGTTTAGCTAGGGCTCCATGATGATATATTCGATCAAATGCTGCCTTGATGTCAAGGACAGTCACTCTCACCTCACCTCTGGTGTTCAGCTCTATTGTCCAGGTTTGAACCAAGGCTGTAATGAGGTCAGGAGCTGAGGGATCCTGGCTGAACTCAAACTGAGCGTCCGTGAGCAGTTACTAAAGTAAGTGCTGCTTGATAGCACTGTTGATAACCCCTCCCATCACTTTACTGACGATTGACAGTAGCCTCATCGGGCAGTAATTGGCTGGGTTGGATTTGTCCTGTTATTTGTGTACAGGACATATCTGGACAATTTTTCACATTACCGGGTAGATGCTAGTGTTGTGGCTGTGCTGGAATAGCTTGGCTCGGGGCATGGCAGGTTCTGGAGCACAAGTCGTCAGTACTATTGTCAGGTTCCATAACCTTTTCATATCCACTGCCTTCAACCAATTCTTGATATCACGTGTGGTGAATCGTAGTGGTTGAAGACTGGCATCTGTGATGCTGGGGATCTCTGGAGGTGACTAAGATGGAGCATCCACTCAGCACTTTTGGCTGAAGATTATTGAGAATTATTCAGACTTTTTTTTGCACTTAGATGAGAGAGATGAAAACCAGGAGTGCAGGATAAACCTGTAGCTGACATCTGCCTGTGACCTCCCCGTCTCTCACATCCTCTATCAGTTCCTATCCCAGGATACCTTTCATCGTTGTGGTTAAAGGTCAATGTCTCGAGGGGCTGTCACCTGCTGCAATTCTCTCTTAACTTACAGACGGTCTTGAAGTAGAATCCAAGAAGTGACAATGATCTATGGTTACTCTGACATGCAATAAAACCAGGTGTTAAAGTGCAGCATTTAAAGCCATGATGATAGATGTATGCACTGAGAATTTTGATTCCGTGTGAGACATTCTTGCAGGGGTGAATCCATGCAAGTATGTGAGGAAAGGAGCATTTTTAAGTTCCATTCTTTGGCTACCAAATCCATCCTTCACCACGGCAACTGTCTGCAACTGCACCAAACTGTTTGCAACTTTGGTGTTGTATTTGACCCTGAGATAAACTTCCAACCATATCGCCGCACCATTGCTAAGATGGCCTTTTTCCATCTCTGTAACAACATTCAACTCTGCCCTCGTCTCAGCTCATCAGCTACTGAAATCCTCGCCCATGCCATTGCTGCTTCCAGATTTAATTATCCCAAGGCTCTTCTGCCTGATCTCTGATATTCTGCGAGTACCAACACCACAGCGGTTCAAGAAGGCAGCTCACTATCACCTTCTCAAGGGCAGTTCGGCGTGGGCAATAATTGTTCGCCGAGCCAGCCACCCCCACATCCCATGAATGAATATTTTAAAACTCTTCCATTAACCATTTTGCAGCATTGAGTGAAATTTGTGTAGTATTGGAGCTGACACTGACTAGCCTGACGGCCTGAGCTGTACCTCGGGTGCGGGGGGCCTGGCTTTGTTCGCCACCAAACAGGGGTCCCTCCTCTGCCTGACATTCTCCAGCGGCACTTTAGCAATTGTAGTCAGGATGATGAGCTCCTGCAAACATCACAGATTTATTTTGAGAAGAAACATCTTTCAGGTGCTCCGCTTTCCTCCCACAGTCCAAAGATGTGCAGGTTAGGTGGATTGATCATGCTAAATTGCCCCTTAGGTTACGGGGTTATGGGGCTAGGGCGTGGTTGCTGGGGGAGAGGACTGAAGTAGACTGCTCTTTCGGAGGGTTGATGCAGACTCGAGGCTCCCCTTCTGCAATGTTGGGATTCTATGAATTTGTATCATGCTGGGCTGTAAATTTGTTCTGGTGAATGTCAGACTCTCCAAGCTGCTGCAGGCCTTTAAACTCTGCAGCGTTACACTGGGGTTTTTTATCCCTCAACAGGTAAGTTTCCAATGAATGGGGCTGGATTCTCCCAAGCACCGCTCTGAAATCACATTTGGTGCGGGGGTGGAGAATGGCCGTGTAGGAGGAAATCGGGACCGGCGGCGCTGAAGACCGGAGAATCGCTCGTGTGCGATCTACGCGACGCGGCTCGGGGGCCATTGACAGAGCCCCCCCCCCCCCCCGCGATTCTCCGTGCAAAACTGGCCGAGTTCCTGACGGCATGGTTCTAACAACGTATTGGCCGTCAGGGATCTTGGGTGGCGGCTGTGGACTCAGCGATGACCCGGGGAGAGGGCCTCATGGACGGCCAGGGGAGCAATCAGGCGGCACGGACCCGCAGGCGGGCGCGATCTCGGAGGGGCCTACATTTTGGATGACGGTCCGTGGTCCAGGTCCCTCATCGCGCACGTCATGGCCGCTGCAGGCCACTGCCGTGCGCAGGCATGGACTACCGACTGGAAGTGCGGGCCACGTATCCACAGTCAGAGCTGCGAGAAGCACTCTGGGGTCCTGCCAGCCTGTTGAAGGCAGGAGAATCACTCAGGACTTTCTTAAGGAAAGTCAAGGGTGAAATGCCAGCGTTTTTACGCTGGCTTGGGGACATAGCCCCATTTTTGGAGAATCCAGCCCCCAATGTTTCAATGGCTGGATTGTTTAAAATTAGGCTGACCATAGGAAGGATCGTTGGGTAAGTCCACTTTATTTGTGACAGTAGGAATTGAAGACCATCCATTTCTGCTCATGAACAGTGACCCAGAGCCGGAATCGAACCTGGGACCTCGGCGCAGTGAGGCGGCAGGACTAACCCACTGCGCCACCATGCTGCCCGAGACATAAACATTAGTGCTATGAAAACAGAAAATGTCCGTGTGGAGTTTGCACATTCTCCCCGTGTCTGTGTGGGTCTCATCCCCACAACCCAAAGATGTGCAGGGTAGGGGAATTGGCCACGCTAAATTGCATCTTAATTGGGAAAAAAAATTGGGTATTCTAAATAAATTTAAAAAATAATAAAAAGTGAAAACCGAAAATGCTGGGAAAAAGCAGCAGGTTTGTAGGGAAAGAAACAGTGTTAATGTTTCAAGTCCGAATGACTCTCCGACAGGGCCAAAGGCAGGCAGGACATTAAATTATGTAAATTTTTACGATAATGCAAAAAGGGGGATAACAGTTCACAGAATCACAGAAGTGTTATGGCGCAGAAGGAGGCCACTTGACACATTGGGCGGTATTCTCCAACCCCCCGCGGGGTCGGAGAATTGCCGGGGGGCAGTGTGAATCCCGCCCCGCCGCTCCGACGCCGGCTGCCGATTTCTCTGGCGCCGGTTTTTGGGCGGGGATCACGCCGCGCCGATCACGGCCCCCTCGTCAATTCTCCAGGCCTGATGGGCCGAGCGGCCACCCATTTTTGGCCAGTCCCACCGGCGTGAAATGGACATGATCTTTCACAGCGGGACCTGGCTAGAAGGCCATCTACCGGAGTCCTCGGGGGGGGGGGCGGGTGGGGAGCACGGGAGGATCCGGCCCCAGGGGGGCCCCTACGGTGGCCTGGCCCGCGATCGGGGCCCAACGATCTGCGGGCGGGCCTGTGCCAGGGGAGCACTGTTTCCCTCCGCGCTGGCCTCTGTAGAGCTCCGCCATGGCCCGCGCAGAGAAGAAACCCCCTGCACATGCGCAAGAACACGCCGGCGGTTCTGCGCATGTGCCCAAATACGGCGGCGGTTCTGGCATTGAGTGGGACCACGGCAGCCCTTTGCCGCCGGTTGGCGTGGCGCCAACCCCTCCGGTGCCAGTGCGGAGGATTCCGCAAATTCCGGGCGGCCCGACGCCGGAGTGGTTCATGCCACTCTTGGCACCGGCGTCGGGCCATCCGGCCAGTTGGGGGGGAATCTCGCCCTTAGGCTGTTTAGCACACTGGGCTAAATCGCTGGCTTTGAAAGCAGACCAAGGCAGGCCAGCAGCACGGTTCAATTCCCGTACCAGTCACCCCGAACAGGCGCCGGAATGTGGCGACTCGGGGATTTTCACAGTAACTTCATTTGAAGCCTACTTGTGACAATAAGCGATTTTCATTTCATTTCATAGTGTCTGCACCGGAGAGCAATCATCCTTGCACATCTCTTCCAATTGGGGGAAATGGGTGACTGACCTGATGCTGCCTGTTAGACTCTGATCACAAATCGAAATTATACACTTATACTTCACATTGAAGTCAGGACTGAATTCAACACATTACCCTTCATTGTTTACCGTTGAATAAATGCGGTTTGCATAACAGGACGCTCAAACCTGCATTCATTGCGAGCTCAACAATAGGCCATTGATAGCAGGGGCGTAACCCGTAAGATTCAGGCCGCCAAAGCAGTGCTTGAGTTTTCTGAAGTAGGTGCTGACAGGACGGCTGGCTCTCACCAGGCTGTGAGGCTGTGATAAACATAAGCTTCACCCTCTGACATGCCTCTTGTGGGAATGCCTCCGGGCGGTAGGTCTCGCATAGACACACTTGAATTGGGAAAACAGAGAGCGGCCTAAGTATGACACATGAATAACTAAGATGCCAAGAGAAATTTGAGCTCCGATTGTTCGATGGATGCTGGGGGAGAGGGGTGGGCGGGGTGGAGGGGGGGGAGGGAGGGGCGGGGTGGAGGGGGGGAGGGAGGGGCGGGGTGGGGGGGGGGGAGGGAGGGAGGGGCAGTTATTGACTCAATCTAAATAACATACCTGGCAGAGATTTATTTTTTGTTTCTGGAGAACAGTCTATCACAAACAAAGAACCCTTTTATCTTGCTTTAAGTAGCCTGAATTAAAGCCTGGATCTCTATACAAAAGCGATGTACCAGAATTCATTATTAATTCACAACATGGGATGTGATGTGCAAGAGTTAGCCAGATGTAACCTTAGACTCTACCTACGGTGTTCTTCCAGGCAACCGATACAGCGCATCTCCCTGAAGTTCGCTACCATGCAGACTCACAGGAAAAAATAAGAAAAAGTGCCCAGCAACCTAGAGAAATGTTTTACAAAATTAAAAGTGGCAGGAGAAAAACTACATATTTTTGAAGGCAGTTTACTTGAGAGAGGTTGTAATCTTTGGGAGACATTTGTGAAAATGTTAACGTTTATACAGCAAAACCTCGAGACGGTGAATATATGTCAGACCACCAAAGCCTCTGGAGGCCCAGTCTTTCTCTCCAGTTTATTGCATCAGCCTGTTAAAGGACAATCACATTATAATGGGAACATTTCGGTACAGGGCAGAAGTGTGGAGGTTATTTAACTGACTGAAGACACACATTGCAGCCCTGTGACTAAGGTGGTTAGTGTCGTGTTCGCCAGGTGATAAGAATGAGGCTATGGGAAACCAAGCAATGTACTTTAGGCAATTAGAACATACTAAGGATGTGAGGTACAGCCAGATTAGGTTTACAAAGTCCACCAGAAAATAGAACGCAAGCCAAGGGGCTAGCTGAGGATTCCTTGTTTAAAACACACTCTTCTCAACACAGTAATTTCATTGCAATTTTAATGTAAGCCTACTTGTGACAATAATAAAGATCATTATTAGATTATTATTCGATAAACCATTTGAATCAATCATCCCAAGAGTCTCACAGAAATATTTCAACCTATTCTGCATTCTTCCAATAATGCACTGGGTTATTGTATTCACTGGCCCACAAAAAGATAGTCAAAATGCATTAAAAGTTAATCTTGTATAACATACAAAAATAATAAAGTTTAAAATAAAGTATGGACTCAAAGTCGGGAGCAACAAACTAAACATCGAAAGAACAGTAACTTAATCACAACTGATGGCAGGTAAATACAAATATACACAGATAACGAGAAAAAGAAACCAATCACATCACAGCAGTTACTGATGACATCAGCAATGGATTTAAATAAGAAGATGAATAACAATAACACTCCATAACAGTTTTACACCCAGTTCAGAAGACACATGGGGTGCAATTCTCTGTTTCTAAGACTAAGTGTTGGCGCCGCGCAGAATTTGTGGACTCTCACGACAACAAAACTGGCGCCAAACCTGGATCGATTCAGCAACTTTGGAGGGCCTACCACCGGCACCACGTGGATCACAATCGACTCAACACAATAGGGCAGCAGGGTAGCACAGTGGTTAGCACAGTTGCTTCACAGCTCCAGGGTCCCAGGTTCGATTTGCGGCTTGTGTCACTGTCTTTGCGGAGTCTGCACGTTCTCCCTCTGTCTGCGTGGGTTTCCTCCGGGTGCTCCAGTTTCCTCCCAGTCCAAAGATGTGCAGGTTAGGTGGATTGCCTATGCTTAATTGCCCTTAGTGTGGGATATGGTGGAGGAGTGAAGTTAGGGTGGACGTGTAGGCTTAGTTAGGGTGCTCTTTCCAAAGGCTGATGCAGACTCGATGCGCCGAAAGGCCTCCTTCGGCACTGTAGATTCTATGATTATCTATGACTCCAATGAAAAATGTTGCGGGATTTGCCCGATCTGTGATTGACACTCGGGAGCGTGACAAGCTACAGCAGCACATATACATTACAATCCCCTGTTATGGGCCAGAGTTTAGAAACTCCAAAGTATATTACAAAGACCACTTGTCCTGAACTTTAAGTTGAATTTGGCTAGGATAAGCACAAGGGCCTTCCCTTCAGGTGTGCTTCATCAGACTTCCCAGATACTTTAATCAAAATCAGCTTTATTCTAAGAACTTACTATATAAACACAGAATTTTTAAAAATCAATTATAAACATAAAGACACCACCCAGCTACAGTAATCTATGCATAACACTTAATGAATACCCCCTTAACTGTTCCAATTCAAAAACAAAATCCCATAAACCAATAACCTCTATTCAAGGGCATGACCCAGCACTCTGCATTCACATTTGAATGAGACTGGCTTTCCCTGAACATATCTTTTAAGTTACCAAAGCAGGTAGTCACAACCAGTTTATTTCTGGAACAGATATTTAAAATGAAAATAGAGAGAGACAGGCCAAAACACTTCTTTCTCCTTGTCTGTAGTCCACAGCAGTCAAAAACTGAAAGCGAGACAAAAACCTCACATAGCCACAGCCCAGCTCCACCCACACAATGACATCACTGAAGCCATGTGATGAGGCAAAAAAAAAATCTTAAATAGACACTCCCATGACACCCCACACACATTCATCCCAGTCAACAAGATGTCACTGGTTGCGCTGGAGCGCGCCCATACAGCTGATGGGTTGGCTAGTGCCAGAGGGCACCTAAGGGGTGGCCTGAGGGACACCTATAAGACCCATGTTCACAGGGGGCTGTTAGCGGCGTGCGCAGCTGCAGGGCTGCCTTGCCGGCTGCGGCAATGGTGTTCTGTGCCCATCCAGCCCCTTAGCCCACCTCCTGGCCACCCCCCACAACTTCCCCCAGCCCTGGCAGGAGTCCCACGGCAAGTGACGCAACTGTCGGCAAACCATGGCTATGCTGGACACTTTCTGTACACCCCCTCTCTCCCTCTGCAGCCAGTTTCACGATTGTTAAAAGCACAAGGAAACGTGCCATCGGGAACTCAACCCATCGGAGGCGGAGCATCACGTAGGCTCCGGAGAATACCGGGTCCGGCCCGCTGATGATGCAAATGGTGTTTCCTGTACGTGTGTTCTGGAACACATTGATGCTGCTGTCGAGGTGACAGAGAATCGCGATTTGGCGAAATGGTTCCCTTTTGTCCTTTCAATTTCTATTTCTTTCAGTGTATCACTGGTGGCATATGGTGTTGTGAGATACAATGGTTAGGAGTTCAAACCTCAGTGCAAGAAATTAGAATGCATGATCTAGGTTCGGGAAGAAACAAAAATAATTTAATTTATATGGCAGGTTGCATGACCTCACAATGTCCCAAAGCATTTTACATCCGATGAAGAACAAATCTGAGGCAGTGGTGCATTGTCAGATAAAATGTGAAATAGACTTCTTGTCTCCTGGTGGAGATAAAGGATCCCATAACAGTACAAAAGGAGAAGCAGGCACATTGGGTGTCCTGACAAAGATCTATCACTCAATTAACAGATTGCTAGTAATTTGTCACATTGTTCTTTGTCAGACCTTGTTGTACTGCATTTGCATCTAAAACAGCGATGTTACAAAATCCATTGGCCATGATGAACACTAGGCCCCTATTTAAAATATACGTTTTTTTTCCTATTCATATTTCAGACTGTCTGGTCCCTATTCCAGTGAGTTGTTTATCAGACTGTCTGGTCTCTATTCCAGTGTGGCAGTGACCAGAAAGTCTGGTCTCTATTCCAGTGTGGCAGTGATCAGACTGTCTGGTCCCTATTCCAGTGTGGCAGTGATCAGACTGTCTGGTCTCTATTCAAGTGTGGCAGTGACCAGACTGTCTGGTCTCTATTCCAGTGCGGCAGTGACCAGAAAGTCTGGTCTCTATTCCAGTGTGGCAGTGACCAGAAAGTCTGGTCTCTATACCAGTGACTTTTTTTGTCAGACTGCCAGGTCCCTATTCCAGTGTTGTTTATCAGACTGTTTGGTCCCTTTTCCAGTGACTTCGTTATCAGACTGTCTGGTCCCTATTCCAGTGTGTTGTTTATCAGAATGTCTGGTCTCTATGAAAGTGTGTTAGTGATCAGACTGCCTGGTCTCGATTCCAGTGTGTCAGTGATCAGACTGTCTGGTCTGTATTCCAGTGTGTCAGTGATCAGACTGCCTGGTCTATATTCCAGTGTGTCAGTGATCAGACTGCCTGGTCTCGATTCCAGTGTGTCACTGATCAGACTGTCTGGTCTATATTCCAGTGTGTCAGTGATCAGACTGTCTTGTCTATATTCCAGTGTGTCAGTGATCAGGCTGTCTGGTCCCTATTCCAGTGTGTGAGTGATCAGACTGCCTGGTCTCTATTCCAGTGAGTCAGTGATCAGACTGCCTGGTCCAGATTCCAGTGTGTCAGTGATCAGACAGTCTGGTCCACATTCCAGTGTGTCAGTGATCAGGCTGCAATGTCTCTATTCCAGTGCGGCAGTGACCAGAAAGTCTGGTCTCTACACCAGTGACTTTTTTTGTCAGACTGCCAGGTCACTATTCCATTGTTGTTTATCAGACTGTTTGGTCCCTTTTCCAGTGACTTCGTTATCAGACTGTCTGGTCCCTATTCCAGTGTGTTGTTTATCAGAATGTCTGGTCTCTATGAAAGTGTGTTAGTGATCAGACTGCCTGGTCTCGATTCCAGTGTGTCACTGATCAGACTGCCTGGTCTCGATTCCAGTGTGCCACTGATCAGACTGCCTGGTCTCGATTCCAGTATGTCAGTGATCAGACTGCCTGGTCTCGATTCCAGTGTGTCACTGATCAGACTGCCTGGTCTCGATTCCAGTGTGTCACTGATCAGACTGCCTGGTCTCGATTCCAGTATGTCAGTGATCAGACTGCCTGGTCTCGATTCCAGTGTGTCACTGATCAAACTGTCTGGTCTACATTCCAGTGTGTCAGTGATCAGACTGTCTGGCCTACATTCCAGTGTGTCAGTGATCAGACTGTCTGGTCCCTATTCCAGTGTGTGAGTGATCAGACTGTCTGGTCTCTATTCCAGTGTGTCAGTGATCAGACTACCTGGTCTCTATTCTAGTGTGTCAGCGATCAGACTGTCTGGTCCCTATTCCAGTGTGTCAGTGATCAGACTACTTGGTCTCTATTCTAGTGTGTCAGTGATCAGACTGGCTGGTCTATATTCCAGTGTGTCAGTGATCAGACTGCCTGGTCTCTATTCCAGTGTGTCAGTGATCAGACTGTCTGGGCTATATTCCAGTGTGTCAGTGATCAGAGTGCCTGGTCTATATTCCTGTGTGTCAGTGATCAGACTGCCTGGTCTCTATTCCAGTGTGTCAGTGATCAGACTGTCTGGTCTCTATTCCTGTGTGTCAGTGATCAGACTGCCTGGTCCACATTCCAGTGTGTCAGAGATCAGGCTGTCTGCTCTGTATTCCGGTGTGTCAGTGATCAGACTGTCTGGTCTCTATTACAGTGTGTCAGTGATCAGACAGTCTGGTCTCTATTCAAGTGTGTCGGTGATCAGACTGTCAGGTCTATATTCCAGTGTGTCAGGGATTAGACTGTCTGGTCTCTATTCAAGTGTGTCAGTGATCAGACTGTCAGGTCTATATTCCAGTGTGTCAGGGATTAGACTGTCTGGTCTCTATTCCAGTGTGTCAGCGATCAGACTGCCTGGTCTCTATTCCAGTGTGTCAGTGATCAGACTGCCTGGTTTCCATTCCAGTGAGTCAGTGATCAGACTGCCTGGTCCACATTCCAGTGTGTCAGTGATCAGGCTGCCATGTCTCTATTCCAGTGAGTCAGTGATCAGGCTGCCATGTCTCTATTCCAGTGTGTCAGTGATCAGGCTGCCATGTCTCTATTCCAGTGTGTCAGTGATCAGGCTGCAATGTCTCTATTCCAGTGTGTCTGTGATCAGACTGCCTGGTCTATATTCCAGTGTGTCAGTGATCAGACTGCCTGGTTTCTATTCCAGTGTGTCAGTGATCAGACTGTCTGGTCCACATTCCAGTGTGTCAGTGATCAGGCTGCAATGTCTCTATTCCAGTGTGTCAGTGATCAGGCTGCCATGTCTCTATTCTAGTGTGTCAGTGATAGGACTGTCTGGTCTGTATTCCGGTGTGTCAGTGATCAGACTGCCTGGTCCCTATTCAAGTGTGTCAGTGATCAGACTGTCTGGTCTACATTCCAGTGTGTCAGTGATAAGACTGCCTGGTCCACATTCCAGTGTGTCAGTGATCAGACCGTCTGGTCTCTATTCCAGTGTGTCAGTGATCAGACTGTCTGGTCCACATTCCAGTGTGTCAGTGATCAGACTGTCTGGTCCACATTCCAGTGTGTCAGTGATCAGGCTGCAATGTCTCTATTCCAGTGTGTCAGTGATCAGGCTGCCATGTCTCTATTCTAGTGTGTCAGTGATAGGGCTGTCTGGTCTCTATTCCAGTGTGTCAGTGATCAGGCTGCCATGTCTCTATTCTAGTGTGTCAGTGATCAGACTGTCTGGTCTGTATTCCAGTGTGTCAGTGATCAGGCTGCCATGTCTCTATTCTAGTGTGTCAGTGATCAGGCTGCCATGTCTCTATTCCAGTGTGTCAGTGATCAGACTGTCTGGTCCACATTCCAGTGTGTCAGTGATCAGGCTGCAATGTCTCTATTCCAGTGAGTCAGTGATCAGGCTGCCATGTCTCTATTCTAGTGTGTCAGTGATCAGGCTGCCATGTCTCTATTCTAGTGTGTCAGTGATCAGACTGTCTGGTCTGTATTCCGGTGTGTCAGTGATCAGGCAGTTTGGTCCCTATTCCAGTGTGTCAGTGATCAGACTGTTTGGTCCCTATTCCAGTGTGTCAGTGATCAGAATGTCTGGTCTACATTCCAGTATGTCAGTGATCAGACTGCCTGGTCCACATTCCAGTGTGTCAGTGACCAGGCTGCCATGTCTCTATTCCAGTGTGTCAGTGATCAGTCTGTCTGGTCTATATTCCAGTGTGTCAGTGATCAGACTGTCTGGTCTATATTCCAGTGAGTCAGTGATCAGACTGTCTGGTCTCTATTCCAGTGTGTCAGTGATCAGAATGTCTGGTCCCTATTCCAGTATGTCAGTGATCAGACTTTCTGGTCCATATTCCAGTGTGTCAGTGATCAGACTGTCTGGTCTATATTCCAGTGTGTCAGTGATCAGACTGTCTGGTCTCTATTCAAGTGTGTCAGTGATCAGACTGTCAGGTCTATATTCCAGTGTGTCAGGGATTAGACTGTCTGGTCTCTATTCAAGTGTGTCAGTGATCAGACTGTCAGGTCTATATTCCAGTGTGTCAGGGATTAGACTGTCTGGTCTCTATTCCAGTCTGTCAGCGATCAGACTGCCTGGTCTCTATTCCAGTGTGTCAGTGATCAGACTGCCTGGTTTCTATTCCAGTGAGTCAGTGATCAGACTGTCTGGTCCACATTCCAGTGTGTCAGTGATCAGGCTGCCATGTCTCTATTCCAGTGTGTCAGTGATCAGGCTGCAATGTCTCTATTCCAGTGTGTCTGTGATCAGACTGCCTGGTCTATATTCCAGTGTGTCAGTGATCAGGCTGCCATGTCTCTATTCCAGTGTGTCAGTGATCAGACTGTCTGGTCCATATTCCAGTGTGTCAGTGATCAGACTGCCTGGTTTCTATTCCAGTGTGTCAGTGATCAGACTGCCTGGTCCACATTCCAGTGTGTCAGTGATCAGGCTGCAATATCTCTATTCCAGTGTGTCAGTGATCAGGCTGCCATGTCTCTATTCTAGTGTGTCAGTGATAGGACTGTCTGGTCTGTATTCCGGTGTGTCAGTGATCAGACTGCCTGGTCCCTATTCAAGTGTGTCAGTGATCAGACTGTCTGGTCCATATTCCAGTGCGTCAGTGATCAGACTGTCTGGTCTCTATTCCAGTGTGTCAGTGATCAGACTGTCTGGTCTCTATTCAAGTGTGTCAGTGATCAGACTGCCGGGTATATATTCCAGTGTGTCAGTGATCAGACTGCCTGGTCCACATTCCAGTGTGTCAGTGATCAGGCTGTTTGGTCCCTATTCCAGTGTGTCAGTGATCAGACTGTTTGGTCCCTATTCCAGTGTGTCAGTGATCAGAATTTCTGGTCTATATTCCAGTGTGTCAGCGATCAGACTGCCTGGTCCACATTCCAGTGTGTCAGTGATCAGGCTGCCATGTCTCTATTCCAGTGTGTCAGTGATCAGACTGTCTGGTCTGTATTCCGGTGTGTCAGTGATCACACTTTCTGGTCCATATTCCAGTGTGTCAGTGATCAGACTGTCAGGTCTATATTCCAGTGTGTCAGGGATTAGACTGTCTGGTCTCTATTCAAGTGTGTCAGTGATCAGACTGTCTGGTCTATATTCCAGTGTGTCAGTGATCAGACTGCCTGGTTTCTATTCCAGTGTGTCAGTGATCAGACTGCCTGGTCCACATTCCAGTGTGTCAGTGATCAGGCTGCCATGTCTCTATTCCAGTGTGTCAGTGATCAGGCTGCAATGTCTCTATTCCAGTGTGTCTGTGATCAGACTGCCTGGTCTATATTCCAGTGTGTCAGTGATCAGACCGTCTGGTTTCTATTCCAGTGTGTCAGTGATCAGACTGCCTGGTCCACATTCCAGTGTGTCAGTGATCAGGCTGCAATGTCTCTATTCCAGTGTGTCAGTGATCAGGCTGCCATGTCTCTATTCTAGTGTGTCAGTGATCAGACTGTCTGGTCTGTATTCCGGTGTGTCAGTGATCAGACTGCCTGGTCCCTATTCAAGTGTGTCAGTGATCAGACTGTCTGGTCCATATTCCAGTGTGTCAGTGATCAGACTACTTGGTCTCTATTTTAGTGTGTCAGTGATCAGACTGGCTGGTCTATATTCCAGTGTGTCAGTGATCAGACTGCCTGGTCTCTATTCCAGTGTGTCAGTGATCAGACTGTCTGGGCTATATTCCAGTGTGTCAGTGATCAGAGTGCCTGGTCTATATTCCTGTGTCAGTGATCAGACTGCCTGGTCTCTATTCCAGTGTGTCAGTGATCAGACTGTCTGGTCTCTATTCCTGTGTGTCAGTGATCAGACTGCCTGGTCCACATTCCAGTGTGTCAGAGATCAGGCTGTCTGGTCTGTATTCCGGTGTGTCAGTGATCAGACTGTCTGGTCTCTATTACAGTGTGTCAGTGATCAGACAGTCTGGTCTCTATTCAAGTGTGTCGGTGATCAGACTGTCAGGTCTATATTCCAGTGTGTCAGGGATTAGACTGTCTGGTCTCTATTCAAGTGTGTCAGTGATCAGACTGTCAGGTCTATATTCCAGTGTGTCAGGGATTAGACTGTCTGGTCTCTATTCCAGTGTGTCAGCGATCAGACTGCCTGGTCTCTATTCCAGTGTGTCAGTGATCAGACTCCCTGGTTTCCATTCCAGTGAGTCAGTGATCAGACTGCCTGGTCCACATTCCAGTGTGTCAGTGATCAGGCTGCCATGTCTCTATTCCAGTGTGTCAGTAATCAGGCTGCAATGTCTCTATTCCAGTGTGTCTGTGATCAGACTGCCTGGTCTATATTCCAGTGTGTCAGTGATCAGACTGCCTGGTTTCTATTCCAGTGTGTCAGTGATCAGACTGTCTGGTCCACATTCCAGTGTGTCAGTGATCAGGCTGCAATGTCTCTATTCCAGTGTGTCAGTGATCAGGCTGCCATGTCTCTATTCTAGTGTGTCAGTGATAGGACTGTCTGGTCTGTATTCCGGTGTGTCAGTGATCAGACTGCCTGGTCCCTATTCAAGTGTGTCAGTGATCAGACTGTCTGGTCTACATTCCAGTGTGTCAGTGATAAGACTGCCTGGTCCACATTCCAGTGTGTCAGTGATCAGACCGTCTGGTCTCTATTCCAGTTTGTCAGTGATCAGACTGTCTGGTCCACATTCCAGTGTGTCAGTGATCAGATTGTCTGGTCCACATTCCAGTGTGTCAGTGATCAGGCTGCAATGTCTCTATTCCAGTGTGTCAGTGATCAGGCTGCCATGTCTCTATTCCAGTGTGTCAGTGATCAGACTGTCTGGTCCACATTCCAGTGTGTCAGTGATCAGGCTGCAATGTCTCTATTCCAGTGAGTCGGTGATCAGGCTGCCATGTCTCTATTCTAGTGTGTCAGTGATAGGGCTGTCTGGTCTCTATTCCAGTGTGTCAGTGATCAGGCTGCCATGTCTCTATTCTAGTGTGTCAGTGATCAGACTGCCTGGTCTGTATTCCGGTGTGTCAGTGATCAGGCTGTTTGGTCCCTATTCCAGTGTGTCAGTGATCAGACTGTTTGGTCCCTATTCCAGTGTGTCAGTGATCAGAATGTCTGGTCTATATTCCAGTGTGTCAGTGATCAGACTGTCTGGTCTACATTCCAGTATGTCAGTGATCAGACTGCCTGGTCCACATTCCAGTGTGTCAGTGACCAGGCTGCCATGTCTCTATTCCAGTGTGTCAGTGATCAGTCTGTCTGGTCTATATTCCAGTGTGTCAGTGATCAGACTGTCTGGTCTATATTCCAGTGAGTCAGTGATCAGACTGTCTGGTCTCTATTCCAGTGTGTCAGTGATCAGAATGTCTGGTCCCTATTCCAGTATGTCAGTGATCAGACTTTCTGGTCCATATTCCAGTGTGTCAGTGATCAGACTGTCTGGTCTATATTCCAGTGTGTCAGTGATCAGACTGTCTGGTCTCTATTCAAGTGTGTCAGTGATCAGACTGTCAGGTCTATATTCCAGTGTGTCAGGGATTAGACTGTCTGGTCTCTATTCAAGTGTGTCAGTGATCAGACTGTCAGGTCTATATTCCAGTGTGTCAGGGATTAGACTGTCTGGTCTCTATTCCAGTGTGTCAGCGATCAGACTGCCTGGTCTCTATTCCAGTGTGTCAGTGATCAGACTGCCTGGTTTCTATTCCAGTGAGTCAGTGATCAGACTGTCTGGTCCACATTCCAGTGTGTCAGTGATCAGGCTGCCATGTCTCTATTCCAGTGTGTCAGTGATCAGGCTGCAATGTCTCTATTCCAGTGTATCTGTGATCAGACTGCCTGGTCTATATTCCAGTGTGTCAGTGATCAGGCTGCCATGTCTCTATTCCAGTGTGTCAGTGATCAGACTGTCTGGTCCATATTCCAGTGTGTCAGTGATCAGACTGCCTGGTTTCTATTCCAGTGTGTCAGTGATCAGACTGCCTGGTCCACATTCCAGTGTGTCAGTGATCAGGCTGCAATATCTCTATTCCAGTGTGTCAGTGATCAGGCTGCCATGTCTCTATTCTAGTGTGTCAGTGATAGGACTGTCTGGTCTGTATTCCGGTGTGTCAGTGATCAGACTGCCTGGTCCCTATTCAAGTGTGTCAGTGATCAGACTGTCTGGTCCATATTCCAGTGCGTCAGTGATCAGACTGTCTGGTCTCTATTCCAGTGTGTCAGTGATCAGACTGTCTGGTCTCTATTCAAGTGTGTCAGTGATCAGACTGCCGGGTATATATTCCAGTGTGTCAGTGATCAGACTGCCTGGTCCACATTCCAGTGTGTCAGTGATCAGGCTGTTTGGTCCCTATTCCAGTGTGTCAGTGATCAGACTGTTTGGTCCCTATTCCAGTGTGTCAGTGATCAGAATTTCTGGTCTATATTCCAGTGTGTCAGCGATCAGACTGCCTGGTCCACATTCCAGTGTGTCAGTGATCAGGCTGCCATGTCTCTATTCCAGTGTGTCAGTGATCAGACTGTCTGGTCTGTATTCCGGTGTGTCAGTGATCACACTTTCTGGTCCATATTCCAGTGTGTCAGTGATCAGACTGTCAGGTCTATATTCCAGTGTGTCAGGGATTAGACTGTCTGGTCTCTATTCAAGTGTGTCAGTGATCAGACTGTCTGGTCTATATTCCAGTGTGTCAGTGATCAGACTGCCTGGTTTCTATTCCAGTGTGTCAGTGATCAGACTGCCTGGTCCACATTCCAGTGTGTCAGTGATCAGGCTGCCATGTCTCTATTCCAGTGTGTCAGTGATCAGGATGCAATGTCTCTATTCCAGTGTGTCTGTGATCAGACTGCCTGGTCTATATTCCAGTGTGTCAGTGATCAGACCGTCTGGTTTCTATTCCAGTGTGTCAGTGATCAGACTGCCTGGTCCACATTCCAGTGTGTCAGTGATCAGGCTGCAATGTCTCTATTCCAGTGTGTCAGTGATCAGGCTGCAATGTCTCTATTCCAGTGTGTCAGTGATCAGGCTGCAATGTCTCTATTCCAGTGTGTCAGTGATCAGGCTGCCATGTCTCTATTCCAGTGTGTCAGTGATCAGGATGCAATGTCTCTATTCCAGTGTGTCTGTGATCAGACTGCCTGGTCTATATTCCAGTGTGTCAGTGATCAGACCGTCTGGTTTCTATTCCAGTGTGTCAGTGATCAGACTGCCTGGTCCACATTCCAGTGTGTCAGTGATCAGGCTGCAATGTCTCTATTCCAGTGTATCAGTGATCAGGCTGCCATGTCTCTATTCTAGTGTGTCAGTGATCAGACTGTCTGGTCTGTATTCCGGTGTGTCAGTGATCAGACTGCCTGGTCCCTATTCAAGTGTGTCAGTGATCAGACTGTCTGGTCCATATTCCAGTGTGTCAGTGATCAGACTGTCTGGTCTCTATTCCAGTGTGTCAGTGATCAGACTGTCTGGTCTCTATTGAAGTGTGTCAGTGATCAGACTGTCAGGTCTATATTCCAGTGTGTCAGTGATCAGACTGTCTGGTCTGTATTCCGGTGTGTCAGTGATCAGACTATTTGGTCCCTATTCCAGTGTGTCAGTGACCAGACTGTCAGGTCTATATTTTAGTGTTTCAGTGATCAGACTGTCTGGTCTGTATTCCGGTGTGTCAGTGATCAGACTGTCTGATCCCTATTCCAGTGTGTCAGTGATCAGACTGTCTGGTCTATATTCCAGTGTGTCAGTGACCAGACTGTCTGGTCTGTATTCCGGTGTGTCAGTGATCAGACTGTCTGATCCCTATTCCAGTGTGTCTGTGATCAGACTGCCTGGTCTATATTCCAGTGTGTCAGTGATCAGACCGTCTGGTTTCTATTCCAGTGTGTCAGTGATCAGACTGTCTGGTCCATATTCCAGTGTGTCAGTGATCAGGCTGCCATGTCTCTATTCCAGTGTGTCAGTGATCAGGCTGCTATGTCTCTATTCCAGTGTGTCAGTGATCAGGCTGCCATGTCTCTATTCCAGTGTGTCTGTGATCAGACTGCCTGGTCTATATTCCAGTGTGTCAGTGATCAGACCGTCTGGTTTCTATTCCAGTGTGTCAGTGATCAGACTGTCTGGTCCATATTCCAGTGTGTCAGTGATCAGGCTGCCATGTCTCTATTCCAGTGTGTCAGTGATCAGGCTGCAATGTCTCTATTCCAGTGTGTCTGTGATCAGACTGCCTGGTCTATATTCCAGTGTGTCAGTGATCAGACCGTCTGGTTTCTATTCCAGTGTGTCAGTGATCAGACTGTCTGGTCCATATTCCAGTGTGTCAGTTATCAGGCTGCCATGTCTCTATTCCAGTGTGTCAGTGATCAGACTGTCTGGTCCATATTCCAGTGTGTCAGTGATCAGACTGCCTGGTTTCTATTCCAGTGTGTCAGTGATCAGACTGCCTGGTCCACATCCAGTGTGTCAGTGATCAGGCTGCAATATCTCTATTCCAGTGTGTCAGTGATCAGGCTGCCATGTCTCTATTCTAGTGTGTCAGTGATAGGACTGTCTGGTCTGTATTCCGGTGTGTCAGTGATCAGACTGCCTGGTCCCTATTCAAGTGTGTCAGTGATCAGACTGTCTGGTCCATATTCCAGTGCGTCAGTGATCAGACTGTCTGGTCTCTATTCCAGTGTGTCAGTGATCAGACTGTCTGGTCTCTATTCAAGTGTGTCAGTGATCAGACTGTCGGGTATATATTCCAGTGTGTCAGTGATCAGGCAGTCAGATCCCTATTCCAGTGTGTCAGTGATCAGACTGTTTGGTCCCTATTCCAGTGTGTCAGTGGTCAGAATGTCTGGTCTATATTCCAGTGTGTCAGTGATCAGACTGTCTGGTCTACATTCCAGTGTGTCAGTGATCAGACTGCCTGGTCCACATTCCAGTGTGTCAGTGATCAGGCTGTTTGGTCCCTATTCCAGTGTGTCAGTGATCAGACTGTTTGGTCCCTATTCCAGTGTGACAGTAATCAGAATTTCTGGTCTATATTCCAGTGTGTCAGCGATCAGACTGTCTGGTCTACATTCCAGTGTGTCAGTGATTAGACTGTCTGGTCTCTATTCAAGTGTGTCAGTGATCAGACTGTCTGGTCTATATTCCAGTGTGTCAGTGATCAGACTGCCTGGTTTCTATTCCAGTGTGTCAGTGATCAGACTGCCTGGTACACATTCCAGTGTGTCAGTGATCAGGCTGCCATGTCTCTATTCCAGTGTGTCAGCGATCAGGCTGCAATGTCTCTATTCCAGTGTGTCTGTGATCAGACTGCCTGGTCTATATTCCAGTGTGTCAGTGATCAGACCGTCTGGTTTCTATTCCAGTGTGTCAGTGATCAGACTGCCTGGTCCACCTTCCAGTGTGTCAGTGATCAGGCTGCAATGTCCCTATTCAAGTGTGTCAGTGATCAGACTGTCTGGTTTCTATTCCAGTGTGTCAGTGATCAGACTGTCTGGTCTCTATTGAAGTGTGTCAGTGATCAGACTGTCTGGTCCATATTCCAGTGTGTCAGTGATCAGACTGTCTGGTCTCTATTCCAGTGTGTCAGTGACCAGACTGTCTGGTCTCTATTGAAGTGTGTCAGTGATCAGACTGTCAGGTCTATATTCCAGTGTGTCAGTGATCAGACTGTCTGGTCTGTATTCCGGTGTGTCAGTGATCAGACTATTTGGTCCCTATTCCAGTGTGTCAGTGACCAGACTGTCAGGTCTATATTTTAGTGTGTCAGTGATCAGACTGTCTGGTCTGTATTCCGGTGTGTCAGTGATCAGACTGTCTGATCCCTATTCCAGTGTGTCAGTGATCAGACTGTCTGGTCTATATTCCAGTGTGTCAGTGACCAGACTGTCTGGTCTGTATTCCGGTGTGTCAGTGATCAGACTGTCTGGTCTATATTCCAGTGTGTCAGTGATCAGACTGTCTGATACCTATTCCAGTGTGTCTGTGATCAGACTGCCTGGTCTATATTCCAGTGTGTCAGTGATCAGACCGTCTGGTTTCTATTCCAGTGTGTCAGTGATCAGGCTGCCATATCTCTATTCCAGTGTGTCAGTGATCAGACTGTCTGTTCCATATTCCAGTGTGTCAGTGATCAGACTGCCTGGTTTCTATTCCAGTGTGTCAGTGATCAGACTGCCTGGTCCACATTCCAGTGTGTCAGTGATCAGGCTGCAATATCTCTATTCCAGTGTGTCAGTGATCAGGCTGCCATGTCTCTATTCTAGTGTGTCAGTGATAGGACTGTCTGGTCTGTATTCCGGTGTGTCAGTGATCAGACTGCTTGGCCCCTATTCAAGTGTGTCAGTGATCAGACTGTCTGGTCCATATTCCAGTGCGTCAGTGATCAGACTGTCTGGTCTCTATTCCAGTGTGTCAGTGATCAGACTGTCTGGTCTCTATTCAAGTGTGTCAGTGATCAGACTGTCAAGTATATATTCCAGTGTGTCAGTGATCAGGCAGTCAGATCCCTATTCCAGTGTGTCAGTGATCAGACTGTTTGGTCCCTATTCCAGTGTGTCAGTGGTCAGAATGTCTGGTCTATATTCCAGTGTGTCAGTGATCAGACTGTCTGGTCTACATTCCAGTGTGTCAGTGATCAGACTGCCTGGTCCACATTCCAGTGTGTCAGTGATCAGGCTGTTTGATCCCTATTCCAGTGTGTCAGTGATCAGACTGTTTGGTCCCTATTCCAGTGTGTCAGTGATCAGAATGTCTGGTCTATATTCCAGTGTGTCAGTGATCAGACTGTCTGGTCTACATTCCAGTGTGTCAGTGATCAGGCTGCCATGTCTCTATTCCAGTGTGTCAGTGATCAGACTGTCTGGTCTGTATTCCGGTGTGTCAGCGATCACACTTTCTGGTCCATATTCCAGTGTGTCAGTGATCAGACTGACAGGTCTATATTCCAGTGTGTCAGGGATTAGACTGTCTGGTCTCTATTCAATTGTGTCAGTGATCAGACTTTCTGGTCTATATTCCAGTGTGTCAGTGATCAGACTGCCTGGTTTCTATTCCAGTGTGTCAGTGATCAGACTGCCTGGTCCACATTCCAGTGTGTCAGTGATCAGGCTGCCATGTCTCTATTCCAGTGTGTCAGTGATCAGGCTGCAATATCTCTATTCCAGTGTGTCTGTGATCAGACTGCCTGGTCTATATTCCAGTGTGTCAGTGATCAGACCGTCTGGTTTCTATTCCAGTGTGTCAGTGATCAGACTGCCTGGTCCACATTCCAGTGTGTCAGTGATCAGGCTGCAATGTCTCTATTCCAGTGTGTCAGTGATCAGGCTGCCATGTCTCTATTCTAGTGTGTCAGTGATCAGACTGTCTGGTCTGTATTCCGGTGTGTCAGTGATCAGACTGTCTGGTCTTTATTCCAGTGTGTCAGTGATCAGACTGTCTGGTCTCTATTGAAGTTTGTCAGTGATCAGACTGTCAGGTCTATATTCCAGTGTGTCAGTGATCAGACTGTCTGGTCTGTATTCCGGTGTGTCAGTGATCAGACTATTTGGTCCCTATTCCAGTGTGTCAGTGACCAGACTGTCAGGTCTATATTTTAGTGTGTCAGTGATCAGACTGTCTGGTCTGTATTCCGGTGTGTCAGTGATCAGACTGTCTGATCCCTATTCCAGTGTGTCAGTGATCAGACTGTCTGGTCTATATTCCAGTGTGTCAGTGACCAGACTGTCTGGTCTGTATTCCGGTGTGTCAGTGATCAGACTGTCTGATCCCTATTCCAGTGTGTCTGTGGTCAGACTGCCTGGTCTATATTCCAGTGTGTCAGTGATCAGACCGTCTGGTTTCTATTCCAGTGTGTCAGTGATCAGACTGTCTGGTCCATATTCCAGTGTGTCAGTGATCAGGCTGCCATGTCTCTATTCCAGTGTGTCAGTGATCAGACTGTCTGTTCCATATTCCAGTGTGTCAGTGATCAGACTGCCTGGTTTCTATTCCAGTGTGTCAGTGATCAGACTGCCTGGTCCACATTCCAGTGTGTCAGTGATCAGGCTGCAATATCTCTATTCCAGTGTGTCAGTGATCAGGCTGCCATGTCTCTATTCTAGTGTGTCAGTGATAGGACTGTCTGGTCTGTATTCCGGTGTGTCAGTGATCAGACTGCTTGGCCCCTATTCAAGTGTGTCAGTGATCAGACTGTCTGGTCCATATTCCAGTGCGTCAGTGATCAGACTGTCTGGTCTCTATTCCAGTGTGTCAGTGATCAGACTGTTTGGTCTCTATTCAAGTGTGTCAGTGATCAGACTGTCAAGTATATATTCCAGTGTGTCAGTGATCAGGCAGTCAGATCCCTATTCCAGTGTGTCAGTGATCAGACTGTTTGGTCCCTATTCCAGTGTGTCAGTGGTCAGAATGTCTGGTCTATATTCCAGTGTGTCAGTGATCAGACTGTCTGGTCTACATTCCAGTGTGTCAGTGATCAGACTGCCTGGTCCACATTCCAATGTGTCAGTGATCAGGCTGTTTGATCCCTATTCCAGTGTGTCGGTGATCAGACTGTTTGGTCCCTATTCCAGTGTGTAAGTGATCAGAATGTCTGGTCTATACTCCAGTGTGTCAGTGATCAGACTGTCTGGTCTACATTCCAGTGTGTCAGTGATCAGGCTGCCATGTCTCTATTCCAGTGTGTCAGTGATCAGACTGTCTGTTCCATATTCCAGTGTGTCAGTGATCAGACTGCCTGGTTTCTATTCCAGTGTGTCAGTGATCAGACTGCCTGGTCCACATTCCAGTGTGTCAGTGATCAGGCTGCAATATCTCTATTCCAGTGTGTCAGTGATCAGGCTGCCATGTCTCTATTCTAGTGTGTCAGTGATAGGACTGTCTGGTCTGTATTCCGGTGTGTCAGTGATCAGACTGCTTGGCCCCTATTCAAGTGTGTCAGTGATCAGACTGTCTGGTCCATATTCCAGTGCGTCAGTGATCAGACTGTCTGGTCTCTATTCCAGTGTGTCAGTGATCAGACTGTTTGGTCTCTATTCAAGTGTGTCAGTGATCAGACTGTCAAGTATATATTCCAGTGTGTCAGTGATCAGGCAGTCAGATCCCTATTCCAGTGTGTCAGTGATCAGACTGTTTGGTCCCTATTCCAGTGTGTCAGTGGTCAGAATGTCTGGTCTATATTCCAGTGTGTCAGTGATCAGACTGTCTGGTCTACATTCCAGTGTGTCAGTGATCAGACTGCCTGGTCCACATTCCAGTGTGTCAGTGATCAGGCTGTTTGATCCCTATTCCAGTGTGTCGGTGATCAGACTGTTTGGTCCCTATTCCAGTGTGTCAGTGATCAGAATGTCTGGTCTATACTCCAGTGTGTCAGTGATCAGACTGTCTGGTCTACATTCCAGTGTGTCAGTGATCAGGCTGCCATGTCTCTATTCCAGTGTGTCAGTGATCAGACTGTCTGGTCTGTATTCCGGTGTGTCAGCGATCACACTTTCTGGTCCATATTCCAGTGTGTCAGTGATCAGACTGACAGGTCTATATTCCAGTGTGTCAGGGATTAGATTGTCTGGTCTCTATTCAAGTGTGTCAGTGATCAGACTTTCTGGTCTATATTCCAGTGTGTCAGTGATCAGACCGTCTGGCTTCTATTCCAGTGTGTCAGTGATCAGACTGCCTGGTCCACATTCCAGTGTGTCAGTGATCAGGCTGCCATGTCTCTATTCCAGTGTGTCAGTGATCAGGCTGCAATATCTCTATTCCAGTGTGTCTGTGATCAGACTGCCTGGTCTATATTCCAGTGTGTCAGTGATCAGACCGTCTGGTTTCTATTCCAGTGTGTCAGTGATCAGACTGCCTGGTCCACATTCCAGTGTGTCAGTGATCAGGCTGCAATGTCTCTATTCCAGTGTGTCAGTGATCAGGCTGCCATGTCTCTATTCTAGTGTGTCAGTGATCAGACTGTCTGGTCTGTATTCCGGTGTGTCAGTGATCAGACTGCCTGGTCTCTATTCCAGTGTGTCAGTGATCAGACTGTCTGGTCTCTATTGAAGTGTGTCAGTGATCAGACTGTCAGGTCTATATTCCAGTGTGTCAGTGATCAGACTGTCTGGTCTGTATTCCGGTGTGTCAGTGATCAGACTATTTGGTCCCTATTCCAGTGTGTCAGTGACCAGACTGTCAGGTCTATATTTTAGTGTGTCAGTGATCAGACTCTCTGGTCTGTATTCCGTTGTGTCAGTGATCAGACTGTCTGATCCCTATTCCAGTGTGTCAGTCGTCAGACTGTCTGGCCTATATTCCAGTGTGTCAGTGACCAGACTGTCTGGTCTGTATTCCGGTGTGTCAGTGATCAGACTGTCTGATCCCTATTCCAGTGTGTCAGTGATCAGACTGTCTGGTCTATATTCCAGTGTGTCAGCGATCAGACTGCCTGGTCTATATTCCAGTATGTCAGTGATCAGACCGTCTGGTCTCTATTCCAGTGTGTCAGTGATCAGACTGTCTGGTCCACATTCCAGTGTGTCAGTGATCAGGCTGCCATGTCTCTATTCCAGTGTGTCAGTGATCAGGCTGCCTGGTCTCTATTCCAGTGTGTCAGTGATCAGACTGTCTGGTCTGTATTCCAGTGTGTCAGTGATCAGGCTGCCATGTCTCTATTCCAGTGTGTCAGTGATCAGACCGTCTGATTTCTATTCCAGTGTGTCAGTGATCAGACTGTCTGGTCCACATTCCAGTGTGTCAGTGATCAGGCTGTCTGGTCTGTATTCCGGTGTGTCAGTGATCAGACTGTCTTGGCTACATTCCAGTGTGTCAGTGATCAGACTGCCTGGTCCATATTCCAGTGTGTCAGTGATCACGTTGCCATGTCTCTATTCCAGTGTGTCAGTGATCAGGCTGCCATGTCTCTATTTCAGTGTGTCTGTGATCAGACTGCCTGGTCTATATTCCAGTGTGTCATTGATTAGACCGTCTTGTTTCTATTCCAGTGTGTCAGTGATCAGACTGCCTTGTCCACATTCCAGTGTGTCAGTGATCAGACTGTCTGGTTTGTATTACAGTGTGTCAGTGATCAGACTGCCTGGTCCACATTCCAGTGTGTCAGTGATCAGGCTGCCATGTCTCTATTCCAGTGTGTCAGTGATCAGACTGTCTGGTCTGTATTCCAGTGTGTCAGTGATCAGGCTGCCATGTCTCTATTCCAGTGTGTCAGTGATCAGACTGTCTGGTCTGTATTCCGGTGTGTCACTGATCAGACTGCCTGTTCTCTATTCCAGTGTGTCAGTGATCAGACTGTCTGGTCCATATTCCAGTGCGTCAGTGATCAGACTGTCTGGTCTCTATTCCAGTGTGTTAGTGATCAGACTGCCTGGTCTGTATTCCGGTGTGTCAGTGATCAGACTGTCTGGTCTCTATTCCAGTGTGTCAGTGATCAGACTGCCTGGTCCACATTCCAGTGTGTCAGTGATCAGGCTGCCATGTCTCTATTCCAGTGTGTCAGTGATCAGACTGTCTGGTCTCTATTCCAGTGTGTCAGTGATCAGGCTGCCATGTCTCTATTCTAGTGTGTCAGTGATCAGACTGTCTGGTCTGTATTCCGGTGTGTCAGTGATCAGGCTGTTTGGTCCCTATTCCAGTGTGTCAGTGATCAGACTGTTTGGTCCCTATTCCAGTGTGTCAGTGATCAGAATGTCTGGTCTATATTCCAGTGTGTCAGTGATCAGACTGTCTGGTCTACATTCCAGTATGTCAGTGATCAGACTGCCTGGTCCACATTCCAGTGTGTCAGTGACCAGGCTGCCATGTCTCTATTCCAATGTGTCAGTGATCAGTCTGTCTGGTCTATATTCCAGTGTGTCAGTGATCAGACTGTCTGGTCTATATTCCAGTGAGTCAGTGATCAGACTGTCTGGTCTCTATTCCAGTGTGTCAGTGATCAGAATGTCTGGTCCCTATTCCAGTATGTCAGTGATCAGACTTTCTGGTCCATATTCCAGTGTGTCAGTGATCAGACTGTCTGGTCTATATTCCAGTGTGTCAGTGATCAGACTGTCTGGTCTCTATTCAAGTGTGTCAGTGATCAGACTGTCAGGTCTATATTCCAGTGTGTCAGGGATTAGACTGTCTGGTCTCTATTCAAGTGTGTCAGTGATCAGACTGTCAGGTCTATATTCCAGTGTGTCAGGGATTAGACTGTCTGGTCTCTATTCCAGTGTGTCAGCGATCAGACTGCCTGGTCTCTATTCCAGTGTGTCAGTGATCAGACTGCCTGGTTTCTATTCCAGTGAGTCAGTGATCAGACTGTCTGGTCCACATTCCAGTGTGTCAGTGATCAGGCTGCCATGTCTCTATTCCAGTGTGTCAGTGATCAGGCTGCAATGTCTCTATTCCAGTGTGTCTGTGATCAGACTGTCTGGTCTATATTCCAGTGTGTCAGTGATCAGGCTGCCATGTCTCTATTCCAGTGTGTCAGTGATCAGACTGTCTGGTCCATATTCCAGTGTGTCAGTGATCAGACTGCCTGGTTTCTATTCCAGTGTGTCAGTGATCAGACTGCCTGGTCCACATTCCAGTGTGTCAGTGATCAGGCTGCAATATCTCTATTCCAGTGTGTCAGTGATCAGGCTGCCATGTCTCTATTCTAGTGTGTCAGTGATAGGACTGTCTGGTCTGTATTCCGGTGTGTCAGTGATCAGACTGCCTGGTCCCTATTCAAGTGTGTCAGTGATCAGACTGTCTGGTCCATATTCCAGTGCGTCAGTGATCAGACTGTCTGGTCTCTATTCCAGTGTGTCAGTGATCAGACTGTCTGGTCTCTATTCATGTGTGTCAGTGATCAGACTGCCGGGTATATATTCCAGTGTGTCAGTGATCAGACTGCCTGGTCCACATTCCAGTGTGTCAGTGATCAGGCTGTTTGGTCCCTATTCCAGTGTGTCAGTGATCAGACTGTTTGGTCCCTATTCCAGTGTGTCAGTGATCAGAATTTCTGGTCTATATTCCAGTGTGTCAGCGATCAGACTGCCTGGTCCACATTCCAGTGTGTCAGTGATCAGGCTGCCATATCTCTATTCCAGTGTGTCAGTGATCAGACTGTCTGGTCTGTATTCCGGTGTGTCAGTGATCACACTTTCTGGTCCATATTCCAGTGTGTCAGTGATCAGACTGTCAGGTCTATATTCCAGTGTGTCAGGGATTAGACTGTCTGGTCTCTATTCAAGTGTGTCAGTGATCAGACTGTCTGGTCTATATTCCAGTGTGTCAGTGATCAGACTGCCTGGTTTCTATTCCAGTGTGTCAGTGATCAGACTGCCTGGTCCACATTCCAGTGTGTCAGTGATCAGGCTGCCATGTCTCTATTCCAGTGTGTCAGTGATCAGGCTGCAATGTCTCTATTCCAGTGTGTCTGCGATCAGACTGCCTGGTCTATATTCCAGTGTGTCAGTGATCAGACCGTCTGGTTTCTATTCCAGTGTGTCAGTGATCAGACTGCCTGGTCCACATTCCAGTGTGTCAGTGATCAGGCTGCAATGTCTCTATTCCAGTGTGTCAGTGATCAGGCTGCCATGTCTCTATTCTAGTGTGTCAGTGATCAGACTGTCTGGTCTGTATTCCGGTGTGTCAGTGATCAGACTGCCTGGTCCCTATTCAAGTGTGTCAGTGATCAGACTGTCTGGTCCATATTCCAGTGTGTCAGTGATCAGACTACTTGGTCTCTATTCTAGTGTGTCAGTGATCAGACTGGCTGGTCTATATTCCAGTGTGTCAGTGATCAGACTGCCTGGTCTCTATTCCAGTGTGTCAGTGATCAGACTGTCTGGGCTATATTCCAGTGTGTCAGTGATCAGAGTGCCTGGTCTATATTCCTGTGTGTCAGTGATCAGACTGCCTGGTCTCTATTCCAGTGTGTCAGTGATCAGACTGTCTGGTCTCTATTCCTGTGTGTCAGTGATCAGACTGCCTGGTCCACATTCCAGTGTGTCAGAGATCAGGCTGTCTGGTCTGTATTCCGGTGTGTCAGTGATCAGACTGTCTGGTCTCTATTACAGTGTGTCAGTGATCAGACAGTCTGGTCTCTATTGAAGTGTGTCGGTGAACAGACTGTCAGGTCTATATTCCAGTGTGTCAGGGATTAGACTGTCTGGTCTCTATTCAAGTGTGTCAGTGATCAGACTGTCAGGTCTATATTCCAGTGTGTCAGGGATTAGACTGTCTGGTCTCTATTCCAGTGTGTCAGCGATCAGACTGCCTGGTCTCTATTCCAGTGTGTCAGTGATCAGACTGCCTGGTTTCCATTCCAGTGAGTCAGTGATCAGACTGCCTGGTCCACATTCCAGTGTGTCAGTGATCAGGCTGCCATGTCTCTATTCCAGTGTGTCAGTGATCAGGCTGCAATGTCTCTATTCCAGTGTGTCTGTGATCAGACTGCCTGGTCTATATTCCAGTGTGTCAGTGATCAGACTGCCTGGTTTCTATTCCAGTGTGTCAGTGATCAGACTGTCTGGTCCACATTCCAGTGTGTCAGTGATCAGGCTGCAATGTCTCTATTCCAGTGTGTCAGTGATCAGGCTGCCATGTCTCTATTCTAGTGTGTCAGTGATAGGACTGTCTGGTCTGTATTCCCGTGTGTCAGTGATCAGACTGCCTGGTCCCTATTCAAGTGTGTCAGTGATCAGACTGTCTGGTCTACATTCCAGTGTGTCAGTGATAAGACTGCCTGGTCCACATTCCAGTGTGTCAGTGATCAGACCGTCTTGTCTCTATTCCAGTGTGTCAGTGATCAGACTGTCTGGTCCACATTCCAGTGTGTCAGTGATCAGACTGTCTGGTCCACATTCCAGTGTGTCAGTGATCAGGCTGCAATGTCTCTATTCCAGTGTGTCAGTGATCAGGCTGCCATGTCTCTATTCCAGTGTGTCAGTGATCAGACTGTCTGGTCCACATTCCAGTGTGTCAGTGATCAGGCTGCAATGTCTCTATTCCAGTGAGTCAGTGATCAGGCTTCCATGTCTCTATTCTAGTGTGTCAGTGATAGGGCTGTCTGGTCTCTATTCCAGTGTGTCAGTGATCAGGCTGCCATGTCTCTATTCTAGTGTGTCAGTGATCAGACTGTCTGGTCTGTAGTCCGGTGTGTCAGTGATCAGGCTGTTTGGTCCCTATTCCAGTGTGTCAGTGATCAGACTGTTTGGTCCCTATTCCAGTGTGTCAGTGATCAGAATGTCTGGTCTATATTCCAGTGTGTCAGTGATCAGACTGTCTGGTCTACATTCCAGTATGTCAGTGATCAGACTGCCTGGTCCACATTCCAGTGTGTCAGTGACCAGGCTGCCATGTCTCTATTCCAGTGTGTCAGTGATCAGTCTGTCTGGTCTATATTCCAGTGAGTCAGTGATCAGACTGTCTGGTCTCTATTCCAGTGTGTCAGTGATCAGAATGTCTGGTCCCTATTCCAGTATGTCAGTGATCAGACTTTCTGGTCCATATTCCAGTGTGTCAGTGATCAGACTGCCTGGTCTATATTCCAGTGTGTCAGTGATCAGACTGTCTGGTCTATATTCCAGTGAGTCAGTGATCAGACTGTCTGGTCTCTATTCCAGTGTGTCAGTGATCAGAATGTCTGGTCCCTATTCCAGTATGTCAGTGATCAGACTTTCTGGTCCATATTCCAGTGTGTCAGTGATCAGACTGTCTGGTCTATATTCCAGTGTGTCAGTGATCAGACTGTCTGGTCTCTATTCCAGTGTGTCAGTGATCAGACTGTCTGGTCTATATTCCAGTGTGTCAGTGATCAGACTGCCTGGTTTCTATTCCAGTGTGTCAGTGATCAGACTGCCTGGTCCACATTCCAGTGTGTCAGTGATCAGGCTGCCATGTCTCTATTCCAGTGTGTCAGTGATCAGGCTGCAATGTCTCTATTCCAGTGTGTCTGCGATCAGACTGCCTGGTCTATATTCCAGTGTGTCAGTGATCAGACCGTCTGGTTTCTATTCCAGTGTGTCAGTGATCAGACTGCCTGGTCCACATTCCAGTGTGTCAGTGATCAGGCTGCAATGTCTCTATTCCAGTGTGTCAGTGATCAGGCTGCCATGTCTCTATTCTAGTGTGTCAGTGATCAGACTGTCTGGTCTGTATTCCGGTGTGTCAGTGATCAGACTGCCTGGTCCCTATTCAAGTGTGTCAGTGATCAGACTGTCTGGTCCATATTCCAGTGTGTCAGTGATCAGACTACTTGGTCTCTATTCTAGTGTGTCAGTGATCAGACTGGCTGGTCTATATTCCAGTGTGTCAGTGATCAGACTGCCTGGTCTCTATTCCAGTGTGTCAGTGATCAGACTGTCTGGGCTATATTCCAGTGTGTCAGTGATCAGAGTGCCTGGTCTATATTCCTGTGTGTCAGTGATCAGACTGCCTGGTCTCTATTCCAGTGTGTCAGTGATCAGACTGTCTGGTCTCTATTCCTGTGTGTCAGTGATCAGACTGCCTGGTCCACATTCCAGTGTGTCAGAGATCAGGCTGTCTGGTCTGTATTCCGGTGTGTCAGTGATCAGACTGTCTGGTCTCTATTACAGTGTGTCAGTGATCAGACAGTCTGGTCTCTATTCAAGTGTGTCGGTGATCAGACTGTCAGGTCTATATTCCAGTGTGTCAGGGATTAGACTGTCTGGTCTCTATTCAAGTGTGTCAGTGATCAGACTGTCAGGTCTATATTCCAGTGTGTCAGGGATTAGACTGTCTGGTCTCTATTCCAGTGTGTCAGCGATCAGACTGCCTGGTCTCTATTCCAGTGTGTCAGTGATCAGACTGCCTGGTTTCCATTCCAGTGAGTCAGTGATCAGACTGCCTGGTCCACATTCCAGTGTGTCAGTGATCAGGCTGCCATGTCTCTATTCCAGTGTGTCAGTGATCAGGCTGTTTGGTCCCTATTCCAGTGTGTCAGTGATCAGACTGCCTGGTTTCTATTCCAGTGTGTCAGTGATCAGACTGTCTGGTCCACATTCCAGTGTGTCAGTGATCAGGCTGCAATGTCTCTATTCCAGTGTGTCAGTGATCAGGCTGCCATGTCTCTATTCTAGTGTGTCAGTGATAGGACTGTCTGGTCTGTATTCCCGTGTGTCAGTGATCAGACTGCCTGGTCCCTATTCAAGTGTGTCAGTGATCAGACTGTCTGGTCTACATTCCAGTGTGTCAGTGATAAGACTGCCTGGTCCACATTCCAGTGTGTCAGTGATCAGACCGTCTTGTCTCTATTCCAGTGTGTCAGTGATCAGACTGTCTGGTCCACATTCCAGTGTGTCAGTGATCAGACTGTCTGGTCCACATTCCAGTGTGTCAGTGATCAGGCTGCAATGTCTCTATTCCAGTGTGTCAGTGATCAGGCTGCCATGTCTCTATTCCAGTGTGTCAGTGATCAGACTGTCTGGTCCACATTCCAGTGTGTCAGTGATCAGGCTGCAATGTCTCTATTCCAGTGAGTCAGTGATCAGGCTTCCATGTCTCTATTCTAGTGTGTCAGTGATAGGGCTGTCTGGTCTCTATTCCAGTGTGTCAGTGATCAGGCTGCCATGTCTCTATTCTAGTGTGTCAGTGATCAGACTGTCTGGTCTGTATTCCGGTGTGTCAGTGATCAGGCTGTTTGGTCCCTATTCCAGTGTGTCAGTGATCAGACTGTTTGGTCCCTATTCCAGTGTGTCAGTGATCAGAATGTCTGGTCTATATTCCAGTGTGTCAGTGATCAGACTGTCTGGTCTACATTCCAGTATGTCAGTGATCAGACTGCCTGGTCCACATTCCAGTGTGTCAGTGACCAGGCTGCCATGTCTCTATTCCAGTGTGTCAGTGATCAGTCTGTCTGGTCTATATTCCAGTGAGTCAGTGATCAGACTGTCTGGTCTCTATTCCAGTGTGTCAGTGATCAGAATGTCTGGTCCCTATTCCAGTATGTCAGTGATCAGACTTTCTGGTCCATATTCCAGTGTGTCAGTGATCAGACTGCCTGGTCTATATTCCAGTGTGTCAGTGATCAGACTGTCTGGTCTATATTCCAGTGAGTCAGTGATCAGACTGTCTGGTCTCTATTCCAGTGTGTCAGTGATCAGAATGTCTGGTCCCTATTCCAGTATGTCAGTGATCAGACTTTCTGGTCCATATTCCAGTGTGTCAGTGATCAGACTGTCTGGTCTATATTCCAGTGTGTCAGTGATCAGACTGTCTGGTCTCTATTCAAGTGTGTCAGTGATCAGACTGTCAGGTCTATATTCCAGTGTGTCAGGGATTAGACTGTCTGGTCTCTATTCAAGTGTGTCAGTGATCAGACTGTCAGGTCTATATTCCAGTGTGTCAGGGATTAGACTGTCTGGTCTCTATTCCAGTGTGTCAGCGATCAGACTGCCTGGTCTCTATTCCAGTGTGTCAGTGATCAGACTGCCTGGTTTCTATTCCAGTGAGTCAGTGATCAGACTGTCTGGTCCACATTCCAGTGTGTCAGTGATCAGGCTGCCATGTCTCTATTCCAGTGTGTCAGTGATCAGGCTGCAATGTCTCTATTCCAGTGTGTCTGTGATCAGACTGCCTGGTCTATATTCCAGTGTGTCAGTGATCAGGCTGCCATGTCTCTATTCCAGTGTGTCAGTGATCAGACTGTCTGGTCCATATTCCAGTGTGTCAGTGATCAGACTGCCTGGTTTCTATTCCAGTGTGTCAGTGATCAGACTGCCTGGTCCACATTCCAGTGTGTCAGTGATCAGGCTGCAATATCTCTATTCCAGTGTGTCAGTGATCAGGCTGCCATGTCTCTATTCTAGTGTGTCAGTGATAGGACTGTCTGGTCTGTATTCCGGTGTGTCAGTGATCAGACTGCCTGGTCCCTATTCAAGTGTGTCAGTGATCAGACTGTCTGGTCCATATTCCAGTGCGTCAGTGATCAGACTGTCTGGTGTCTATTCCAGTGTATCAGTGATCAGACTGTCTGGTCTCTATTCAAGTGTGTCAGTGATCAGACTGCCGGGTATATATTCCAGTGTGTCAGTGATCAGACTGCCTGGTCCACATTCCAGTGTGTCAGTGATCAGGCTGTTTGGTCCCTATTCCAGTGTGTCAGTGATCAGACTGTTTGGTCCCTATTCCAGTGTGTTAGTGATCAGAATTTCTGGTCTATATTCCAGTGTGTCAGCGATCAGACTGCCTGGTCCACATTCCAGTGTGTCAGTGATCAGGCTGCCATGTCTCTATTCCAGTGTGTCAGTGATCAGACTGTCTGGTCTGTATTCCGGTGTGTCAGTGATCACACTTTCTGGTCCATATTCCAGTGTGTCAGTGATCAGACTGTCAGGTCTATATTCCAGTGTGTCAGGGATTAGACTGTCTGGTCTCTATTCAAGTGTGTCAGTGATCAGACTGTCTGGTCTATATTCCAGTGTGTCAGTGATCAGACTGCCTGGTTTCTATTCCAGTGTGTCAGTGATCAGACTGCCTGGTCCACATTCCAGTGTGTCAGTGATCAGGCTGCCATGTCTCTATTCCAGTGTGTCAGTGATCAGGCTGCAATGTCTCTATTCCAGTGTGTCTGTGATCAGACTGCCTGGTCTATATTCCAGTGTGTCAGTGATCAGACCGTCTGGTTTCTATTCCAGTGTGTCAGTGATCAGACTGCCTGGTCCACATTCCAGTGTGTCAGTGATCAGGCTGCAATGTCTCTATTCCAGTGTGTCAGTGATCAGGCTGCCATGTCTCTATTCTAGTGTGTCAGTGATCAGACTGTCTGGTCTGTATTCCGGTGTGTCAGTGATCAGACTGCCTGGTCCCTATTCAAGTGTGTCAGTGATCAGACTGTCTGGTCCATATTCCAGTGTGTCAGTGATCAGACTGTCTGGTCTCTATTCCAGTGTGTCAGTGATCAGACTGTCTGGTCTCTATTGAAGTGTGTCAGTGATCAGACTGTCAGGTCTATATTCCAGTGTGTCAGTGATCAGACTGTCTGGTCTGTATTCCGGTGTGTCAGTGATCAGACTATTTGGTCCCTATTCCAGTGTGTCAGTGACCAGACTGTCAGGTCTATATTTTAGTGTTTCAGTGATCAGACTGTCTGGTCTGTATTCCGGTGTGTCAGTGATCAGACTGTCTGATCCCTATTCCAGTGTGTCAGTGACCAGACTGTCTGGTCTGTATTCCGGTGTGTCAGTGATCAGACTGTCTGATCCCTATTCCAGTGTGTCTGTGATCAGACTGCCTGGTCTATATTCCAGTGTGTCAGTGATCAGACCGTCTGGTTTCTATTCCAGTGTGTCAGTGATCAGACTGTCTGGTCCATATTCCAGTGTGTCAGTGATCAGGCTGCCATGTCCCTATTCCAGTGTGTCAGTGATCAGGCTGCAATGTCTCTATTCCAGTGTGTCTGTGATCAGACTGCCTGGTCTATATTCCAGTGTGTCAGTGATCAGACCGTCTGGTTTCTATTCCAGTGTGTCAGTGATCAGACTGTCTGGTCCATATTCCAGTGTGTCAGTGATCAGGCTGCCATGTCTCTATTCCAGTGTGTCAGTGATCAGACTGTCTGGTCCATATTCCAGTGTGTCAGTGATCAGACTGCCTGGTTTCTATTCCAGTATGTCAGTGATCAGACTGCCTGGTCCACATTCCAGTGTGTCAGTGATCAGGCTGCAATATCTCTATTCCAGTGTGTCAGTGATCAGGCTGCCATGTCTCTATTCTAGTGTGTCAGTGATAGGACTGTCTGGTCTGTATTCCGGTGTGTCAGTGATCAGACTGCCTGGTCCCTATTCAAGTGTGTCAGTGATCAGACTGTCTGGTCCATATTCCAGTGCGTCAGTGATCAGACTGTCTGGTCTCTATTCCAGTGTGTCAGTGATCAGACTGTCTGGTCTCTATTCAAGTGTGTCAGTGATCAGACTGTCGGGTATATATTCCAGTGTGTCAGTGATCAGGCAGTCAGATCCCTATTCCAGTGTGTCAGTGATCAGACTGTTTGGTCCCTATTCCAGTGTGTCAGTGGTCAGAATGTCTGGTCTATATTCCAGTGTGTCAGTGATCAGACTGTCTGGTCTACATTCCAGTGTGTCAGTGATCAGACTGCCTGGTCCACATTCCAGTGTGTCAGTGATCAGGCTGTTTGGTCCCTATTCCAGTGTGTCAGTGATCAGACTGTTTGGTCCCTCTTCCAGTGTGTCAGTGATCAGAATTTCTGGTCTATATTCCAGTGTGTCAGCGATCAGACTGCCTGGTCCACATTCCAGTGTGTCAGTGATCAGGCTGCCATGTCTCTATTCCAGTGTGTCAGTGATCAGACTGTCTGGTCTGTATTCCGGTGTGTCAGTGATCACACTTTCTGGTCCATATTCCAGTGTGTCAGTGATCAGACTGTCAGGTCTATATTCCAGTGTGTCAGGGATTAGACTGTCTGGTCTCTATTCAAGTGTGTCAGTGATCAGACTGTCTGGTCTATATTCCAGTGTGTCAGTGATCAGACTGCCTGGTTTCTATTCCAGTGTGTCAGTGATCAGACTGCCTGGTCCACATTCCAGTGTGTCAGTGATCAGGCTGCCATGTCTCTATTCCAGTGTGTCAGTGATCAGGCTGCAATGTCTCTATTCCAGTGTGTCTGTGATCAGACTGCCTGGTCTATATTCCAGTGTGTCAGTGATCAGACCGTCTGGTTTCTATTCCAGTGTGTCAGTGATCAGACTGCCTGGTCCACATTCCAGTGTGTCAGTGATCAGGCTGCAATGTCTCTATTCCAGTGTGTCAGTGATCAGGCTGCCATGTCTCTATTCTAGTGTGTCAGTGATCAGACTGTCTGGTCTGTATTCCGGTGTGTCAGTGATCAGACTGCCTGGTCCCTATTCAAGTGTGTCAGTGATCAGACTGTCTGGTCCATATTCCAGTGTGTCAGTGATCAGACTGTCTGGTCTCTATTCCAGTGTGTCAGTGATCAGACTGTCTGGTCTCTATTGAAGTGTGTCAGTGATCAGACTGTCAGGTCTATATTCCAGTGTGTCAGTGATCAGACTGTCTGGTCTGTATTCCGGTGTGTCAGTGATCAGACTATTTGGTCCCTATTCCAGTGTGTCAGTGACCAGACTGTCAGGTCTATATTTTAGTGTTTCAGTGATCAGACTGTCTGGTCTGTATTCCGGTGTGTCAGTGATCAGACTGTCTGATCCCTATTCCAGTGTGTCAGTGATCAGACTGTCTGGTCTATATTCCAGTGTGTCAGTGACCAGACTGTCTGGTCTGTATTCCGGTGTGTCAGTGATCAGACTGTCTGATCCCTATTCCAGTGTGTCTGTGATCAGACTGCCTGGTCTATATTCCAGTGTGTCAGTGATCAGACCGTCTGGTTTCTATTCCAGTGTGTCAGTGATCAGACTGTCTGGTCCATATTCCAGTGTGTCAGTGATCAGGCTGCCATGTCTCTATTCCAGTGTGTCAGTGATCAGGCTGCAATGTCTCTATTCCAGTGTGTCTGTGATCAGACTGCCTGGTCTATATTCCAGTGTGTCAGTGATCAGACCGTCTGGTTTCTATTCCAGTGTGTCAGTGATCAGACTGTCTGGTCCATATTCCAGTGTGTCAGTTATCAGGCTGCCATGTCTCTATTCCAGTGTGTCAGTGATCAGACTGTCTGGTCCATATTCCAGTGTGTCAGTGATCAGACTGCCTGGTTTCTATTCCAGTGTGTCAGTGATCAGACTGCCTGGTCCACATTCCAGTGTGTCAGTGATCAGGCTGTCATGTCTCTATTCTAGTGTGTCAGTGATAGGACTGTCTGGTCTGTATTCCGGTGTGTCAGTGATCAGACTGCCTGGTCCCTATTCAAGTGTGTCAGTGATCAGACTGTCTGGTCCACATTCCAGTGTGTCAGTGATCAGGCTGCAATATCTCTATTCCAGTGTGTCAGTGATCAGGCTGCCATGTCTCTATTCTAGTGTGTCAGTGATAGGACTGTCTGGTCTGTATTCCGGTGTGTCAGTGATCAGACTGCCTGGTCCCTATTCAAGTGTGTCAGTGATCAGACTGTCTGGTCCATATTCCAGTGCGTCAGTGATCAGACTGTCTGGTCTCTATTCCAGTGTGTCAGTGATCAGACTGTCTGGTCTCTATTCAAGTGTGTCAGTGATCAGACTGTCGGCTATATATTCCAGTGTGTCAGTGATCAGGCAGTCAGATCCCTATTCCAGTGTGTCAGTGATCAGACTGTTTGGTCCCTATTCCAGTGTGTCAGTGGTCAGAATGTCTGGTCTATATTCCAGTGTGTCAGTGATCAGACTGTCTGGTCTACATTCCAGTGTGTCAGTGATCAGACTGCCTGGTCCACATTCCAGTGTGTCAGTGATCAGGCTGTTTGGTCCCTATTCCAGTGTGTCAGTGATCAGACTGTTTGGTCCCTATTCCAGTGTGTCAGTGATCAGAATTTCTGGTCTATATTCCAGTGTGTCAGCGATCAGACTGTCTGGTCTACATTCCAGTGTGTCAGTGATCAGACTGCCTGGTCCACATTCCAGTGTGTCAGTGATCAGGCTGCCATGTCTCTATTCCAGTGTGTCAGTGATCAGACTGTCTGGTCTGTATTCCGGTGTGTCAGTGATCACACTTTCTGGTCCATATTCCAGTGTGTCAGTGATCAGACTGTCAGGTCTATATTCCAGTGTGTCAGGGATTAGACTGTCTGGTCTCTATTCAAGTGTGTCAGTGATCAGACTGTCTGGTCTATATTCCAGTGTGTCAGTGATCAGACTGCCTGGTTTCTATTCCAGTGTGTCAGTGATCAGACTGCCTGGTCCACATTCCAGTGTGTCAGTGATCAGGCTGCCATGTCTCTATTCCAGTGTGTCAGCGATCAGGCTGCAATGTCTCTATTCCAGTGTGTCTGTGATCAGACTGCCTGGTCTATATTCCAGTGTGTCAGTGATCAGACCGTCTGGTTTCTATTCCAGTGTGTCAGTGATCAGACTGCCTGGTCCACCTTCCAGTGTGTCAGTGATCAGGCTGCAATGTCTCTATTCCAGTGTGTCAGTGATCAGGCTGCCATGTCTCTATTCTAGTGTGTCAGTGATCAGACTGTCTGGTCTGTATTCCGGTGTGTCAGTGATCAGACTGCCTGGTCCCTATTCAAGTGTGTCAGTGATCAGACTGTCTGGTTTCTATTCCAGTGTGTCAGTGATCAGACTGTCTGGTCTCTATTGAAGTGTGTCAGTGATCAGACTGTCTGGTCCATATTCCAGTGTGTCAGTGATCAGACTGTCTGGTCTCTATTCCAGTGTGTCAGTGATCAGACTGTCTGGTCTCTATTGAAGTGTGTCAGTGATCAGACTGTCAGGTCTATATTCCAGTGTGTCAGTGATCAGACTGTCTGGTCTGTATTCCGGTGTGTCAGTGATCAGACTATTTGGTCCCTATTCCAGTGTGTCAGTGACCAGACTGTCAGGTCCATATTTTAGTGTGTCAGTGATCAGACTGTCTGGTCTGTATTCCGGTGTGTCAGTGATCAGACTGTCTGATCCCTATTCCAGTGTGTCAGTGATCAGACTGTCTGGTCTATATTCCAGTGTGTCAGTGACCAGACTGTCTGGTCTGTATTCCGGTGTGTCAGTGATCAGACTGTCTGATCCCTATTCCAGTGTGTCTGTGATCAGACTGCCTGGTCTATATTCCAGTGTGTCAGTGATCAGACCGTCTGGTTTCTATTCCAGTGTGTCAGTGATCAGACTGTCTGGTCCATATTCCAGTGTGTCAGTGATCAGGCTGCCATGTCTCTATTCCAGTGTGTCAGTGATCAGGCTGCCATGTCTCTATTCTAGTGTGTCAGTGATAGGACTGTCTGGTCTGTATTCCGGTGTGTCAGTGATCAGACTGCTTGGCCCCTATTCAAGTGTGTCAGTGATCAGACTGTCTGGTCCATATTCCAGTGCGTCAGTGATCAGACTGTCTGGTCTCTATTCCAGTGTGTCAGTGATCAGACTGTCTGGTCTCTATTCAAGTGTGTCAGTGATCAGACTGTCAAGTATATATTCCAGTGTGTCAGTGATCAGGCAGTCAGATCCCTATTCCAGTGTGTCAGTGATCAGACTGTTTGGTCCCTATTCCAGTGTGTCAGTGGTCAGAATGTCTGGTCTATATTCCAGTGTGTCAGTGATCAGACTGTCTGGTCTACATTCCAGTGTGTCAGTGATCAGACTGCCTGGTCCACATTCCAGTGTGTCAGTGATCAGGCTGTTTGATCCCTATTCCAGTGTGTCAGTGATCAGACTGTTTGGTCCCTATTCCAGTGTGTCAGTGATCAGAATGTCTGGTCTATATTCCAGTGTGTCAGTGATCAGACTGTCTGGTCTACATTCCAGTGTGTCAGTGATCAGGCTGCCATGTCTCCATTCCAGTGTGTCAGTGATCAGACTGTCTGGTCTGTATTCCGGTGTGTCAGCGATCACACTTTCTGGTCCATATTCCAGTGTGTCAGTGATCAGACTGACAGGTCTATATTCCAGTGTGTCAGGGATTAGACTGTCTGGTCTCTATTCAAGTGTGTCAGTGATCAGACTGTCTGGTCTATATTCCAGTGTGTCAGTGATCAGACTGCCTGGTTTCTATTCCAGTGTGTCAGTGATCAGACTGCCTGGTCCACATTCCAGTGTGTCAGTGATCAGGCTGCCATGTCTCTATTCCAGTGTGTCAGTGATCAGGCTGCAATGTCTCTATTCCAGTGTGTCTGTGATCAGACTGCCTGGTCTATATTCCAGTGTGTCAGTGATCAGACCGTCTGTTTTCTATTCCAGTGTGTCAGTGATCAGACTGCCTGGTCCACATTCCAGTGTGTCAGTGATCAGGCTGCAATGTCTCTATTCCAGTGTATCAGTGATCAGGCTGCCATGTCTCTATTCTAGTGTGTCAGTGATCAGACTGTCTGGTCTGTATTCCGGTGTGTCAGTGATCAGACTGCCTGGTCCCTATTCAAGTGTGTCAGTGATCAGACTGTCTGGTCCATATTCCAGTGTGTCAGTGATCAGACTGTCTGGTCTCTATTCCAGTGTGTCAGTGATCAGACTGTCTGGTCTCTATTGAAGTGTGTCAGTGATCAGACTGTCAGGTCTATATTCCAGTGTGTCAGTGATCAGACTGTCTGGTCTGTATTCCGGTGTGTCAGTGATCAGACTATTTGGTCCCTATTCCAGTGTGTCAGTGACCAGACTGTCAGGTCTATATTTTAGTGTTTCAGTGATCAGACTGTCGGGTCTGTATTCCGGTGTGTCAGTGATCAGACTGTCTGATCCCTATTCCAGTGTGTCAGTGATCAGACTGTCTGGTCTATATTCCAGTGTGTCAGTGACCAGACTGTCTGGTCTGTATTCCGGTGTGTCAGTGATCAGACTGTCTGATCCCTATTCCAGTGTGTCTGTGATCAGACTGCCTGGTCTATATTCCAGTGTGTCAGTGATCAGACCGTCTGGTTTCTATTCCAGTGTGTCAGTGATCAGACTGTCTGGTCCATATTCCAGTGTGTCAGTGATCAGGCTGCCATGTCTCTATTCCAGTGTGTCAGTGATCAGGCTGCAATGTCTCTATTCCAGTGTGTCTGTGATCAGACTGCCTGGTCTATATTCCAGTGTGTCAGTGATCAGACCGTCTGGTTTCTATTCCAGTGTGTCAGTGATCAGACTGTCTGGTCCATATTCCAGTGTGTCAGTTATCAGGCTGCCATGTCTCTATTCCAGTGTGTCAGTGATCAGACTGTCTGGTCCATATTCCAGTGTGTCAGTGATCAGACTGCCTGGTTTCTATTCCAGTGTGTCAGTGATCAGACTGCCTGGTCCACATTCCAGTGTGTCAGTGATCAGGCTGCAATATCTCTATTCCAGTGTGTCAGTGATCAGGCTGCCATGTCTCTATTCTAGTGTGTCAGTGATAGGACTGTCTGGTCTGTATTCCGGTGTGTCAGTGATCAGACTGCCTGGTCCCTATTCAAGTGTGTCAGTGATCAGACTGTCTGGTCCATATTCCAGTGCGTCAGTGATCAGACTGTCTGGTCTCTATTCCAGTGTGTCAGTGATCAGACTGTCTGGTCTCTATTCAAGTGTGTCAGTGATCAGACTGTCGGCTATATATTCCAGTGTGTCAGTGATCAGGCAGTCAGATCCCTATTCCAGTGTGTCAGTGATCAGACTGTTTGGTCCCTATTCCAGTGTGTCAGTGGTCAGCATGTCTGGTCTATATTCCAGTGTGTCAGTGATCAGACTGTCTGGTCTACATTCCAGTGTGTCAGTGGTCAGACTGCCTGGTCCACATTCCAGTGTGTCAGTGATCAGGCTGTTTGGTCCCTATTCCAGTGTGTCAGTGATCAGACTGTTTGGTCCCTATTCCAGTGTGTCAGTGATCAGAATTTCTGGTCTATATTCCAGTGTGTCAGCGATCAGACTGTCTGGTCTACATTCCAGTGTGTCAGTGATCAGACTGCCTGGTCCACATTCCAGTGTGTCAGTGATCAGGCTGCCATGTCTCTATTCCAGTGTGTCAGTGATCAGACTGTCTGGTCTGTATTCCGGTGTGTCAGTGATCACACTTTCTGGTCCATATTCCAGTGTGTCAGTGATCAGACTGTCAGGTCTATATTCCAGTGTGTCAGGGATTAGACTGTCTGGTCTCTATTCAAGTGTGTCAGTGATCAGACTGTCTGGTCTATATTCCAGTGTGTCAGTGATCAGACTGCCTGGTTTCTATTCCAGTGTGTCAGTGATCAGACTGCCTGGTCCACATTCCAGTGTGTCAGTGATCAGGCTGCCATGTCTCTATTCCAGTGTGTCAGCGATCAGGCTGCAATGTCTCTATTCCAGTGTGTCTGTGATCAGACTGCCTGGTCTATATTCCAGTGTGTCAGTGATCAGACCGTCTGGTTTCTATTCCAGTGTGTCAGTGATCAGACTGCCTGGTCCACCTTCCAGTGTGTCAGTGATCAGGCTGCAATGTCTCTATTCCAGTGTGTCAGTGATCAGGCTGCCATGTCTCTATTCTAGTGTGTCAGTGATCAGACTGTCTGGTCTGTATTCCGGTGTGTCAGTGATCAGACTGCCTGGTCCCTATTCAAGTGTGTCAGTGATCAGACTGTCTGGTTTCTATTCCAGTGTGTCAGTGATCAGACTGTCTGGTCTCTATTGAAGTGTGTCAGTGATCAGACTGTCTGGTCCATATTCCAGTGTGTCAGTGATCAGACTGTCTGGTCTCTATTCCAGTGTGTCAGTGATCAGACTGTCTGGTCTCTATTGAAGTGTGTCAGTGATCAGACTGTCAGGTCTATATTCCAGTGTGTCAGTGATCAGACTGTCTGGTCTGTATTCCGGTGTGTCAGTGATCAGACTATTTGGTCCCTATTCCAGTGTGTCAGTGACCAGACTGTCAGGTCTATATTCCAGTGTGTCAGTGATCAGACTGTCTGGTCTGTATTCCGGTGTGTCAGTGATCAGACTGTCTGATCCCTATTCCAGTGTGTCAGTGATCAGACTGTCTGGTCTATATTCCAGTGTGTCAGTGACCAGACTGTCTGGTCTGTATTCCGGTGTGTCAGTGATCAGACTGTCTGATCCCTATTCCAGTGTGTCTGTGATCAGACTGCCTGGTCTATATTCCAGTGTGTCAGTGATCAGACCGTCTGGTTTCTATTCCAGTGTGTCAGTGATCAGACTGTCTGGTCCATATTCCAGTGTGTCAGTGATCAGGCTGCCATGTCTCTATTCCAGTGTGTCAGTGATCAGGCTGCCATGTCTCTATTCTAGTGTGTCAGTGATAGGACTGTCTGGTCTGTATTCCGGTGTGTCAGTGATCAGACTGCTTGGCCCCTATTCAAGTGTGTCAGTGATCAGACTGTCTGGTCCATATTCCAGTGCGTCAGTGATCAGACTGTCTGGTCTCTATTCCAGTGTGTCAGTGATCAGACTGTCTGGTCTCTATTCAAGTGTGTCAGTGATCAGACTGTCAAGTATATATTCCAGTGTGTCAGTGATCAGGCAGTCAGATCCCTATTCCAGTGTGTCAGTGATCAGACTGTTTGGTCCCTATTCCAGTGTGTCAGTGGTCAGAATGTCTGGTCTATATTCCAGTGTGTCAGTGATCAGACTGTCTGGTCTACATTCCAGTGTGTCAGTGATCAGACTGCCTGGTCCACATTCCAGTGTGTCAGTGATCAGGCTGTTTGATCCCTATTCCAGTGTGTCAGTGATCAGACTGTTTGGTCCCTATTCCAGTGTGTCAGTGATCAGAATGTCTGGTCTATATTCCAGTGTGTCAGTGATCAGACTGTCTGGTCTACATTCCAGTGTGTCAGTGATCAGGCTGCCATGTCTCCATTCCAGTGTGTCAGTGATCAGACTGTCTGGTCTGTATTCCGGTGTGTCAGCGATCACACTTTCTGGTACATATTCCAGTGTGTCAGTGATCAGACTGACAGGTCTATATTCCAGTGTGTCAGGGATTAGACTGTCTGGTCTCTATTCAATTGTGTCAGTGATCAGACTTTCTGGTCTATATTCCAGTGTGTCAGTGATCAGACTGCCTGGTTTCTATTCCAGTGTGTCAGTGATCAGACTGCCTGGTCCACATTCCAGTGTGTCAGTGATCAGGCTGCCATGTCTCTATTCCAGTGTGTCAGTGATCAGGCTGCAATATCTCTATTCCAGTGTGTCTGTGATCAGACTGCCTGGTCTATATTCCAGTGTGTCAGTGATCAGACCGTCTGGTTTCTATTCCAGTGTGTCAGTGATCAGACTGCCTGGTCCACATTCCAGTGTGTCAGTGATCAGGCTGCAATGTCTCTATTCCAGTGTGTCAGTGATCAGGCTGCCATGTCTCTATTCTAATGTGTCAGTGATCAGACTGTCTGGTCTGTATTCCGGTGTGTCAGTGATCAGACTGTCTGGTCTCTATTCCAGTGTGTCAGTGATCAGACTGTCTGGTCTCTATTGAAGTTTGTCAGTGATCAGACTGTCAGGTCTATATTCCAGAGTGTCAGTGATCAGACTGTCTGGTCTGTATTCCGGTGTGTCAGTGATCAGACTATTTGGTCCCTATTCCAGTGTGTCAGTGACCAGACTGTCAGGTCTATATTTTAGTGTGTCAGTGATCAGACTGTCTGGTCTGTATTCCGGTGTGTCAGTGATCAGACTATTTGGTCCCTATTCCAGTGTGTCAGTGACCAGACTGTCTGGTCTCTATTCCAGTGTGTCAGTGATCAGACTGTCTGGTCTCTATTCAAGTGTGTCAGTGATCAGACTGTCAAGTATATATTCCAGTGTGTCAGTGATCAGGCCGTCTGGTTTCTATTCCAGTGTGTCAGTGATCAGACTGCCTGGTCCACATTCCAGTGTGTCAGTGATCAGGCTGCCATGTCTCTATTCCAGTGTGTCAGTGATCAGGCTGCAATATCTCTATTCCAGTGTGTCTGTGATCAGACTGCCTGGTCTATATTCCAGTGTGTCAGTGATCAGACCGTCTGGTTTCTATTCCAGTGTGTCAGTGATCAGACTGCCTGGTCCACATTCCAGTGTGTCAGTGATCAGGCTGCAATGTCTCTATTCCAGTGTGTCAGTGATCAGGCTGCCATGTCTCTATTCTAGTGTGTCAGTGATCAGACTGTCTGGTCTGTATTCCGGTGTGTCAGTGATCAGACTGCCTGGTCTCTATTCCAGTGTGTCAGTGATCAGACTGTCTGGTCTCTATTGAAGTGTGTCAGTGATCAGACTGTCAGGTCTATATTCCAGTGTGTCAGTGATCAGACTGTCTGGTCTGTATTCCGGTGTGTCAGTGATCAGACTATTTGGTCCCTATTCCAGTGTGTCAGTGACCAGACTGTCAGGTCTATATTTTAGTGTGTCAGTGATCAGACTGTCTGGTCTGTATTCCGTTGTGTCAGTGATCAGACCGTCTGGTTTCTATTCCAGTGTGTCAGTGATCAGACTGCCTGGTCCACATTCCAGTGTGTCAGTGATCAGGCTGCAATGTCTCTATTCCAGTGTGTCAGTGATCAGGCTGCCATGTCTCTATTCTAGTGTGTCAGTGATCAGACTGTCTGGTCTGTATTCCGGTGTGTCAGTGATCAGACTGTCTGGTCTCTATTCCAGTGTGTCAGTGATCAGACTGTCTGGTCTCTATTGAAGTTTGTCAGTGATCAGACTGTCAGGTCTATATTCCAGTGTGTCAGTGATCAGACTGTCTGGTCTGTATTCCGGTGTGTCAGTGATCAGACTATTTGGTCCCTATTCCAGTGTGTCAGTGACCATACTGTCAGGTCTATATTTTATTGTGTCAGTGATCAGACTGTCTGGTCTGTATTCCGGTGTGTCAGTGATCAGACTGTCTGATCCCTATTCCAGTGTGTCAGTGATCAGACTGTCTGGTCTATATTCCAGTGTGTCAGTGACCAGACTGTCTGGTCTGTATTCCGGTGTGTCAGTGATCAGACTGTCTGATCCCTATTCCAGTGTGTCTGTGGTCAGACTGCCTGGTCTATATTCCAGTGTGTCAGTGATCAGACCGTCTGGTTTCTATTCCAGTGTGTCAGTGATCAGACTGTCTGGTCCATATTCCAGTGTGTCAGTGATCAGGCTGCAATGTCTCTATTCCAGTGTGTCAGTGATCAGACTGTCTGTTCCATATTCCAGTGTGTCAGTGATCAGACTGCCTGGTTTCTATTCCAGTGTGTCAGTGATCAGACTGCCTGGTCCACATTCCAGTGTGTCAGTGATCAGGCTGCAATATCTCTATTCCAGTGTGTCAGTGATCAGGCTGCCATGTCTCTATTCGAGTGTGTCAGTGATAGGACTGTCTGGTCTGTATTCCGGTGTGTCAGTGATCAGACTGCTTGGCCCCTATTCAAGTGTGTCAGTGATCAGACTGTCTGGTCCATATTCCAGTGCGTCAGTGATCAGACTGTCTGGTCTCTATTCCAGTGTGTCAGTGATCAGACTGTCTGGTCTCTATTCAAGTGTGTCAGTGATCAGACTGTCAAGTATATATTCCAGTGTGTCAGTGATCAGGCAGTCAGATCCCTATTCCAGTGTGTCAGTGATCAGACTGTTTGGTCCCTATTCCAGTGTGTCAGTGGTCAGAATGTCTGGTCTATATTCCAGTGTGTCAGTGATCAGACTGTCTGGTCTACATTCCAGTGTGTCAGTGATCAGACTGCCTGGTCCACATTCCAGTGTGTCAGTGATCAGGCTGTTTGATCCCTATTCCAGTGTGTCGGTGATCAGACTGTTTGGTCCCTATTCCAGTGTGTCAGTGATCAGAATGTCTGGTCTATACTCCAGTGTGTCAGTGATCAGACTGTCTGGTCTACATTCCAGTGTGTCAGTCATCAGGCTGCCATGTCTCTATTCCAGTGTGTCAGTGATCAGACTGTCTGGTCTGTATTCCGGTGTGTCAGCGATCACACTTTCTGGTCCATATTCCAGTGTGTCAGTGATCAGACTGACAGGTCTATATTCCAGTGTGTCAGGGATTAGACTGTCTGGTCTCTATTCAAGTGTGTCAGTGATCAGACTTTCTGGTCTATATTCCAGTGTGTCAGTGATCAGACCGTCTGGTTTCTATTCCAGTGTGTCAGTGATCAGACTGCCTGGTCCACATTCCAGTGTGTCAGTGATCAGGCTGCCATGTCTCTATTCCAGTGTGTCAGTGATCAGGCTGCAATATCTCTATTCCAGTGTGTCTGTGATCAGACTGCCTGGTCTATATTCCAGTGTGTCAGTGATCAGACCGTCTGGTTTCTATTCCAGTGTGTCAGTGATCAGACTGCCTGGTCCACATTCCAGTGTGTCAGGGATCAGGCTGCAATGTCTCTATTCCAGTGTGTCAGTGATCAGGCTGCCATGTCTCTATTCTAGTGTGTCAGTGATCAGACTGTCTGGTCTGTATTCCGGTGTGTCAGTGATCAGACTGCCTGGTCTCTATTCCAGTGTGTCAGTGATCAGACTGTCTGGTCTCTATTGAAGTGTGTCAGTGATCAGACTGTCAGGTCTATATTCCAGTGTGTCAGTGATCAGACTGTCTGGTCTGTATTCCGGTGTGTCAGTGATCAGACTATTTGGTCCCTATTCCAGTGTGTCAGTGACCAGACTGTCAGGTCTATATTTTAGTGTGTCAGTGATCAGACTGTCTGGTCTGTATTCCGTTGTGTCAGTGATCAGACTGTCTGATCCCTATTCCAGTGTGTCAGTCGTCAGACTGTCTGGCCTATATTCCAGTGTGTCAGTGACCAGACTGTCTGGTCTGTATTCCGGTGTGTCAGTGATCAGACTGTCTGATCCCTATTCCAGTGTGTCAGTGATCAGACTGTCTGGCCTATATTCCAGTGTGTCAGCGATCAGAATGCCTGGTCTATATTCCAGTATGTCAGTGATCAGACCGTCTGGTCTCTATTCCAGTGTGTCAGTGATCAGACTGTCTGGTCCACATTCCAGTGTGTCAGTGATCAGGCTGCCATGTCTCTATTCCAGTGTGTCAGTGATCAGGCTGCCTGGTCTCTATTCCAGTGTGTCAGTGATCAGACTGTCTGGTCTGTATTCCAGTGTGTCAGTGATCAGGCTGCCATGTCTCTATTCCAGTGTGTCAGTGATCAGACCGTCTGATTTCTATTCCAGTGTGTCAGTGATCAGACTGTCTGGTCCACATTCCAGTGTGTCAGTGATCAGGCTGTCTGGTCTGTATTCCGGTGTGTCAGTGATCAGACTGTCTTGGCTACATTCCAGTGTGTCAGTGATCAGACTGCCTGGTCCATATTCCAGTGTGTCAGTGATCACGTTGCCATGTCTCTATTCCAGTGTGTCAGTGATCAGGCTGCCATGTCTCTATTTCAGTGTGTCTGTGATCAGACTGCCTGGTCTATATTCCAGTGTGTCATTGATTAGACCGTCTTGTTTCTATTCCAGTGTGTCAGTGATCAGACTGCCTTGTCCACATTCCAGTGTGTCAGTGATCAGACTGTCTGGTTTGTATTCCAGTGTGTCAGTGATCAGACTGCCTGGTCCACATTCCAGTGTGTCAGTGATCAGGCTGCCATGTCTCTATTCCAGTGTGTCAGTGATCAGACTGTCTGGTCTGTATTCCAGTGTGTCAGTGATCAGGCTGCCATGTCTCTATTCCAGTGTGTCAGTGATCAGACTGTCTGGTCTGTATTCCGGTGTGTCACTGATCAGACTGCCTGTTCTCTATTCCAGTGTGTCAGTGATCAGACTGTCTGGTCCATATTCCAGTGCGTCAGTGATCAGACTGTCTGGTCTCTATTCCAGTGTGTTAGTGATCAGACTGCCTGGTCTGTATTCCGGTGTGTCAGTGATCAGACTGTCTGGTCTCTATTCCAGTGTGTCAGTGATCAGACTGCCTGGTCCACATTCCAGTGTGTCAGTGATCAGGCTGCCATGTCTCTATTCCAGTGTTTCAGTGATCAGACTGCCTGGTCTATATTCCAGTGTGTCAGTGATCAGGCTGCCATGTCTCTATTCCAGTGTTTCAGTGATCAGACTGCCTGGTCTATATTCTAGTGTGTCAGTGATCAGACTGTCTGGTCTGTATTCCGGTGTGTCAGTGATCAGACTGTCTGGTCTCTATTCAAGTGTGTCAGTGATCAGACTGTCAGGTCTATATTCCAGTGTGTCAGGGATTAGACTGTCTGGTCTCTATTCAAGTGTGTCAGTGATCAGACTGAATGGTTTTTATTCCAGTGTGTCAGTGATCAGACTGCCTGGTTTGTATTCCAGTGTGTCAGTGATCAGACTGCCTGGTCCACATTCCAGTGTGTCAGTGATCAGGCTGCCATGTCTCTATTCCAGTGTGTCAGTGATCAGACTGTCTGGTCTATATTCCAGTGTGTCAGTGATCAGACTGCTCGTCTCTATTCAAGTGTGTCAGTGATCAGACTGTCTGGTCCACATTCCAGTGTGTTAATGGTCAGACTGCCTGGTCCCTATTCCAGTGTGTTTGTGGTCAGACTGCCTGCTCCCTATTCCAGTGTGTTAGTGATCAGACTGTCTGGTCCCTATTCCAGTGTGTCAGTGGTCAGACTGCCTGGTCCCTTTTCCAGTATGTCAGTGATCACACTGTCTGGTCCCTTTTTCAGTGTGTTAGTGATCAGACTGTCTGGTCTATATTCCAGTGTGTCAGTGATCAGACTGCCTGGTCCCTATTCCAGTGTGTCAGTGATCAGACTGCCTGGTCCCTATTCCAGTATGTCAGTCATCACACTGTCTGGTCCCTATTTCAGTGTGTTAGTGATCAGACTGTCTGGCCTATATTCCAGTGTGTCAGTGATCAGACTGTCTGGTCTATATTCCAGTATGTCATTGATCAGACGGTCTGGTCTATATTCCAGTATGTCAGTGATCAGACTGTCTGGTCTATATTCCAGTGTGTCAGTGATCAGGCTGCCTGGTCCCTATTCCAGTGTGTCAGTGATCAGACTGCCTGGTCCCTATTCCAGTGTGTCAGTGATCAGACTGCCTGGTCTATCTTCCAGTGTGTCAATGAGCAGACTGACTGGTTCCTATTCCAATGTGTTAGTGATCAGACTGTCGGGTCTCTATTCCAGTGTGTTAATGATCTGACTACCTGGTCCATATTCCAGTGTTTCAGTGATCAGACTGTCTGGTCTGTATTCCGGTGTGTCAGTGATCAGACTATTTGGTCCCTATTCCAGTGTGTCAGTGACCAGACTGTCAGGTCTATATTTTAGTGTGTCAGTGATCAGACTGTCTGGTCTGTATTCCGGTGTGTCAGTGATCAGACTGTCTGATCCCTATTCCAGTGTGTCAGTGATCAGACTGTCTGGTCTATATTCCAGTGTGTCAGTGACCAGACTGTCTGGTCTGTATTCCGGTGTGTCAGTGATCAGACTGTCTGATCCCTATTCCAGTGTGTCTGTGGTCAGACTGCCTGGTCTATATTCCAGTGTGTCAGTGATCAGACCGTCTGGTTTCTATTCCAGTGTGTCAGTGATCAGACTGTCTGGTCCATATTCCAGTGTGTCAGTGATCAGGCTGCCATGTCTCTATTCCAGTGTGTCAGTGATCAGACTGTCTGTTCCATATTCCAGTGTGTCAGTGATCAGACTGCCTGGTTTCTATTCCAGTGTGTCAGTGATCAGACTGCCTGGTCCACATTCCAGTGTGTCAGTGATCAGGCTGCAATATCTCTATTCCAGTGTGTCAGTGATCAGGCTGCCATGTCTCTATTCTAGTGTGTCAGTGATAGGACTGTCTGGTCTGTATTCCGGTGTGTCAGTGATCAGACTGCTTGGCCCCTATTCAAGTGTGTCAGTGATCAGACTGTCTCGTCCATATTCCAGTGCGTCAGTGATCAGACTGTCTGGTCTCTATTCCAGTGTGTCAGTGATCAGACTGTCTGGTCTCTATTCAAGTGTGTCAGTGATCAGACTGTCAAGTATATATTCCAGTGTGTCAGTGATCAGGCAGTCAGATCCCTATTCCAGTGTGTCAGTGATCAGACTGTTTGGTCCCTATTCCAGTGTGTCAGTGGTCAGAATGTCTGGTCTATATTCCAGTGTGTCAGTGATCAGACTGTCTGGTCTACATTCCAGTGTGTCAGTGATCAGACTGCCTGGTCCACATTCCAGTGTGTCAGTGATCAGGCTGTTTGATCCCTATTCCAGTGTGTCGGTGATCAGACTGTTTGGTCCCTATTCCAGTGTGTCAGTGATCAGAATGTCTGGTCTATACTCCAGTGTGTCAGTGATCAGACTGTCTGGTCTACATTCCAGTTTGTCAGTGATCAGGCTGCCATGTCTCTATTCCAGTGTGTCAGTGATCAGACTGTCTGGTCTGTATTCCGGTGTGTCAGCGATCACACTTTCTGGTCCATATTCCAGTGTGTCAGTGATCAGACTGACAGGTCTATATTCCAGTGTGTCAGGGATTAGACTGTCTGGTCTCTATTCAAGTGTGTCAGTGATCAGACTTTCTGGTCTATATTCCAGTGTGTCAGTGATCAGACCGTCTGGTTTCTATTCCAGTGTGTCAGTGATCAGACTGCCTGGTCCACATTCCAGTGTGTCAGTGATCAGGCTGCCATGTCTCTATTCCAGTGTGTCAGTGATCAGGCTGCCATGTCTCTATTCCAGTGTGTCAGTGATCAGACTGCCTGGTCCACATTCCAGTGTGTCAGTGATCAGGCTGCCATGTCTCTATTCCAGTGTGTCAGTGATCAGGCTGCCATGTCTCTATTCCAGTGTGTCAGTGATCAGACTGTCTGGTCCATATTCCAGTGTGTCAGTGATCAGGCTGCCATGTCTCTATTCCAGTGTGTCAGTGATCAGGCTGCAATATCTCTATTCCAGTGTGTCTGTGATCAGACTGCCTGGTCTATATTCCAGTGTGTCAGTGATCAGACCGTCTGGTTTCTATTCCAGTGTGTCAGTGATCAGACTGCCTGGTCCACATTCCAGTGTGTCAGTGATCAGGCTGCAATGTCTCTATTCCAGTGTGTCAGTGATCAGGCTGCCATGTCTCTATTCTAGTGTGTCAGTGATCAGACTGTCTGGTCTGTATTCCGGTGTGTCAGTGATCAGACTGCCTGGTCTCTATTCCAGTGTGTCAGTGATCAGACTGTCTGGTCTCTATTGAAGTGTGTCAGTGATCAGACTGTCAGGTCTATATTCCAGTGTGTCAGTGATCAGACTGTCTGGTCTGTATTCCGGTGTGTCAGTGATCAGACTATTTGGTCCCTATTCCAGTGTGTCAGTGACCAGACTGTCAGGTCTATATTTTAGTGTGTCAGTGATCAGACTGTCTGGTCTGTATTCCGTTGTGTCAGTGATCAGACTGTCTGATCCCTATTCCAGTGTGTCAGTCGTCAGACTGTCTGGCCTATATTCCAGTGTGTCAGTGACCAGACTGTCTGGTCTGTATTCCGGTGTGTCAGTGATCAGACTGTCTGATCCCTATTCCAGTGTGTCAGTGATCAGACTGTCTGGTCTATATTCCAGTGTGTCAGCGATCAGACTGCCTGGTCTATATTCCAGTATGTCAGTGATCAGACCGTCTGGTCTCTATTCCAGTGTGTCAGTGGTCAGACTGTCTGGTCCACATTCCAGTGTGTCAGTGATCAGGCTGCCATGTCTCTATTCCAGTGTGTCAGTGATCAGGCTGCCATGTCTCTATTCTAGTGTGTCAGTGATCAGACTGCCTGGTCTATATTCCAGTGTGTCAGTGATCAGACTGCCTGGTCTCTATTCAAGTGTGTCAGTGATCAGACTGTCTGGTCTCTATTCCAGTGTGTCAGTGATCAGGCTGCCTGGTCTCTATTCCAGTGTGTCAGTGATCAGACTGTCTGGTCTGTATTCCAGTGTGTCAGTGATCAGGCTGCCATGTCTCTATTCCAGTGTGTCAGTGATCAGGCTGCCTGGTCTCTATTCCAGTGTGTCAGTGATCAGACTGTCTGGTCTGTATTCCAGTGTGTCAGTGATCAGACTGCCTGGTCTCTATTCCAGTGTGTCAGTGATCAGGCTGCCTGGTCTCTATTCCAGTGTGTCAGTGATCAGACTGTCTGGTCTGTATTCCAGTGTGTCAGTGATCAGGCTGCCATGTCTCTATTCCAGTGTGTCAGTGATCAGACCGTCTGATTTCTATTCCAGTGTGTCAGTGATCAGACTGTCTGGTCCACATTCCAGTGTGTCAGTGATCAGGCTGTCTGGTCTGTATTCCGGTGTGTCAGTGATCAGACTGTCTTGGCTACATTCCAGTGTGTCAGTGATCAGACTGCCTGGTCCATATTCCAGTGTGTCAGTGATCACGTTGCCATGTCTCTATTCCAGTGTGTCAGTGATCAGGCTGCCATGTCTCTATTTCAGTGTGTCTGTGATCAGACTGCCTGGTCTATATTCCAGTGTGTCATTGATTAGACCGTCTTGTTTCTATTCCAGTGTGTCAGTGATCAGACTGCCTTGTCCACATTCCAGTGTGTCAGTGATCAGACTGTCTGGTTTGTATTCCAGTGTGTCAGTGATCAGACTGCCTGGTCCACATTCCAGTGTGTCAGTGATCAGGCTGCCATGTCTCTATTCCAGTGTGTCAGTGATCAGGCTGCAATGTCTCTATTCCAGTGTGTCAGTGATCAGGCTGCCATGTCTCTATTCCAGTGTGTCAGTGATCAGACTGTCTGGTCTGTATTCCGGTGTGTCACTGATCAGACTGCCTGTTCTCTATTCCAGTGTGTCAGTGATCAAACTGTCTGGTCCATATTCCAGTGTGTCAGTGATCAAACTGTCTGGTCTATATTCCAGTGTGTCAGCGATCAGACTGCCATGTCTCTATTCCAGTGTTTCAGTGATCAGACTGCCTGGTCTATATTCCAGTGTGTCAGTGATCAGGCTGCCATGTCTCTATTCCAGTGTGTCAGTGATCAGGCTGCCATGTCTCTATTCCAGTGTGTCAGTGATCAGACTGTCTGGTCTGTATTCCGGTGTGTCAGTGATCAGACTGTCTGGTCTCTATTCCAGTATGTCATTGATCAGACGGTCTGGTCTATATTCCAGTGTGTCAGTGATCAGACTGTCTGGTCTCTATTCAAGTGTGTCAGTGATCAGACTGTCAGGTCTATATTCCAGTGTGTCAGGGATTAGACTGTCTGGTCTCTATTCCAGTATGTCAGTGATCAGACTGAATGGTTTTTATTCCAGTGTGTCAGTGATCAGACTGTCTGGTCCACATTCCAGTGTGTAAGTGATCAGGCTGCCATGTCTCTATTCCAGTGTGTCAGTGATCAGACTGTCTGGTCCATATTCCAGTGCGTCAGTGATCAGACTGCCTGGTTTGTATTCCAGTGTGTCAGTGATCAGACTGCCTGGTCCACATTTCAGTGTGTAAGTGATCAGGCTGCCATGTCTCTATTCCAGTGTGTCAGTGATCAGACTGTCTGGTCTATATTCCAGTGTGTCAGTGATCAGACTGTCTCGTCTCTATTCAAGTGTGTCAGTGATCAGACTGTCTGGTCCACATTCCATTGTGTTAATGGTCAGACTGCCTGGTCCCTATTCCAGTGTGTTTGTGGTCAGACTGCCTGCTCCCTATTCCAGTGTGTTAGTGATCAGACTGTCTGGTCCCTATTCCAGTGTGTCAGTGGTCAGACTGCCTGGTCCCTTTTCCAGTATGTCAGTGATCACACTGTCTGGTCCCTTTTTCAGTGTGTTAGTGATCAGACTGTCTGGTCTATATTCCAGTGTGTCAGTGATCAGACTGCCTGGTCCCTATTCCAGTGTGTCAGTGATCAGACTGCCTGGTCCCTATTCCAGTATGTCAGTCATCACACTGTCTGGTCCCTATTTCAGTGTGTTAGTGATCAGACTGTCTGGTCTATATTCCAGTGTGTCAGTGATCAGACTGTCTGGTCTATATTCCAGTATGTCATTGATCAGACTGTCTGGTCTATATTCCAGTGTGTCAGTGATCAGGCTGCCTGGTCCCTGTTCCAGTGTGTCAGTGATCAGACTGCCTGGTCCCTATTCCAGTGTGTCAGTGATCAGACTGCCTGGTCTATCTTCCAATGTGTCAATGAGCAGACTGACTGGTTCCTATTCCAATGTGTTAGTGATCAGACTGTCGGGTCTCTATTCCAGTGTGTTAATGATCTGACTACCTGGTCCATATTCCAGTGTTTCAGTGATCAGACTGTCTGGTTCCTATTCCAGTGTGTCAGTGATCAGACTGTCTGGTCTATATTCCAGTGTGTCAGTGATCAGACTGCCTGGTTTCTATTCCAGTGTGTCAGTGATCAGACTGCCTGGTCCATATTCCAGTTCGTAAGTGATCAGGCTGCCATGTCTCTATTCCAGTGTGTCAGTGATCAGACTGTCTGGTCTATATTCCAGTGTGTCAGTGATCAGACTGCCTCGTCTCTATTCAAGTGTGTCAGTGATCAGACTGTCTGGTCCACATTCCAGTGTGTCAGTGATCAGACTGTCTGGTCCATCTTCCAGTATGTCAGTGATCACACTGTCTGGTCCCTATTCCAGTGTGTTAGTGATCAGACTGTCTGGTCTATATTCAAGTGTGTCAGTGATCAGGCTGTCTGGTCCCTATTCCAGTGTGTAAGTGATCAGACTGTCTGGTCCATCTTCCAGTATGTCAGTGATCAGACTGTCTGGTCCCTATTCCAGTGTGTCAGTGATCAGACTGCCTGGTTTCTATTCCAGTGTGTCAGTGATCAGAATGCCTGGCCTACATTCCAGTGTGTCAGTGATCAGGCTGTCAGGTCTATATTCCAGTGTGTCTGTGATCAGACTGCCTGGTCTATATTCCAGTGTGTCAGTGATCAGACCGTCTGGTTTCTATTTCAGTGTGTCAGTGATCAGACTGTCTGGTCCATATTCCAGTGTGTCAGTGATCAGACTGTCTGGTCTTTATTCCAGTGTGTAAGTGATCAGACTGCCTGGTTCCTATTCCAATGTGTTAGTGATCAGACTGTCTGGTCTCTATTCCAGTGTGTTAATGATCAGACTGCCTGGTCCATATTCCAGTGTGTCAGTGATCAGACTGTCTGGTCTATATTCCAGTGTTTCAGTGATCAGACTATCTAGTCCCTATTCCAGTGTGTTAGTGGTCAGACTGCCTGGTCCCTATTCCAGTGTGTTAGTGGACAGACTGCCTGGTCCCTATTCCAGTGTGTCAGTGATCAGACTGTCTGGTCCCTATTCCAGTATGCCAGTGATCACACTGTCTGGTCCCTATTCCAGTGTGTTAGTGATCAGACTGTCTGGTCCCTATTCCAGTATGCCAGTGATCACACTGTCTGGTCCCTATTCCAGTGTGTTAGTGATCAGACTGTCTGGTCCCTATTCCAGTGTGTCAGTGATCAGACTGCCTGGTCCCTATTCCAGTATGCCAGTGATCACACTGTCTGGTCCCTATTCCAGTGTGTTAGTGATCAGACTGTCTGGTCCCTATTCCAGTGTGTCAGTGATCAGACTGCCTGGTCCCTATTCCAGTATGCCAGTGATCACACTGTCTGGTCCCTATTCCAGTGTGTTAGTGATCAGACTGTCTGGTCTATATTCAAGTGTGTCAGTGATCAGGCTGTCTGGTCCCTATTCCAGTGTGTAAGTGATCAGACTGCCTGGTCTATCTTCCAATGTGTCAGTGATCAGACTGTCTGGTCCCTATTCCAGTATGTCAGTGATCAGACTGTCTGGTCCCTAATCCAGTGTGTCAGTAATCAGACTGTCTGGTCCCTATTCCAGTGTGTCAGTGATCAGACTGTCTGGTCCCTATTCCAGTATGTCAGTGATCACACTTCTGGTCCCTATTCCAGTGTTTCAGTGATCAGACTGCCTGGTCCCTATTCCAGTATGTCAGTGATCACACTGCCTGGTCCCTATTCCAGTGTGACAGTGATCAGACTGTCTGGTCCCTATTCCAGCATGTCAGTGGTCAGACTGCCTGGCCCTTATTCCAGTATGTCAGTGATCAGACTGTCTGGTCCCTGTTCCAGTATGTCAGTAATCAGACTGTTTGGTCCCTATTCCAGTGTGTCGGTAATCAGACTGTCTGGTCCATATTCCAGTTTGTCAGTGATCAGACTGTTTGGTCCCTATTCCAGTGTGTCAGTGATCAGACTGTCTTGTCTACATTGCAGTGTGTCAGTGATCAGACTGTCTGGTCCCTATTCCAGTGTGTTAGTGATTAGACTGTCTGGTCTATATTCCAGTGTGTCAGTGATCAGACTGTCGGGTCCCTATTCCAGTGTGTTAATGATCAGAATGCCTGGTCCATATTCCAGTGTGTCAGTGATCAGACTGTCTGGTCCATATTCCAGTGTGTAAGTGATCAGACTGCCTGGTCTATATTCCAGTGTTTCAGTGATCAGACTGTCTGGTCTCTATTCCAGTGTGTTAATGGTCAGACTGCCTGGTCCCTATTCCAGTGTGTTTGTGGTCAGACTGCCTGGTCCCTATTCCAGTGTGTCAGTGATCAGACTGTCTGGTCCATATTCCAGTGTGTCAGTGGTCAGACTGCCTGGTCCCTATTCCAGTATGTCAGTGATCACACTGTCTGGTCCCTATTTTAGTGTGTTAGTGATCAGACTGTCTGGTCTATATTCCAGTGTGTCAGTGATCAGACTGCCTGGTCCCTATTCCAGTGTGTCAGTGATCAGACTGCCTGGTCCCTATTCCAGTATGTCAGTGATCAGACTGTCTGGTCCCTATTTCAGTGTGTTAGTGATCAGACTGTCTGGTCTATATTCCAGTGTGTCAGGGATCAGACTGTCTGGTCTATATTCCAGTATGTCAGTGATCAGGCTGCCTGGTCCCTATTCCAGTGTGTCAGTGATCAGACTGCCTGGTCTATCTTCCAATGTGTCAGTGAGCAGACTGTCTGGTTCCTATTCCAATGTGTTAGTGATCAGACTGTCGGGTCTGTATTCCAGTGTGTTAATGATCTGACTACCTGGTCCATATTCCAGTGTTTCAGTGATCAGACTGTCTGGTTTCTATTCCAGTGTGTCAGTGATCAGACTGTCTGGTTCCTATTCCAGTGTGTCAGTGATCAGACTGTCTGGTCTATATTCCAGTGTGTCAGTGATCAGGCTGCCTGGTCCCTATTCCAGTGTGTCAGTGATCAGACTGCCTGGTCTATCTTCCAATGTGTCAGTGAGCAGACTGTCTGGTTCCTATTCCAATGTGTTAGTGATCAGACTGTCGGGTCTCTATTCCAGTGTGTTAATGATCTGACTACCTGGTCCATATTCCAGTGTGTCAGTGATCAGACTGTCTGGTCCCTGTTCCAGTATGTCAGTAATCAGACTGTTTGGTCCCTATTACAGTGTGTCAGTAATCAGACTGTCTGGTCCATCTTCCAGTATGTCAGTGATCAGTCTGTTTGGTCCCTATTCCAGTGTGTCCGTGATCAGACTGTCTGGTCCCTATTCCAGTGTGTCAGTGATCAGACTGTCTGGTCCCTATTCCAGTGTGTCAGTGATCAGACTGTCTGGTCTCTTTCAGTGTGTCAGTGATCAGACTGCCTGGTCTATCTTCCAATGTGTCAGTGAGCAGACTGTCTGGTTCCTATTCCAGTGTGTTAGTGATCAGACTGTCTGGTCCATATTCCAGTATGTCAGTGATCAGACTGTTTGGTCCCTATTCCAGTGTGTCAGTGATCAAACTTACTGGTCCCTATTCCAGTGTGTCAGTAATCAGACTGTCTGGTCCATCTTCCAGTGTGTCAGTGATCAGACTGTCTGGTCCCTATTCCAGTGTGTCAGTGATCAGACTGTCTGGTCCCTATTCCAGTGTGTCAGTGATCAGACTGTCTGGTCTATATTCCAGTGTGTCAGTGATCAGGCTGCCTGGTCCCTATTCCAGTGTGTCAGTGATCAGACTGCCTGGTCTATCTTCCAATGTGTCAGTGAGCAGACTGTCTGGTTCCTATTCCAATGTGTTAGTGATCAGACTGTCGGGTCTCTATTCCAGTGTGTTAATGATCTGACTACCTGGTCCATATTCCAGTGTGTTAGTGATCAGACTGTCTGGTCCCTGTTCCAGTGTGTCAGTAATCAGACTGTTTTGTCCCTATTCCAGTGTGTCAGTAATCAGACTGTCTGGTCCATCTTCCAGTATGTCAGTGATCAGACTGTTTGGTCCCTATTCCAGTGTGTCCGTGATCAGACTGTCTTGTCTACATTGCAGTGTGTCAGTGATCAGACTGTCTGGTCCCTATTCCAGTGTGTTAGTGATCAGACTTTCTGGTCCATATTCCAGTATGTCAGTGATCAGACTGTTTGGTCCCTATTCCAGTGTGTCAGTGATCAGACTTACTGGTCCCTATTCCAGTGTGTCAGTGATCAGACTGTCTGGTCCATCTTCCAGTGTGTCAGTGATCAGACTGTCTGGTCCCTATTCCAGTGTGTCAGTGATCAGACTGTCTGGTCCCTATTCCAGTGTGTCAGTGATCAGACTGTCTGGTCCCTATTCCAGTGTGTCAGTGATCAGACTGTCTGGTCCCTATTCCAGTGTGTCAGTGATCAGACTGTCTGGTCCCTATTCCAGTGTGTCAGTGATCAGACTGTCTGGTCCCTATTCCAGTGTGTCAGTGATCAGACTGTCTGGTCTCTTCCAGTGTGTCAGTGATCAGACTGTATGGTTAGTAAAGGTGAACATGGCAAAGTTCACTATTCCCTGAACACAATGTCACACAGAGCACCCTTAGCGTCAGAGTCGGTGCAGCCTGCAGCCAATCCTACAAAGTTTGACGCAGCAGGTTGACTGGTGGGTGGAGCTACCGTTTCACCCTGCTCAAACTGCACCAGAATTCCGATTAAACTGTTGACCCCATTTTGCATGTATTCATGAGGCACTCACCTGCTCCAAGTTACAAGTTATAATGGTGACCTGTGGCTTTACTGTGGGAATGGAGTCATCGGTTAAATTGATCCATTTTAAGAACCCCCCTCCACAACTCTTCTGACCGTCCATTCCCATCAGCTGAGATGGGTTAAAAAAGAATCAAGAAGCTCATTAGCTTTTTGTTATCGCCTACTGTAGCCCTGCTATTCATGTTGGATTGATGTCTGTGGCTTTTGGCTCCCTACAGGGCAGGATAACAATATAATCTGCAACAGTCCCATCCCTTTTTGATATATCAACTGTATCTGCCCATCTTCTTATCATTAATCCCTTCTCACTCCAGGTCCTCACTGACTTTTGAACATGTTTATCCAGTCTTCTCCGTCCTTGATAACAAACATCACACCACTCTAATATTCCTTGGATGGAAAGATCCGCCTGACTTCCTTTTCATTCTTAGCTTCCTGATCTTCAGCTTGTGTCCCCTGGTATTTGAACCCTTTGTCGGAGTGAACAGTTCTCCTGCATCAGTATTGTTAACCAATCCCTTTCAGTTCTTGCCAGTGAGCATCACGGTATATTTACAATGGTGTTTTATTAATAGCAGAGTTAATTAAAAGCAATGGGGTCAATCCCATCAGGAGGTCTGTCTGCACTTCATCACAGACATAGAAAATCAGGGATTAATGGGGGGAAATTACGAGGAAGTGGCAGTCGATGGATTCAGATGACCTCACAGACAGTGGGCATACAACTAATGTGGATTCATCCAAGCTGCCATTGTATTTTACTCCCTGACTATCCATTATCTTTATAAGCCATCTGCATTATTCACATTTTAGTGTAAATTAAATTGAGAACATTTCAGAACAAGCATTCATAGTAATTTAGATTGGTAATAGGCAAAAGATTTGTACAATTCGAAGAGAAACCAGAATGTACTGTGGTTTAGATTGGTGACTTATGTCAGTCAGCATCTGTTAGGTGGATTTATGATGTGAGCACATGTATTATTTTTACAGTTAACAACATAACTAATAAGAATATTATTTAACAGTAAGAATATACATTTGGAAATATTAGGTTGAATAATCACAGGAAAGATGGATTCAACCGATATTACGGCAGAGTAAATGGGGACAAAGAGGGGACCGATTCCGGCCTTGGGTTCTGTCTGTGTGGAGTCTGCACATTCTCCCCGTGTCTGCGTGACCTTCCACCGAGTGCTCCATTTTCTTCCTACAGTCCAATAATGTGCACGTTAGTTGGATTGACCATACTAAATTGCCCCTTGGTGTCACAAAGATGTGCAGGTTAGGTGGATTGGCCATGATCAATTTGCGGGGTTGTGGGAATAGGACGGGTGAGTGGACCTGGGTGGAGTGCTCTTTCGGAGGCTGGGTGCAGATGATTCTATGATTCAATGGAGGTTGTGATCATTGACAGTGTAGATGAGGTAGAGTTCACTGATGGTGAGAGGAAAACCTGGTTATGGTTTGGTGGAGATTTGATGATTTATTTTCTCTTGTCCTGGCTTCTATTTTGTTAAAAGGATGAAGACAGATGTTTTTTAAAACAATTTCCAATTTAGGGGCAATTTAGCGTGGCCAATCCACCTGTCCTGCACATCTTTGAGTTGTGGGGGTTGTGTCGGCTGGGTCAATGTGAACTGCACTTGATGCAGTGTAGCGAGAGACAGACCTCCAACACTTGATAAGATGCAACACGATTTTATTTAACATCTAAACTATTATACATGTTCAACTGTGGGTTGACACTATGCTGACTTGACTGGAGACCTGATACTAGCCTAACCAGACTAACCTAGCTACCACATGGTGCTTGCACTGGCTAGCTCACAAACTCTGTCTCAGAGGCTGGGTCCCGAGAGAGTGGGAAAACTGGAGGCCTCTGACTTTATAGTGGTCGTGTCCTGTCTGGTGATTGGCTGCTCTGTTCTGTGTGCTTACTGTCATCCTGTGTGTCAATCACTGCCTGTCTGCACTCCATTGTATACACAGATGTATACAATGTTGGGGCAGCACGGTAGCATTGTGGATAGCACAATTGCTTCACAGCTCCAGGGCCCCAGGTTCGATTTCGGCTTGGGTCACTGTCTGTGCGGAGTCTGCACATCCTCCCCGTGTGTGCGTGGGTTTCCTCCGGGTCCTCCGGTTTCCTCCCACAGTCCAAAGATGTGCAGGTTAGATAAGTTGCCCTTAGTGTCCAAAATTGCCCTTAGTGTTGAGTGGGGTTACTGGGTTATGGGGATAGGGTGGAGGTGTTGACCTTGGGTAGGGTGCTCTTTCCAAGAGCCAGTGCAGACTCGATGGGCCGAATGGCCTCCTTCTGCACTGTAAATTCTATGATAATCTATGATGTATATTATGACATCTCCCCCCCCCCTTTTTTTTTGTTCTGTATTGTGTGTGTTGGGATAATAAATATTAAGGTGCATGTGCGTGTGGATGTGTATATGTGCGTGACTATATACAGATTGTGATAAAATGACCTTATGTACAGAGGAAGGTGTCGCTAGTGCAGATATAGGGCAGATGAAACGGTAACAATGATATTTACAGAGGTCCAAACGATAAGGTAACACAGTTGTGCAAAAGTTCAGTCTATAAGTTTAGTCTCTGCGGCGGGCGATGAATTGTGGTTGACCGCCTCAAGGGCGGATCAGAGGCCGTCTGCACTTAGATAGGCGGGACGGCCGCCAATGCGGTTGTCGCAGAGGTCGGCAGGATTGCTGGTAGATTGGTGACCTCGTGGTAGGGCACGGCCGGAGGAAGCATTGTGTGAGGCGGGATATCATGGTTAGGTGGCAGGTGTGGAACTCTGCGCAGCGCCCATCTCTTGCGTCATAGGAAGGAGCCATCAGCCATGCGGACAAGGAACGATCTCGGGGCCACTTGCTTGACCACCACAGCTGTGGCGGACCAGCCGCAGTCAGGCAACTGCACACGAACACGATCAGTTGAGACCAGCTCGGGGAGATCCATGGCATGAGCGTCATATGCTGATTTCTGTTGGGCCCGAGACTGCTGCATCTTTTGTATGACCGTGAGGTGGTCAAGGTCTTGAACATGGATGGCTGGCACTGTGGTTCGCAGAGTGCGATTCATGAGCATCAGCGCGGGAGACAACCCAGTGGACAGCGGGGATGCTCTGTATGCCAGCAGCGCCAGGTTGAAGTCGGAGCCTGAGTCTACAGCCTTGCATAGTAATCTCTTGACGACATGGACCCCTTTTTTGGCCTTCCCGTTTGACTGCGGGTAGTGGGGCTGCAGGTTACGTGGCAAAAGTTGTATAGGCGGGCAAAATCAGACCATTCCTGGCTGTAAAAACAGGGACCGTTGTCACTCATCACCGTGAGCGGTATCCCATGCCTGGCAAACGTTTTTTTGCATGCTTTAATCACCGTCTTCAACGTGAGGTCGGACAGTTTCACCACTTCTGGGTAATTGGAGAAGTAGTCGACCAGGAGGACATAGTCACGCCCCTTTGCGTGGAAGAGGTCTACACCGACGTTGGACCATGGGGTGGTCACTATCTCATGTTGCTGCAGAGTTTCTTTGGGTTGAGCTGGCTGACATGTGAGGCAGTTGAGGACCGTGCTGGTAACGTCCTGGCTGATGCCCGGCCAATAGACTGCCTCTCGAGCTCTGCTTCGACATTTCTTGACCTCTAGGTGACCCTCATGGAGTTGGCCGAGCCCCATAGCTCGCATGCTCTGCGGAATCACAATCCTATCGAGCTTCATGAGGATGCCGTCCACCACCGTCAGCTCGTCCTTGACGTTGTAAAACTGGAGACACTGTCCCTTCTGCCAGTCCTTTGTGAGGTGCTGCATCACACACTGTAGCATAGGATCCATGGCCGTTTCCTCACAAATTTGGATGACCCTCTCATCAGTGGCCGGAAGGTTTTAGGCACACAATTGCACTGCGCATCGATTTGGCAGACAAAGTCAGTTTGTTCACATGGTGTGGTGATAGACCTGGAAAGGGCATCTGCAACAATGAGTTCCTTGCCTGGCGTGTAGACAAGTTCAAAGTTATAGCGGCGTAGCTTGAGAAGGATTCGTTGTAACCGAGGCGTCATGTCATTCAAATCCTTCTGGATTATGTGGACTAATGGCCTGTGGTCCGTCTCAACCGTGAATTTTGGGAGCCCATACACATAGTCGTGAAATTTGTCAATTCCCATTAGGAGGCCCAGGCATTCCTTCTCAATCTGAGCGTACCGTTGCTCAGTGTGCGTCATGGCTCTGGAGGCATACGCAACTGGGGCCCATGAGGAGGGGTCATCCCGTTGGAGGAGCACCACCCCAATACCGTCCTGGCTTGCATCAGTGGATATTTTGGTCTCTTTGGTAGGGTCGAAGAACGCCAGAACCGGGGCTGTGGTAAGTTTTGCCCTCAGCTCACGCCATTCGTTCTTATGAGCGGGCAGCCACTGGAATTCCATTGACTTTTGACAAGATGGCGGATGGCTGTGGTGTGTGCTGCCATGTTGGGAATGAACTTCCCGAGGAAGTTGACCATCCCTAGAAAGTGGAGGACCGCCTTCTTGTCCTCTGGGGTCTTTATGGCTTTGATCGCCGAGACCTTGTCAGCATCTGGCCGCATGCCTTGCTGCGAGATGTGGTCACCAAGGAATTTGATTTCTGATTGACCGAGCAAGCACTTGGCTCTGTGTGGTGGTATGTATTAGGGGTAATACGGTACACCACATGTCGACAGGCTATTGGTGGAGGGATGCCAGGTCCTGATAGGATCTGCCACCTACTGGACTCCATCCAGAAATGCCGGTATAAGAACCCAGTTTTTCCCTCCATTTCCCTCAGCAGTTGCATTCTGTAACCACGCTGCTGGGGATAAAGTTCTGCTTAATAAAGCCTTCAATTGACATTACCTCAACCTGCCTCGCGTCATATTGACGGTGCTACAATTTATTAAGCAGAATTTAAATTGAAGAAAACGACGTGGGAACATAGAGCTCCGAATCACCCCGGAGTGCCTGCGCATCGCACCCCAAGCAGCTAACTCGGCCTCTATCTTCAAACACTGGATGGCATGCTTTGAGGGCTACCTCCGAACGACCCCCGGCATACCGACTGACGAACAAAAGATGCAGGTCCTCTATTCCAGGGTGAGTCCTGATGTCTACTCCCTTATCGAGGACGAGGACGGTTTCACCGGTGCCATCGCCGCGCTGAAGGATATCTACATCCGGCCCGCCAACCAGGTTTTTGCTCGCTACCAGCTCACCACACGACGGCAATTTCCGGAGGAATCGCTGGACGAGTTTTATAACGCCCTGCAGATCCTGGGTCGAAACTGTAACTGCCCGGCGGTAACAGCGAGTGAACACACAGAGCTCCTGGTCCGCGATGCGTATGTGGCAGGTCTGGCCTCTTCCCAGATCCGCCAGAGGCTTCTGGAGAAAGAATCTCTGGGACTTACAGAAGCTCGGGCCCTGGCGGCATCCCTCGATGTGGCCTCGCGTAACGCCCGTGCCTACGCCCCCGACCGCACTACAGCCCCTTGGGCTCCATGGACCCCCGCTGCGGTCGACTCTCCGACACCCCCCCCACCCCCGCAAACCTGCGCGGCCAAAACACAAGACCAACCGGGGGGGCCCCGCTGCTATTTTTGCGGCCAGCCGAAACACCCTCGGCAGCGATGCCCGGCCCGCGCGGCTACCTGCAAAAGTTGCGGGAAGAAAGGCCACTACGCGACGGTGTGCAAGTCCCGCGGGGTTGCCGCTATCTCTGGGGAAGAAACAGGACCAGCCCCCCCCAGCGATCCACGTGTGACCAACGGACGCCGCAATTTTGGACCCCGGACGCCACGAGGGAGAGATGGGCGCCATTTTGTCCACCCCCGACCGCGCTCGATCCATGGACGCCGCCATCTTGGCTGAAGGACCCCGACACAGACGGCCACATACTGCCTGATTACAATGCGCACCTTCAACAACCACGTCTGGCTTCAACGACCCTCGACCAGTCGTGACCCCGGACGCTCCGGACTGCAACCACTACAGTCCTAGTGAATGGCTACGAGACGCCGTGTCTTATCGACTCTGGGAGCACGGAGAGCTTCATTCATCCGGACACGGTAAGGCGCTGTTCCCTCGTAATTTGGCCAAGCACCCAGAAAACTTTCCTGGCGGCGGGATCCCACTCCGTTCAGATCACGGGGTTCTGCATCGCTAACCTAACGGTGCAGGGGAGGGAGTTCCGAAATTACCGGCTGTATGTCCTCCCCCATCTCTGTGCGCCCACACTCCTAGGTTTGGACTTCCAATGCAACCTCCAGAGTTTAACATTTAAATTTGGCGGCCCTATACCCCCACTGACTGTCTGCGGCCTTGCGACCCTCAAGGTTGAACCGCCTTCCTTGTTTGCGAACCTCACACCGGATTGCAAACCCGTCGCCACAAGGAGCAGATGGTACAGCGCCCAGGACCGAGCATTTATCCGGTCCGAAGTCCAGAGGCTGCTGAAGGAAGGCATCATCCAGGCTAGCAACAGTCCCTGGAGAGCCCAGGTGGTAGTTGTTAAGACCGGGGAGAAACAGAGGATGGTCATCGACTATAGTCAGACCATCAACAGGTACACTCAGCTAGATGCGTACCCTCTCCCCCGCATATCCGACATGGTCAACCGGATTGCACAGTACAAGGTCTTTTCCACCGTGGACCTCAAGTCTGCCTACCACCAGCTCCCCATCCGTCTTGGTGACCGCAACTATACTGCCTTCGAAGCAGACGGGCGGTTATGCCACTTTTTAAGGGTTCCATTCGGCGTCACGAATGGAGTCTCGGTCTTCCAACAAGAGATGGACTGAATGGTTGACCAGCACGGTTTACGGGCCACGTTCCCGTATCTCGACAACGTCACCATCTGCGGCCACGACCAGCAGGACCACGACGCCAACCTCCAAAAATTCCTCCAGACCGCTCACACCCTGAACCTCACTTACAACAAAGAAAAATGCGTGTTCCGCACCAATCATCTAGCCATCCTGGGCTACATAGTGTGTAATGGAGTGATAGGCCCCGACCCTGAACGCATGCGCCCCCTCATGGAGTTCCCTCTCCCCCACTGTGCCAAAGCCCTGAAACGTTGCCTGGGCTTCTTTTCTTATTACGCCCAGTGGGTCCCCCAGTACGCAGACAAGGCCCGTGCACTAATCCAGTCCACTACTTTTCCCCTGACGACAGAGGCATGCCAGGCCTTTAGCCGCATCAAAACGGATATCGCAAAGGCCACAATGCGCGCCATCGACGAGTCCCTCCCCTTCCAGGTCGAGAGCGACGCATCGGATGTAGCTCTGGCGGCCACCCTCAACCAAGCAGGCAGACCCGTGGCCTTCTTCTCCCGAACCCTCCACGCCTCAGAAATCCGCCACTCCTCAGTGGAAAAGGAGGCACAAGCAATAGTGGAAGCTGTGCGACATTGGAGGCATTACCTGGCCGGTAGGAGATTCACTCTCCTCACTGACCAACGGTCGGTTGCCTTCATGTTCGATAATGCACAGCGGGGCAAGATCAAGAACGACAAGATCTTGCGGTGGAGGATCGAACTCTCCACCTTCAATTATGAGATCTTGTATCGTCCCGGAAAGCTGAACGAGCCATCCGATGCCCTATCTCGGGGCACATGTGCCAATGTACAAGTGGACCGTCTACAAGCCCTCCACGAGGACCTCTGCCACCCGGGGGTCACTCGTTTCTACCACTTCCTTAAGGCCCGCAACCTCCCTGACTCCGTCGAGGACGTCCGAACAGTCACCAGAAACTGCCAGATCTGCGCTGAGTGCAAACCGCACTTTTTCAGGCCAGATAGAGCGCACCTGGTTAAGGCCTCTCGACCCTTTGAACGCCTCAGTTTGGATTTCAAAGGCCCCCTCCCCTCCACCGATCGCAACGCGTACTTCCTGAACGTCGTTGACGAATACTCCCGTTTCCCTTTCGCCATCCCCTGCCCCAACATGACCGCGTCCACGGTCATTAAAGCCCTCGGTACCATTTTTACACTGTTCGGTTTCCCCGACTATATCCATAGCGACAGGGGGTCCTCCTTTATGAGTGACGAACTGCGTCAATTCCTGCTCAGCAGGGGCATAGCCTCGAGCAGGACGACCAGTTACAACCCCCGGGGGAACGGGCAGGTAGAAAGGGAGAATGGAACAGTCTGGAAGGCCGTCCTGCTGGCCCTCCAGTCTAGGAGCCTCCCAATTTCCCGCTGGCAGGAAGTCCTCCCGGATGCCCTTCACTCTATCCGGTCCCTGCTGTGCACCACCACGAATCAAACGCCTCACGAGCGCCTCCTCCTCTTTCCTAGGAAGTCTTCCTCTGGAACGCCACTTCCGACCTGGCTAGCAGCTCCGGGACCCATTCTGCTCCGGAAACATGTGCGGGCGCACAAGTCAGATCCGTTGGTGGAACGGGTGCATCTCCTTCACGCCAACCCGCAATACGCCTATGTGGAGTACCCCGATGGGCGACAGGACATGGTCTCCCTGCGAGATCTGGCGCCCGCCGGAGCTACCCACACCCCCCCAACGCCAATCACCACCTCCTCACTCCCGCCGGTTCATTCCGCAGCCACCCCCTTCCCGGGGGGTTCGGTTCTCCTCCCAGACCCGCCCAGGAGTAAGGACACAGGGGACAGCGCTACGCTCCCAGAGTCGACGGGACTCGAGCCAGCGCCATCACCACCACGCCCGAGACGATCGGAAAGGACGACCAGGGTGCCCATCCGGCTCATCGAATCACTTTAACTCTCAACGTTTTCAGTTATTGTGTCTTGTTATAGTTATGGCATCATGCCGACCCTGTTTGGCCCGTTGGCCCAGTTGAAGCGATAATTTTGTGTTTTGTTCAAAGTTACGGCACAGTACCGACTCTGTAAACCCCTACCACCATGCGAACCACCATCCCGCTGGGTTTTTTATCAACAAGGGGTGGGTGTGGTGGTATGTATTAGGGGTAATACGGTACACCACATGTCGACAGGCTATTGGTGGAGGGATGCCAGGTCCTGATAGGATCTGCCACCTACTGGACTCCACCCAGAAATGCCGGTATAAGAACCCAGTTTTTCCCTCCATTTCCCTCAGCAGTTGCATTCTGTAACCATGCTGCTGGGGATAGAGTTCTGCTTAATAAAGCCTTCAATTGACATTACCTCAACCTGCCTCGCGTCATATTGACGGTGTTACACTCTGTTGAGTCGGAGGCCATGCTCAGGGATTCTGTGGAATACCTGCTTGAGGCAATTGATGTGTTCTTGAGGAGTTGTGGACCAGATTATGACATCGTCAACATACACGTGCACCACCTCAATACCCTCTATCATCTGTTCCATGATGCGGTGAAATACCTCTGAGGCAGAGATGATGCCAAAAGGCATCCGGTTGTAGCAGTAGCGACGGGGTACTGAATGTGCACAGCTTGCGACTGGATGCATCCAGCTATATTTGCCAGAACCCCTTGGAGGCGTCCAGCTTCGTAAAGAGTTTGGCATGAGCCATCTCGCCGGTCAACTCCTCTCGTTTTGGTATCAAGTAATGTTTCCTCGTAATGTTGTGGTTTAAATCCTTGGGATCGATGCAGATTCAAAGCTCCACTGACGGCTTCTTGACGCAGACCATGGAGCTGACCCAGTCCTGGGTTCTGTGACCTTTGATATGATGCCCTGGTCCTGGAGGTCCTGTAACTGCTGCTTGAGGCGGTCCTTCAGGGGTGCCGGCACCCGACGTGGTGTGTGGATCACAGGGGTGCCGTTTGGTTTGAGAAGGATTTTGTATCGGTATGGGTGTGTGCCCATTCCATCGAACACGCTGTGGTACTGCGTGATGATGTCATCAATTTCAGCTTGGAAGTTCTCATCTGGTGAGTCCGTCGCCTGTGAGGATGGCATGGTGTGGACTCGCTGAACCAAGTTCAGGGGTTTGCAGGCCCGAGCACCGAGCAGGGATGCTCTATCAGGTCCCACGATCTCAAATCGCAGTGTCGCTTTAAATGACTTATTGGAAACTCCGAGTTGGCATGAGCCACTGGCAGCTATGGCATTGCCATTGTAGTCAAGGAGCTGGCAGGCCGGTGGAAGAATGCTTGGTCTGACACGGATGGTGTCGAGATCGGATTTGGAGATGAGGTTCGCCAATGCGCCGGTGTCCAGTTTGAACCGGATGCGAGCCTTGTTGACTGTGAGGACAGCACAACACTTGTCGTCGGGATCCATGCTGAGGATCGGGAGGTGCTTCGCTGTCTTGGAGAAAGGCAGTGCATGCTTCGTAATGATGCCCACCCGGTATGGAGATTTGAGGCACGCAGCATCATGATCTGTTGGGCTGTCGGGGCCTGCTGTATTGAACAGACGCTTCTGCGCCGCGGCTGGGATCGCTGGATGCTGGGCAGTGGAGCAGATCTGCAAAGGGCTGCGTAGTGGCCAAGCTTGGCACACTGTAGACACCGTCGTGATTTTGCTGGACATTGCCGCTTTAAATGGACGGAGCCACAATTCGGACACGTCATAACACCAACGTCAACGCGTTCTGTGCGCCATCGAACAACGTACACACCTGCGCAGTCTGGTCATCGGTCTCGCCGTCCCCTCGGTCGTGGCTTGCGCAGGGGCCCGGGAAAATCGCGCCGAATGGCCACTCTCGTCGATACTTAGGCCCTGCATTTGTGCAATGGCCTGCACCCGTTCCGCCTTGTGGGAGGTTAGCTTTGCCGTTTCTGCCGCCCTGATGTGGGAGTACCGATTGTTAGCATGTTCGTGGAGAACGCACGTTTCGATGGCGATGGTGAGGGTGAGCTGCTTGACTTTCAGGAGCTGCTGGTGAAGGGAATCGGAGTGGACCCCGAAAACGATCTGCTCCCGGATCATGGAATCAATGGTCGAGTCATAGTTACATGACTGCGCAAGGATGCGGAGATGGGTCAGAAAGGATTGAAAAGGTTCATCCTTACCCTGAAGCCTCTGTTAGAAAACGTACCGTTCAATGCTCTCATTCACCTCAATGTCGCAGTGGCTGTCGAACTTCAGTAGGACTGTTTTAAATTTTGTCTTGTCTTCGCCTTCAGCGAATGTAAGGGAGTTGTAGATGTGGATGGCGTGGTCCCCGGCTGTGGAGAGGAATAGTGTGATCTTCCTGGCGTCCGATGCGGCCTCGAGATCGGTGGCTTCTAGATAGAGTTGGAACTTATGTTTGAAGATTTTCCAATTTGCACCTAGGTTGCCGGTGATGCGGAGCTGCGGAGGAGGGCGGACGTTTTCCATGTCACCGGATGGCTGTTTGCTGGTCAATGCTGATACACTCAAGGTAGGTCCGTCTGTTTGCTGGTCAACGCTGATTCACTCAAGGTAGGTCCGTCAATTTTCAGCATCACTCACTGGTACCATGATGTGTTAGGTAGGCTGGGTCGACGTGGACTGCACTTGATGCAGTGTAGCGAGAGACAGACTTCCAATACTTGATAAGATGCAACACGATTTTATTTAACATCTAAACTATTGTACATGTTTAACTGTGGGTTGACACTATGCTGACTTGACTGGAGACCTGATACTAGCCTAACCAGACTTACTAGCTACTACATGGTGTTTGCCCTGGCCAGCTCACTAACTCTGACTGTCTCAGAGGCTGGGGCCCGAGAGAGCGGGAAAACTGGTGCCCTCTGGCTTTATAGTGGTCGTGTCCTGTCTGAACATAGAACATAGAAAATACAGCACAGAACAGGCCCTTCGGCCCACGATGTTGTGCCGAACCTTTGTCCTAGATTAATCATAGATTATCATTGAATTTACAGTGCAGAAGGAGGCCATTCGGCCCCCTGAGTCTGCACCGGCTCTTGGAAAGAGCACCCCACCCAAACTCAACACCTCCACCCAATACCAAGGGCAATTTTGGACACTAAGGGCAATTTATCATGGCCAATCCACCTACCCTGCACATCTTTGGACTGTGGGAGGAAACCGGAGGACCCGGAGGAAACCCACGCACACACGGGGAGGATGTGCAGACTCCGCACAGACGGTGACCCAAGCCGGAATCGAACCTGGGACCCTGGAGCTGTGAAGCAATTGTGCTATCCACAATGCTACCGTGCTGCCCTTAAGAACAAATAAATCTACACTATATCATTTTACCGTAATCCATGTACCTATCCAATAGCTGCTTGAAGGTCCCTAATGTTTCCGATTCAACTACTTCCACAGGCAGTGCATTCCATGCCCCAACTACTCTCTGGGTAAAGAACCTACCTCTGATATCCCTCCTATATCTTCCACCTTTCACCTTAAATTTATGTCCCCTTGTAATGGTTTGTTCCACCCGGGGAAAAAGTCTCTGACTGTCTACTCTATCTATTCCCCTGATCATCTTATAAACCTCTATCAAGTCGCCCCTCATCCTTCTCCGTTCTAATGAGAAAAGGCCTAGCACCCTCAACCTTTCCTCGTAAGACCTACTCTCCATTCCAGGTAACATCCTGGTAAATCTTGTTTGCACCTTTTCCAAAGCTTCCACATCCTTCCTAAAATGAGGTGACCAGAACTGTACACAGTACTCCAAATGTGGCCTTATCAAAGTTTTGTACAGCTGCATCATCACCTCACGGCTCTTAAATTCAATCCCTCTGTTAATGAACGCGAGCACACCATAGGCCTTCTTCACAGCTCTATCCACTTGAGTGGCAACTTTCAAAGATGTATGAACATAGACCCCAAGATCTCTCTGCTCCTCCACATTGCCAAGAACTCTACCGTTAACCCTGTATTCCGCATTCATATTTGTCCTTCCAAAATGGACAACCTCACACTTTTCAGAGTTAAACTCCATCTGCCACTTCTCAGCCCAGCTCTGCATCCTATCTATGTCTCTTTGCAGCCGACAACAGCCCTCCTTACTATCCACAACTCCATCAATCTTCGTATCGTCTGCAAATTTACTGACCCACCCTTCAACTCCCTCATCCAAGTCATTAATGAAAATCACAAACAGCAGAGGACCCAGAACTGATCCCTGCGGTACTCCACTGGTAACTGGGATCCAGGCTGAATATTTGCCATCCACCACCACTCTCTGACTTCTATCGGTTAGCCAGTTCGTTATCCAACTGGCCAAATTTCCCACTATCCCATTCCTCCTTACTTTCTGCAGAAGCCTACCATGGGAAACCTTATCAAATGCCTTACTAATATCCATGTACACTACATCCACTGCTTTACCTTCATCCACATGCTTGGTCACCTCCTCAAAGAATTCAATAAGATTTGTAAGGCAAGACCTACCCCTCACAAATCCGTGCTGACTATCCCTAATCAAGCAGTGTCTTTCCAGATGCTCAGAAATCCTATCCTTCAGTACCCTTTCCATTACTTTGCCTACCACCGAAGTAAGACTAACTGGCCTGTAATTCCCAGGGTTATCCCTAGTCCCTTTTTTGAACAGGGGCACGACATTCGCCACTCTCCAATCCCTTGGTACCACCCCTGTTGACAGTGAGGACGAAAAGATCATTGCCAACGGCTCTGCAATTTCATCTCTTGCTTCCCATAGAATCCTTGGATATATCCCGTCAGGCCCGGGGGACTTGTCTATCCTCAAGTTTTTCAAAATGCCCAACACATCTTCCTTCCTAACAAGTATTTCCTCGAGCTTACCAGTCTGTTTCACACTGTCCTCTCCAACAATATGGCCCCTCTCATTTGTAAATACAGAAGAAAAGTACTCGTTCAAGACCTCTCCTATCTCTTCAGACTCAATACACAATCTCCCACTACTGTCCTTGATCGGACCTACCCTCGCTCTAGTCATTCTCATATTTCTCACATATGTGTAAAAGGCCTTGGGGTTTTCCTTGATCCTACCCGCCAAAGATTGTTCATGCCCTCTCTTAGCTCTCCTAATCCCTTTCTTCAATTCCCTCCTGGCTATCTTGTATCCCTCCAATGCCCTGTCTGAACCTTGTTTCCTCAGCCTTACATAATTCTCCTTTTTCCTCTTAACAAGACATTCAACCTCTCTTGTCAACCATGGTTCCCTCACTCGACCATCTCTTCCCTGCCTGACAGGGACATACATATCAAGGACACGTAGTACCTGTTCCTTGAACAAGTTCCACATTTCACTTGTGTCCTTCCCTGACAGCCTATGTTCCCAACTTATGCACTTCAATTCTTGTCTGACAACATCGGATTTACCCTTCCCCCAATTGTAAACCTTGCCCTGTTGCACGCACCTATCCCTCTCCATACTAAAGTGAAAGTCACAGAATTGTGGTCACTATCTCCAAAATGCTCCCCCACTAACAAATCTATCACTTGCCCTGGTTCATTACCAAGTACTAAATCCAATATTGCCCCTCCTCTGGCCGGACAATCTACATACTGTGTTAGAAAGGCTTCCTGGACACACTGCACAAACACCACCCCATCCAAACTATTTGTTCTAAAGAGTTTCCACTCAATATTTGGGAAGTTAAAGTCACCCATGACTACTACCCTGTGACTTCTGCACCTTTCCAAAATCTGTTTCCCAATCTGTTCCTCCACATCTCTGCTACTATTGGGGGGCCTATAGAAAACTCCTAACAAGGTGACTGCTCCTTTCCTATTTCTGACTTCAACCCATACTACCTCATTGGGGTGATACTCCTCGAACTGCCTTTCTGCAGCTGTGATACTATCTCGAATTAACAGTGCCACGCCCCCACCTCTTTTACCACCCTCCCTAATCTTATTGAAACATCTATAACCAGGGACCTCCAACAACCATTTCTGCCCCTCTTCTATCCAAGTTTCCGTGATGGCCACCACATCGTAGTCCCAAGTACCGATCCATGCCTTAAGTTCACCCACCTTATTCCTGCTGCTTCTTGCGTTGAAGTATACACGCTTCAACCCATCTCCGTGCCTGCAAGTACTCTCCTTTGTCAGTGTTCCCTTCCCCACTGCCTCATTACACGCTTTGGCGTCCTGAATATCGGCTACCTTAGTTGCTGGACTACAAATCCAGTTCCCATTCCCCTGCCAAATTAGTTTAAACCCTCCCGAAGAGTACTAGCAAACCTCCCTCCCAGGATATTGGTGCCCCTCTGGTTCAGATGCAACCCGTCCTGTTTGTACACGTCCCACCTTCCCCAGAATGCGCTCCAATTATCCAAATACCTGAAGCCCTCCCTCCTACACCATTCCTGCAGCCACGTGTTCAACTGCACTCTCTTCCTATTCCTAGCCTCGCTATCACGTGGCACTGGCAACAAACCAGAGATGACAACTCTGTCTGTCCTGGCCTTTAACTTCCAGCCTAACTCCCTAAACTTGTTTATTACCTCCACACCCCTTTTCCTACCTATGTCGTTGGTACCAATGTGCACCACAACTTCTGGCTGCTCACCTTCCTCCTTAAGTATCCTGAAGATTGGCTGCTCTGTTCTGTGTGCTTATTGGTCATCCTGTGTGTCAATCACTGCCTGTCTGCACCCCATTGTATATACATAGATGTATATTATGACAGGGGCAAGACTCACGCAGACACGGGGAGAATGTGCAAACTCCACACGGACAGTGATCCGGGACTGAGATCGAACCTGGGTTCTCGGATGAAGCCAGGTGCTGAAATGTAGATGGAACTGAATAATTTGGGATTTGTAGCACGTGTCTAATCTACATTGTAATTTTACAATCATAATTGAGCCAGTGTGCCAAACAATCCATGAGAAAAGATGGATTCTTATAACAGCAGCACCAGCAGCAGTTCAGCATTCCATGATATCCCCTGTCCTGAATTCTTGACCTTATGGATGTGGTTTTTCAGAAATGAATGAAACTTTGTTCACAATTCACTAATGAGAACCCCCCTGTCACTGATAACAGCCTGCGATTAAACCAGGCTGCTTGCAGCCATGGTATCATATTTGACCGTGAGATGAGCTTCCAACCTCATAGGATAGGTGGTGGCCTAGTGGTTAGTCACAGTAATGGCGACTATGAAACCATTGTTGATTGTAATTTTTAAAAATCCCATCAGGTTCACTAATGTCCTTCAAGAAAGGAAATCTGACATCCTTGCCTGGTCTGGCCTACATATGAAATTTACTCTTAAATGGCCTGTAGCAAACGACTCAGTTATATCAAACCACTACAGAGCTGGTTAAATGGAATAAAGCCAGGCAGGCCACAAGCATCGACTTAAGCATCTGTAATAGCGATGGAAAACCCAGGCCTGTCCATTACCAAGGGTGGCTCAGTAGCACCACTACTGACCAAGCTGACTGGGTCCTAACTCCTGAACTGGGACTGCGGCAGGTAGTGAGGAAACTAACAAGAGGGGAAAACCTACTAAAGTTGGTGACTTCCTCACCAACAGACCACAATCTGTTGTTAAGTAATGGGTTAAGAGACATTGCAATTAGTTGTCTCATTTATGTTAAGTATCCATTAATTGACACTGATATGCAAAGGGGCTTCAGGTGGCCTCGTCAGGTGTTGTGTTGTTAAGTGTTTTGTGCAGAGGCTGTGGAAGTGAAATAAATGGTGTTCAGTGAAAAGGAACAAGAACTTTAGACTCTTCATTTCACAGCAACTAAAACGTCTAACAATGGTAGCAGAGGATGGTTGCTGTGCAAATGTGAAGGTTTGAAAGATACAACTTTTCCTGATCAAACCAAGGAGTGAGTGAGAAGGAAAAAAAAAAGATACATGGCTGAACCCAGGATAAAGATGGCTGGATATGACTATCCTCCCTTATTTTCTGAAAGGGAATCGTACGACCAAAGGAGAAGTGCAGTAGTTATGTGGACTAGAGTAACTGCTTTGAGAAAGAGAAAACAAGGTATGGCATTGGCTCTTTCTCTACCATATGGCAGTAAAATCCGAAACAATGTGCTTTCTGAGCTGGAATTGGAAGAGTTAGACTCAGAAGCAGGTCTGGAGACTTTATTACATTATATGGATAAGATTTATAAGAAAGATGACTTGTTAAGGGCGTTTGAATCATGGTCGGATTTTGATAAGTTCTGGAAAATGGAGGATATCTCCATGGAAGACTATATAATGGAATTTGGCAGACTATATAAAAGGTTGCAGAAACACAATCTGGAATTTCCACAGTCTGTGTTGACGTTTAAATTACTTGACTGTGCTAGAGTGAGCAACATGGATAGGCTCCTGGCTTTGACAGGAGTTCAGTTTACTGATAAGGATACCTTATTCGAACAGATGACAAAAGTTTTACAAAAGTTTCTGGGGAAACATATGATTCCGATGGCTCTGATGACCCAAATAGGTCAGCCTGCAATAAGGCAGAATATGGAAGATACACTAGTAACAGGATGGCAAAATCGTATGGCTACGAACAGGGCTCAAGACTATAGACGGAGACCGAGACAAGGAAATTATGAAGACAGAAACCCAGTTAGAACCTACAATAGGAAGATGAACACCAAAAATGCATGGGGCATGATAAATCGATGTTTTCGATGTGACTCTCAATACCATTATGCTTTCAACTGTCCAACTCGTTATGATAGAGTGTTTGAAACGATACATGACACGGAAGAGTCAGAAGAGGAAATAGATAGTGACCAGAAAGAATGCATTGTCCTATTGACAAGCAGTTTACACCGGTAATGAGGGTGTTGGTTGCAGAATCCTTCAACTGTGCTGTATTGGACAGTGGCTGCACATCTACTGTGTGTGGTATTGACTGGTTAAGATGTTATCTGGACTCTTTGAATGCTGAACATTTAAATGCATTACATAGCAGTAGAAAAGCTTTTTTGGAAGCAGAAGTCTCTGAAAGAATTCGCAGAGCTTTAAGACATAACGTACGGCCATCAGATGCCGTTTTTCAGCAAGGAGACATGGTATACTATAAGAGAGACAATTCTAATGAATGAAAAGGCCCAGGGAAGATCATAGGCATAGATGGCAAAACAATTATTTTGCAACATGGTAATCAAACTGTTAGGGTCCATTCATCAAGTATAATGGGTACAGATTACAAATTTTCAAATTTAGACCGAGCAGACAGACATGACGAGGAACCAGAGTCATCTGGTACTCATGTGTTACAGAACTATGAGGATCAATTAACTGATATAGACAGGGTTTCTGTGGAGGAACACAACACTTCTGGTGAATTAAAACAGGCCATTTTTCCGAAAGGGCAACTGCCAAAAGTTGGTACAAAAGTGACATACTTGCCTGAAGGGTCTAGTCAATGGAAGGATGCAACTGCTATTAGTAGAGCAGGGAAGGCCACTGGAAAGTATAAACATTGGTTGAATGTACAGCATTCAGGGGAAGGAGTTAAGACAATGGATTGGGAAAACGAAGTTCAAAAATGGAGGGCACAGAAACGCAGTGCCAGTTCAGATAGTACATCGGATAGTGAACAGGTCCGCAGGAAAAGGTCAAGAACTATTGAAAGGACATCCCACAGCAGAAGGGAAAGATCAAGCAGTAGCAGTATAGAACGAGATACCAGGCGGGAGAGTGGACGTAGTTTGTCAAGATCTCGGAACATGAGTAAGATTATGAATACTAATAGGAGTAGAAGCCCACATGCACGTGAGATTTTGGTGGCTTCAAATAAATTAGATGAAAAAGTTATTAAACAAGCTAAACAGCAAGAATTGCATAGTTGGAGTGAATTTGAGGTATACACGGAAGTACCGGATAGGGGACAAAAAGCTCTATCCCACAGATGGATTTGCACGGAAAAGGTTCTCCCGGATGGAACTTATAAGGCAAAGGCCAGGCTTGTGGCAAGGGGATTTGAAGAAAACTTAGAAGATCAGGATTTAAGGGTAGATTCACCTACAGCATGAAAGGTTATTTTAAAGATCTTCTTGGCTCTATTAGCCACAAAGGCATGGGATTGCAAATCTATAGATATAAAAGCTGCCTTTTTGCAGGGGCATTAGCTCCAGAGAGACATTTTTCTCTGTCCTCCTAAAGAAGCAGCTAACACAGAAGGGGTACTCTGGAAGTTGAACAAATGTGTATATGGATTAAATGATGCATTTAGAGTCTGGTATTTTTCGGTAAGGTCAGTTTTGTTAAAGTTAGGCTATTACCAGTTTAAAGTAGATCCGGTAATGTTTTACTGGCACTATAAAGGAAATCTTTCTGGCATTTTTATGATGCATGCCGATGATTTTTTGTGGGGAGGGACTAGTGGTTTTGAAGCTATTGTAATCTCTGGTTTGAGGAAAGAATTCAGGGTTGAAAGGCAGGCTTTCGGTGCATTTAAATATATTGGACTGGAAATTGGACAGACTATGTTAGAGGCAACTTCACGTCAGCAATCTTATTTGGAAAGTATCACCCCAATAGCAATTAGTCGTGGCCGAGTTTCACAAAAAGACGCAATGGTTTCAAAGCTAGAAAAAGAGCAACTGCGAAGTTTAATTGGGCAACTGAACTGGTTAGGTAGACAGACTAGACCGGATGTGAGTTTTGATGTCTTAGAGTTGAGTACAAAAATGAATGATCCCAAAGTGGAAGACATAATAAGAGCAAATAAAGCATTGGCCAAACTAAAAATGCAGGAGTGTGTTTTGAAGTTCCCGGTTTTAGGTGACCTTAAGCACTTGAAACTCATAGTTTATAGTGATGCGTCCTACGCAAATTTATGTGATGGGGTTTCAAGCGCAGGAGGTTTTATAATTTTCCTTTTGGGGAACAATGGTAATGTTGCCCACTTGTGTGGGAAACAAAGAAAATAAGGAGAGTGGTAAAAAGCACTTTGGCTGCTGAGACGTTAAGCCTTGTAGAGGCGGTGGATATTGGATTGGATTGGATTGGATTGGATTGGATTTGTTTATTGTCACGTGTACCGAGGTACAGTGAAAAGTATTTTTCTGCGAGCAGTTCAACAGATCATTAAGTACATGAGAAGAAAAGGGAAGAAAAGAAAATACATAATAGGGCAACACAACATATACAATGTAACTACAAAAGCACTGGCATCGGATGAAGCATACAGGGTGTAGTGTTAATGAAATCAGTCCATAAGAGGGTCATTTAGGAGTCTGGTGACAGTGGGGAAGAAGCTGTTTTTGAGTCTGTTCGTGCGTGTTCTCAGACTTCTGTATCTCCTGCCCGATGGAAGAAGTTGGAAGAGTGAGTAAGCCGGGTGGGAGGGATCTTTGATTATTCTGCCCGCTTTCCCCAAGCAGCGGGAGGTGTAGATAGAGTCAATGGATGGGAGGCAGGTTCGTGTGATGGACTGGGCGGTGTTCACGACTCTCTGAAGTTTCTTGCGGTCCTGGGCCGAGCAGTTGCCATACCAGGCTGTGATGCAGCCTGATAGGATGCTTTCTATGGTGAATCTGTAAAAGTTGGTAAGAGTCAATGTGGACATGCCGAATTTCCTTAGTTTCCTGAGGAAGTATAGGCGCTGTTGTGCTTTCTTGGTGGTAGCGTCGACGTGGGTGGACCAGGACAGATTTTTGGAGATGTGCACCCCTAGGAATTTGAAACTGCTAACCATCTCCACCTCGGCACCGTTGATGCTGACAGGGGTGTGTACAGTACTTTGCTTCCTGAAGTCAATTACCAGCTCTTTAGTTTTGCTGGCATTGAGGGAGAGATTGTTGTCACTACACCACTCCACTAGGTTCTCTAACTCCCTCCTGTATTCGGACTCATCGTTATTCGAGATCCGGCCCACTATGGTCGTATCGTCAGCAAACTTGTAGATGGAGTTGGAACCAAGTTTTGCCACGCAGTCGTTTGTGTACAGGGAGTAGAGTAGGGGGCTAAGTACGCAGCCTTGCGGGGTGCTGGTGTTGAGGACTATTGTGGAAGAGGTGTTGTTGTTCATTCTTACTGATTGTGGTCTGTTGGTCAGAAAATCGAGGATCCAGTTGCAGAGTGGGGAGCCAAGTCCTAGGATTTGGAGCTTTGATATGAGCTTGGCTGGGATTATGGTGTTGAAGGCGGAGCAGTAGTCAATAAATAGGAGTCTAATGTAGGAGTCCTTGTTTTCGAGATGCTCTAGGGATGAGTGTAGGGCCAGGGACATGGTGTCTGATGTGGACCGGTTGCAGTGGTATGTGAATTGCAGTGGATCAAGGCATTCTGGGAGTATGGAGGTGATGCACTTCATTATCAACCTCTCGAAGCACTTCATTACGACTGAAGTCAGGGCCACTGGTCGGTAGTCATTGAGGCACGTTGCTTGGTTCTTCTTTGGTACCGGTATGATGGTGGTCTTCTTGAAGCAGGTGGGGACCTCGGAGTGGAGTAGGGACAGGTTAAAGATGTCCGTGAATACCTCTGCCAGCTGGTCCGCGCAGGCTCTGAGTGCACGACCAGGGATCCCGTCTGGGCCCGTCGCCTTCCGAGAGTTCACTTTCAGGAAGGACAATCTGACTTCGGAAGCTGTGATGGTGGGTATGGGTGAATTATGGGCTGCTGGGGCACTCGCCAGTGGATTGTTGGTTACCTGCTCGAACCGAGCATAGAATGCATTGAGTTCATCGGGGAGGGGTGCGCTGCTGCCGGAGATACTGTTCGGCTTTGCTTTGTAGCCCGTTATGTTGTTTAGTCCTTGCCACAACCGCCGAGAGTCTGTCTGTGACTCTAGCTTGGTTTGATATTCTCTCTTGGCGTTCCGGATGGCTTTGCGGAGGTCGTACCTGGATTTCTTGTATAGGTCAGGGTCGTCTGCCTTGAACGCCTCAGATCTGTCCTTCAGTAGGGAGTCAATCTCGCTATTGAGCCATGGTTTCCGGTTGGGGAACGCACGTACTGCTTTCTTTGGCACGCAGTCGTCCACACATTTGCTGATGAAGTCTGGTGGTGGCATACTCATTTAAGTTGGTCGCTGAGTACTTAAATATGGACCAGTCCACTGTCTTTAAGCAGTCACGTAAGAGCTCTTATGTCTCCTCGGACCAGCACTGCACAACCTTCTTAGCTGGATTCTCCCGCTGGAGTTTCTGCTTGTCTGCCGGGAGAAGGAGCACCGCCTTATGGTCTGATTTCCCAAAGTGCGGTCGGGGGATGGAACGGCAGGCGCCCTTGATTTTTGAGTAGCAGTGGTCAAGCGTGTTGTCGCCCCTGGTGGGACAGGAGATGTGGTGGTGGAATTTTGGCAGTACACTCTTGAGGTTGGCCTTGTTGAAGTCTCCGGCCACTATGAACCAGGCCTCCGGGTGTTCTGTTTCATAGTTGTTTATTACTATGTATAGTGTATGGCTTTTTATATAAGTATGATATTGACAGAAATTTTGGAATTAGGGGATTTGGGTAATATACATATTGACTGTCACATTGACAATGAATCCCAGTGGGAAAATGTTCACTCTACAAAAAGTGTCAATGAAAAGAGGTTACGGATAGACATCGCAAGTTTGAAGCAGATGTTGGACAGAGGGGAAGTAACAAAAATTAAATGGGTCGACAGGAGCTATCAACTGCCAGACTGTTTTACGAAAAGAGGGGCGAGTTCACAGAAACTTTCGGATATTGTTAATGAAGGGCGCTTGTTTCTGTGACTGTTTTTTTTTCTTTCTCGTCCAACCAAAAAAAAAGGGGGGGGGCATCATGCGTGTGTATTTGAGTTTCTTGAAATTTTGTTTTCACCTAATTATTTTTTTTCTCCAAGGAAGGGGAGACTATTAAGTAATGGGTTAAGAGACATTGCAATTAGTTGTCTCATTTTTGTTAAGTATCCATTAATTGACACTGATATGTAAAGGGGCTTCAGGTGGCCTCTGTCAGGTGGTGTGTTGTTAAGTGTTTTGTGCAGAGGCTGTGGAAGTGAAATAAATGGTGTTTGGTGAAAACGAACAAGAACTTTAGACTCTTCATTTCACAGCAACTAAAACATCTAACATCTGTCAGGATGGGCACAGCACCTCCTCCACAATAGTCCTCAACACCGGGGCCCCGCAAGGATGTGTGCTCAGTTCTCTACTGTACTCCCTATACACACATGACTGTGTGGCAAGATTTAACTCCAACTCAATCTATAAGTTTGCGGATAATACTACTGTGGTGGGCCGCATCTAAAACACCGACGAATCAGACTACAGGAGGGAGATAAATCAATTGGTTGCATGGTGTACCGAAAACAACCTCTCTCTAAATGTTGGAAAGACCAAGGAACTGATCATCGACGTCAGGAAGCGCAGCAAGACACCCCCCCACCCCCATGTATCAATGGCTCTGAAGTGGAGATAGTCGATAGCTTTAAGTACCTGGGGGTCACCATCACCAACAGTCTGTCCTGGTCCACTCATGTTGATGCAACCGTTAAGAAAGCCCAACAACTTCTCTACTTCCTACGGAAGCTAAAGAAATTCGGCATGCCTACATCAACTCTCACAAACTTCTACAGATTTGCTATAGAGAGCATCCAGTCCGGCTGCATCACAGCCTGGTATGGCAATTGTTCGGTCCAAGATCGCAAGAAACTACAGAGTGTGGTGAACTCAGCCCATCTATCACATAAGCTTGACACCCTCACATTGATTCTGTAAACACCTCTCACTGCCTCAGGAAGGCAGACAGCATTATCAGAGATCCCTCCCACCCAGGCATTGCCCCCTTCCAGACCCTTCCATCAGGCAAAAGGTACAGAAATCTGAACACCCGCACATCCAGACATAGGAACAGCTTCTTCCCCACAGCTACAAGACTCCTCAATGACTCCCCCTCGGACTGATCTGTTCCCTGTAAGATCACTGTTCATGACGTCCTATGCTGCTCTTGCTCATGTATTGCTTGTTGGCCCTTGTTCCGCACTGTAACTAATCACTGTTTGTCGATGTACCATTTGTCAATGTACTCTGTTGATTATTCTTTTTCTTTACTATGTACGTACTGTGTACGTTCCTTCGGCCGCAGAAAAATACTTTTCACTGTACTTCGGTACATGTGACAATAAATCAAAAATAAAATAAAATAAAATCAAGCCCATCCTGGCCAATCGACCAGTCCAAGGTGCATCTTTACATGCAGTGTTGGTTGGAGTGACCACCACACATTCCACTTTGAGGACACCTGCATCATGTTGTGTGGCACTGCCATTGTGCTAAATGGGATAGTTTTCAAAGAGTTTTTGTCAACTCAAAACTGGACATCCATGAGGCCCTGTGGGTCAACATCAGCAGCAGAATTGTATTCAACCACAGTCACAGTTTGATGAGGACTCGTCAATTGAGGTAGTATGGGCTGAGGTTAGAAACAGGAAAGGAGAGGTCACCCTGTTGGGGGTTTTCTATAGGCCTCCAAAAAGTTCCAGAGATGTAGAGGAAAGGATTGCAAAGATGATTCTGGATAGGAGCGAAAGCAACAGGATAGTTGTTATGGGGGACTTTAACTTTCCAAATATTGACTGGAAACGCTATAGTTCGAGTACTTTAGATGGGTCCGTTTTTGTCCAATGTGTGCAGGAGGGTTTCCTGACACAGTATGTAGATAGGCCAACGAGAGGCGAGGCCGTATTGGATTTGGTACTGGGTAATGAACCAGGACAGGTGTTAGATTTGGAGGTAGGTGAGCACTTTGGTAATAGTGACCACAATTCGATTGTGTTTACTTTAGTGATGGAAAGGGATAGGTATATACCGCAGGGCAAGAGTTATAGCTGGGGGAAAGGCAATTATGATGCGATAAGGCAAGACTTAAGATGCATCGGATGGAGAGTAAAACTGCAGGGGCTGGGCACAATGGAAATGTGGAGCTTGTTCAAGGAACAGCTACTGCGTGTCCTTGATAAGTATGTGCCTGTCAGGCAGGGAGGAAGTGGTCGAGCAAGGGAACCGTGGTTTACTAAGGCAGTCGAAACACTTGTCAAGAGGAAGAAGGAGGCTTATGTAAAGATGAGGCATGAAGGTTCAGTAAGGGCGCTCGAGAGTTACAAGTTAGCTAGGAAGGACCTAAAGAGAGAGCTAAGAAGAACCAGGAGGGGACATGAGAAGTCTTTGGCAGGTAGGATCAAGGATAACACTAAAGCTTTCTATAGATATGTCAGGAATAAAAGAATGACTGGGGTGTGAGTAGGGCCAGTCAAGGACAGTAGTGGGAAGTTGTACTTGGAGTCCGAGGAGATAGGAGAGGTGCTAAATGAATATTTTTCATCAGTATTCACACAGGAAAAAGACAATGTTGTCGAGGAGAATACTGAGATTCAGGCTACGAGACTAGAAGGGCTTGAGGTTCATAAGGAGGAGGTGTTAACAATTCTGGAAAGGGTGAAAATAGATAAGTCCCCTGGGCAGGATGGGATTTATCCTAGGATTCACTGGGAAGCTAGGGAGGAGATTGCTGAGCCTTTGGCTTTGATCTTTAAGTCATCTTTGTCAACAGGAGTAGTGTCAGAAGACTGGAGGATAGCAAATGTTGTCCCCTTGTTCAAGAAGGAGAGTAGAGACAAACCCGGTAACTATTGACCAGTGAGCCTTACTTCTGTTGTGGGCAAAATCTTGGAAAGGTTTATAAGGGATAGGGTGTATAATCATCTGGAAAGGAATAATTTGATTAGACATAATCAACACGGTTTCGTGAAGGGTAGGTTGTGCCTCACAAACCTTATTGAGTTCTTTGAGAAGGTGACCAAACAGGTGGATGAGGGTAAAACAGTTGATGTGATGTGTATGGATTTCAGTAAAGCGTTTGATAAGGTTCCCCATGGTAGGCTGCTGAAGAAAATACAGAAGCAAGGGATTCAGGGAAATTTAGCAGTTTGGATCAGAAATTGGCTAGCTGGAAGAAGACAAAGGGTGGTGGTTGATGGGAAATGTTCAGACTGGAGTCCAGTTACTAGTGGTGTACCACAGGGATCTGTTTTGGGGCCACTGCTGTTTGTCATTTTTATAAATGACCTGGAGGAGGAAGTGGTCGAAGGATCGGTGAGTAATTTTGCAGATGACACTAAAGTCGGTAGAGTTGTGGACAGTGCGGAAGGATGTTACAAGTTACAGAGGGACATAGATAATCTGCAGCATTGGGCTGAGAGGTGGCAAATGGAGTTTAATGCAGAAAAGTGTGAGGTGATTCATTTTGGAAGGAATAACAGGAAGACAGAGTGCTGGGCTAATGGTAAGATTCTTGGCAGTGTGGATGAGCAGAGAGATCTCTGTGTCCATGTACATAGTTCCCTGAAACTTGCCCCCCAGGTTGAGAGGGTTGTTAAGAAGGCGTACGGTGTGTTAGCTTTTATTGGTAGAGGGATTGAGTTTCGGAGCCATGAGGTCATGTTGCAGCTGTACAAAACTCTGGTGCGGCCGCATTTGGAGTCTTGCGTGCAATTCTGGTCACCGCATTAGAGGACGGATGTGGAAGCATTGGAAAGGGTGCAGAGGAGATTTACCAGAATGTTGCCTGGTATGGAGGGAAGATCTGGGGCGTCATTCTCCGACCCCCCGCCGGGTCGGAGAATCGCCGGGGGCTGGCGTGAATCCCGCCCCCGCCGGTTGCCGAAGTCTCCGGCACCGGATATTCGGCGGGGGCGGGAATCGGGCCGCGCCGGTTGGCGGGCCCCCCCCACTGGATTCTCCGGCCCGGATGGGCCGAAGTCCCGCCGATAAATTGCCTGTCCCGCCGGCGTGGATTGAACCACCTTTTGAACGGCGGGACAAGGCGGCGTGGGCGGGCCCCGGGGTCCTGGTGGGGGGTGTGGGGCGATCTGTCCCCGGGGGGTGCCCCCACGGTGGCCTGGCCCGCGATCGGGGCCCACCGATCCGCGGGCGGGCCTGTGTCATGGGGGCACTCTTTCCCTTCCGCCTCCGCCACGGTCTCCACCATGGCGGAGGTGGAAGAGACTCCCTCCACTGCGCATGCGCGGTAAACTGTCAGCGGCCGCTGACGCTCCCACGCATGCGCCGTCCGGAGATGTCATTTCCGCGCCAGCTGGCGGGGCAACAAAGGCCGTTTCCGCCAGCTGGCGGGCGGAAATTCGTCCGGCGCCGACCTAGCCCCTCAATGTTGGGGCTCGGCCCCCAAAGATGGGGAGCATTCCGCACCTTTGGGGCGGCGCGATGCCCAGCTGATTGGCGCCGTTTTGGGCGCCAGTCGGCGGACATCGCGCCGTTTCCGGAGAATTTCGCCCCTTATGAGGAAAGGCTGAGGGACTTGAGGCTATTTTCGTTCAAGAGAAGAAGGTTAAGAGGTGACATAATTGAGGCATACAAGATGATCAGAGGATTGGATAGGGTGGACAGTGAGAGTCTTTTTCCTCGGATGGTGATGTCTAGCACGAGGGGACATAGCTTTAAATTGAGGGGAGATAGATATAAGACAGACGTCAGAGGTAGGTTTTTTTCTCAGAGAGTAGTAAGGGTGTGGAATGCCCTGCCTGCAACAGTTGTGGACTCTCCAACACTAAGGATATTTAAATGGTCAGTGGATAGACATATGGACGATAAGGAAATAGTGTAAATGGGCTTTAGAGTGGTTTCACAGGTCGGCGCAGCATCGAGGGCCAAAGGGCCTGCACTGCGCTGTAATGTTCGATGTTCGATGTTCTATGTCTGTAACCTCATGGTCTGGAATATCCCCCACTTTACTATTACCATCAAGCCAGTGGATCAACCTTGGTTAATGAAGGATGCAGGTGGGTATGCCAGAGGCAGCATCGGGCATAACTAAAAATGAATTGTTAACCTGGTGAAGCTACAACATAGGACTACTTACACGCCAAACAGACAGGGCTATGTGATTCCACTACCAATGGATTAGATCGAAGCTCTGCAGTCCTGCACATCTCGTCATGAATGGTGGTGGAAATTAAACAACTAACAGGAGGAGGCTGCACAAATATCCCCATCTGCAATAATGTGGAGCTCAGTACATCAATGCAAAAGACAAGGCTGCAGTCCTTGCAATGATTTTGAACTAGACGTATCGAGTGGACAATCCATCTCAGTCTCCTCTTGAGGCCCCTGGTATCACAAACGCCAATCTTCGACTAAATTGATTCACTCCATGTGATACCAAGAAATGGCTCAAGTCATTGGAGACTGCAAAGGCTCGGGTCCTGATAATCTTTCAGCTGAAGGCTTGTGTTCCAGAACTAGTTGCACCCTTGGCTATGCTGTATCTAACCTACAATGTGGAAAATTGCTAGGATTGCCTATCCACAAAAAGCAGGACAAATCCAGCATGCTCGATTACTGTCCCATCAGTCGACTTTTGATCATCAGCAATGTGAGTGAATGTGGCATTGACAATGCTCAGCAATAGCCTGCTCACTGGTGCTCAGTTTGGTTTTCTTCAGGGAGACTCAGCACCCAACCTCATTGCGTGCTTGGTCCAAACATGACAAAAAAACTAAACTCAAGACGTGAGGCGAGAGTTACTGCCCTTGACACCAAGGCCGCATCTGAGTGTGTATGGCATCAAGGAGACCTCGCATAGCTGGAGTCAATGGGAATCAAGGGAAAACGCTCCACTGGATGGAGTGATTCCTAGGAAAATGATTGAGTTTGTTGGAGGTCAATCATCTCAGTCCCAGGGCATCGTTGCAGGAGTTCCTCAGAGGAGTGTTTTAGGCCCAAATATCTCCAGCTGTTCCATCAATGACCTTCCCTCCACCATAATGTCAGAAGTAGCGATGTTCGCTGGTGATTGCATAATTTTCAACACCATATGTGACTCCTCGGTTACTGAAGCAGTCCATGTCCAGATGCAGAAAGACCTGGACAAAATCCAGGCTGGGCTAACAAGTGGCAAGTAACATTCACACCACACAAAGGCCAGGCAATGACCATCTTCAACAGGAGAGAATTTAATCATCTTCCCTCAACATTCAGTGGCATCACTGTTTGGAATTTATATTTGTAATGGTAAACATTAGAAATAAGGTACAGTTTTAAGTAGGTCTAATTGAACGTGTCTCTGCCTCGAAAGGTAAAACCTGTAATTAGATTCATGTTAAACAAAGGTGTTTGCATATGTGTAGGGTTGGTTAATTTCCAAATCTGATTTTATTGTTCTTAAGAGAGGTTAAAAAATGGAAAGCAAATAAACTGGCAGTTGTTGCTTCGCAACTGGGGGCCTTAGGAAAAGCTTTTAGTTTTAGCTGGATACATTGCAGTTGAAGAAGGGCACCGGGGACACCATGGAGTGACCATCTCTCAAAGTGGGAAAGTAAACTTCAGAGATAAACCAAAAGTTTGGTGCCAATTTAATAGAGTCTGGGAATTGAGAATTACAGCAATTGTGAATAGTTTGTAAAACAGTCACTACAAATAAATCCTAATTGGGGTGGTCTAAAACCTGGATACTGTACCCACTGTTAAAAGTAGAGCAGATGTTTTATGAAAAACATTAATTTGGAAAACTGAGACTGGATTTTGGAATGCAAACCACTATTGGAAAGCATTATTGTGAAAGATGATTTTAAAGTTGGTTTGGGTGGAGGAAGTAAGAAGAGACCTTCAAAGGTGGGGCTTACTCCCACTCTCCCTGGCGGGGAGAGTGCAGACGATCAAGATGAACGTACTGCCAAGGTTCCTCTTCCTGTTTAGATCCATTCCGATCTTCATCCCCAAGGCCTTTTTCCAAAACGTAGACAGTCTAATCATGGCTTTTGTGTGGGTGGGGGGGCGGGGAGGGGCCGGGGGGGGGGGGGGGGGGGGGGGGGTAAGAACCCGAGAATTCCCAAACAGACACTGCAAAGAAGGAAAATCAAAGGGGGCTTGGCCTTACCAAACCTACAATACTACCACTGGGCAGCAACGGCAAAAAGAGTGAGGGTATGGGTACAAGAACCCGACACAGATTGGGTACAAATGGAGGAGGCATCCTGTAAAGGAACGACCCTCCGGGCCCTGGCCACAGCAGCACTCCCATCCTCCTCAACAAGATACACAACGAGCCCAGTGGTAGCGGCCACACGGATAACATGGACCCAGTTGAGACAGCACTTCGGGATAACCGAAATGTCCCCCATGGCCCCAATCTGCGGCAATCACAGATTCCCCCCAGCCATGCTGGATACCACCTTCAAAAGATGGAGGCGGAACAGGGGCACATTGACGGTCGGGGACTTCTACGTAGGGCACAGACCGGTGACACTAGACGAACTGACGAGGAAGTGGAGGCTAGCTAAAGGACAGGAAATGAGACACCGCCAAATAAAACACTTCCTCCGCAAAGAGACGGTAGTGTACCCGGGGCCCCAGAAACCACACTCCTGGAGGACCTGATAGGCATAAGCAACAAGAATGGGGGGCTATGTGGGAAAATATATGGACAGCTACTGGACAGAGCCCGAACACCATTGGACGGGACCAGACAAAAATGGGAAGACGAACTGGGGACAGAGGTAGGATGGGGACTCTGGAGCGAAGCACTGAGCAGGGTGAACTCCACTTCCTCCTGCGCAAGGCTAAGCCTAATGCAGCTCAAAGTGGTGCACAGAGCGCACCTGACCAGAACCCGAATGAGCAGGTTCTTCCCGGAGGTGGAGGACAAATGTGAGCGGTGCCAGAGGGGCCCGGCCAAACACACCCACATGTTTTGGGCTTGCCCCAAGCTTGCTGGGTTCTGGACAGCCTTCTCTGAGGCAATGTCCAAGGTTGTGGGGGTGAAGGTGAAGCCATGCCCAATCGTGGCAATCTTCGGGGTATCGGAGCAGCCAGAGTTACACATGGGGAAGGAGGCCAATGCCCTTGCTTTCGTTTCCCTAATCGCACGCCGGAGAATCCTGCTCGGCTGGCGATCGGCAGCACCACCCACGGCTGCAGACTGGCTCTCTGACCTCTCGGAATTTCTCCACCTGGAGAAAGATTAAGTACGCCACCCGAGGGTCAGAGGAAGGCTTCCTGGATACTTGGGCACAGTAAGAAGTCTCACAACACGAGGTTAAAGTCCAACAGGTTTGTTTCAAACACTAGCTCTTCATTCTCTTTATTCTTCATACCTCTTCATTCACCTGAGGAAGGAGCAGTGCTCCGAAAGCTAGTGAACCTTTGAATGTAAATAAAAGGTTCCCTTTGTAACTATGTGCACCATTGTAAATAAGGAAAGGTGATAATGAAAACTATGGTCACAGATGCGGGGACAACCTGTGATATATTTGTTGTTGATGTGCTTGGTGTTCTTGTTCTGTTTTTTAAATTTATGTGTTATGTAAATTTTGATATTGTGTTAAAATTCCAATAAAAATACTTTTAAAAAAAAAGTTGGTTTGGGAGTGGTGTTTGGACAATGTGACAATCATGTGACATTCATCTGGGAGAAGTATTAATTAATCAAAACCCAAGGGCTCTAGTGGGAGCTACCCAACGTACAACATCCTTCTAAATGTCACCACCGGAAGTGTTTCATACACGGTAGCACAGTGGTTAGCACTGTGTGCTTCACAGCGCCAGGGTCCCAGGTTCAACTCCCGGCTTGGATCACTGTCTGTGCGGAGTCTGCAAGTTCTCCCTGTGCCTGCGTGGGTTTCCTCCAGGTGTTCCGGTTTCCTCCCACAAGTCCCGAAAGACGTGCTGTGAGGTGAATTGGACATTCTGAATTCTCCCTCTGTGTACCCGAATAGGTGCCAGAATGTGGCGACTAGGGGCTTTTCACAGTAACTTGATTGCAGTGTTAATGTAAGCCTACTTGGGACAATAAAGATTATTATAATCTCACTACTGGTATGAACTATAATCTAACCTTCTCACACTAATTGCTCATAATGGGCGGGATTCTCCCCTACCCGGCGGGGCAGGGGTCCCGGCGTGATGGAGTGGCGGGAACCACTCCGGAGTCGGGCCGCCCCAAAGGCCACACCTGCACCTTGAGGGGCTAGGCCCGCGCCGGAGCAGTTTCCGCTCCACCGGCTGGTGGGAAAGGCCTTTGGCACCACTCCAGCCGGGGCCGAAAGATATTCGCCGGGCGACGCAGGTCCGCGCATGTGCAGGAGCGTAAGCGGCTGCTGACATCATCCCCGCGCATGCGCAGGGGAGGGGGTCTCTTCCGCCTCCGCCATAGTGAAGACCATGGCGAAGGCGGAAGAAATAGAGTGCCCCCACGGCACAGGCCCGCCCGCGGATCGGTGGGCCCCGACCACGAGCCAGGCCACTGTGGGGGTACCCTCCGGGGCCAGATCGCCCCGCGCACCTCCCCCCCCCCCCCCAAGACCCCGGAGCCCGCCCGCGCCACCTTGTCCCGTCGTTCAAAAGGTGGTTTAATCCACGCTGGCGGGACATGCATTCCAGCAGCGGGACTTCGGCCCATCACGGGCCAGAGAATCGGCAGGGCTGGGCCCACCGACCGGCGCGATTCCCGCCCCCGCCGACCGGCGTGGCACGATTCCCGCTCCCGCCGAATCTCTGGTGGCGGAGACTTTGGGACACGGCGGGGGCGGGATTCACGCCAGCCCCCGGCGATACTCTGACCCACGGGGGGTCGGTGAATCCCGCCCCTGATCTTTTCTGAAACATGTAGCGCTCATAGGTCTCAGTCACCTGTTTCTTACAGTACGTGTGAAACGTTTGGAGCACCATGCTGTATTTATTTTTAACCTCATCTGTACTGAATTCAAATGAATTGAATAACTCCAATGCTTGCGGTCCAGCCATATTTAGTAGGAGTGCTATTTTACGTTGGTCTGATGCATTTTCAAGCGCGGAGGCAGAAATAAAGACTTCAAACTGTTGCTCAAAGAAAACCCAGTTCTGGCACAGTTCACCATGTGTCTTGAAGTGATCAGGCATCTTGAGACCTTCCATCTTCTGATCAGTCTTTACTGTAGAGTTTTTCTGAGTTGTAGCTTCTGGATTGCTTCTTCAATCTCCAATGCTATTGTAACCTAATCTAATTACTGGTTCTTTCAAGGAATAGACTCCTGGTTACGACCCGGTCTCCAGCGGACTAGCCGAATGAGCGGTTCAAATGTTCAAGCTAGCCATGAAGAAGATCCTCCGAGACGCGGTTGGCACAATTTCTCTTTAGTTATCGTACAGCACCTCACACCATGACCGGGATTGCGCCGGCCGAGATGCTCATGGGGCGCCGGGTCGGAGTATCGCCGGGGGCTGGCCGAGTCCGGACTCATCTCAGCCTTGTCCTCCCCGACAACTGCAGGAGCGCTCGGAGACAGACTCTCACTGTTGCACACAAGTGCGCACCTTCTCGACAGGCGACGCGGTTTGCGTGAGAAACTTTGGGAGCCGAGTTAGATGGATCCCTGGGGTAGCCCTCCATGCGACGGGACCAGTCTCCTACGCAATCCAGTTATTGGGCGCCGAGGCACACCGACACCTGGACCATATACGTGGACATGACCAGAAACCACCATGGCGAGGCCCGGAGGCCCCATGCAGGATCCAGGCTCCATCCCCCGTATGGTCAAGGAGGCTCCCCGAAGCCGGAGAGGAGCCAGAACCCCACTTGCCCGTTCCGCCTCCTGTTGCACGTCAGGGCGCCCGGGGACCTGAGGCACCAGTTGGCCCAATCCTGAAGAACTGAGTGGGAATTCTCACCCAAATACTCAGCCAAGCCGCCAAATCACACAGGTTGTTTCATTGCACCATCTTCTTCAGTTTCTTCCAGCTGGGTGTGAGTTAGACAGTATTGCTGAATATTATGTGACAATGGCATTAAGTGTTAACAGCTTGTCATTGGTTATTGATAGCAATATAATGTTAGATGTGAACATTTAATCATCACCACGTCATGTGCAGTTCCTTTGGAAGCATTTAAAAGGTGAACGTAAGAATTTTTGTGAATATTGAAAGGTTTTACTACGGAACAAAACTGCTCCTGATCAATTTACATAGATGATTTGGAGTTGGGGACCAAGTGCAATGTGTCCAAGTTTGCAGACGACACTAAGATAAGTGGTAAAGCAAAAAGTGCAGAGGATACTGGAAGTCTGCAGAGGGATTTGGATAGGCTAAGTGAATGGGCTAGGGTCTGGCAGATGGAACACAATGTTGACAAATGTGAGGTTATCCATTTTGGTAGGAATAACAGCAAAAGGGATTATTATTTAAATGATAAAATATTAAAACATGCTGCTGTGCAGAGAGACCTGGGTGTGCTAGTGCATGAGTCGCAGAAAGTTGGTTTTCAGGTGCAACAGGTGATTAAGAAGGCAAATGGAATTTTGTCCTTCATTGCTAGAGGGATGGAGTTTAAGACTAGGGAGGTTATGCTGCAATTGTATAAGGTGTTAGTGAGGCCACACCTGGAGTATTGTGTTCAGTTTTGGTCTCCTTACTTGAGAAAGGACGTACTGGCACTGGAGGGTGTGCAGAGGAGATTCACTATGTTAATCCCAGAGCTGAAGGGGTTGGATTACGAGGAGAGGTTGAGTAGACTGGGACTGTACTCGTTGGAATTTAGAAGGATGAGGGGGGATCTTATAGAAACATATAAGATTATGAAGGGAATAGATAGGATAGATGCGGGCAGGTTGTTTCCACTGGCGGGTAAAAGCAGAACTAGGGGGCATAGCCTCAAAATAAGGGGAAGTAGATTTAGGACTGAGTTTAGGAGGAACTTCTTCACCCAAAGGGTTGTGAATTTATGGAATTCCTTGCCCAGTGAAGCAGTAGAGGCTCCTTCATTAAATGTTTTTAAGATAAAGATAGATAGTTTTTTGAAGAATAAAGGGATTAAGGGTTATGGTGTTCGGGCCGGAAAGTGGAGCTGAGTCCACAAAAGATCAGCCATGATCTCATTGAATGGTGGAGCAGGCTCGAGGGGCCAGATGGCCTACTCCTGCTCCTAGTTCTTATGTTCTTATGTTTCTTTTGAAAAATGTACCCTGCTTAGTCACCTTCTCACCGTATCCTCCCAAGCTTCTGTTTTCCAGAAGCACAACAAATTTCCTTTTGAACCCATTGTTGCAACTGTTTACAAATATGTCCAATTCTTTAGGTTTTTAAAAATAAGAGATAAACCAGCTGTTAAAACCGTTCCTTCCCTCATTTAGTTTTCCAAATAAATGTTTCAATCATTTGTCTCAAATAAGATCTCCAGAACATAAATAAGCTTCAGATTGTTCAGCCACTGACAATTATCAAAATGCGGTCCCAGTTTCAGGTGAATAAAAAGCTAATATTGTCATTGATTTGGAAATTTCACATTAAAAAATCTAGTCAAATGGGCTGAATGGCCTCCTTCTGTGCAACAGTCTTTCTATGTTTATGTATGTGAACTCCGAGTTTGACAGGAATAACCCATGGACAGCAGTTCATGAATTCTAGAAACTGCATATTGCTGCGAATGGCTTCATTATTAATTGCCTTGAAGACAATTGGAAGAAGCTTCAACCAGATGTTGCCAGCAATACCAGTTACTATAATTAAAGCAAAATACTACAGATACTGTAAATCTGATGTAAACTCAACAGATCTGGCAGCATCTGGGGAGAGAGAAGTAGAGTTAAAGTCTGGATCTAAATCATCCTTCGACATAGTTCTGATGAACGGTTATGTAGACCCAAAACATTAACTCTCTCTCCACAGATATAGCCAGACCTGCTGAGTTTATCCAGCATTTTCTGTCTTTATACCAGTTACTATTTTGGCTCAGTACGACTGTGATGACACTGGCTTATATAATCCGATTAATGGGTGGCACGGTAGCACAGTGGTTAGCACTGTTGCTTCACAGCGCCAGGGTCCCAGGTTCGATTCTCGGCTTGGATCACTGTTTGTGCGGAGTCTGCACGTTCTCCCTGTGTCTGTGTGGGTTTCCTCCGGGCGCTCCGGTTTCCTCCCACAAGTCCCGAAAGACGTGCTTGTTAGGTGAATTGGACATTCTGAATTCTCCCTCAGTGTACCCGAACAGGTGCAGGAGTGCGGCGATTCGGGGAGTTTCACAGTAACTTGATTGCAGTGTTAATGGAAGCCTACTTGTGACAATAATAAAGATGATTATTATTACTGAACCTAATGATGATTCTGAGTTCCGGTGACTCGAATTGTTTTTTTCAGTGTTATGGTTCAACCATTTCTCATTGTAGTCAGACAGTTTACTTTATTTTGAGCAATTTTGTCATGTTTGGTTTCAACATTCCCTGAATCGCTCACAATTGAATTACATATTATACCTTTTTCTTTCGTATAAAAAAGATTTCTCGTGTGTGCAAGCATGTTATTACTGGAGAATGGAAACCTCTCTGTATCAGGTAGTCTCTCCCACCCCTCCTCTATATTAGCTACCAGTTCAGTGAACCAGAGCTAGATTCCCATTGGACAAGGGAATCAAAGGTTATCAGGGTTAAGATGGGAATGTAGAACTTGATACACAAACAAATCAGCTGTGATTTTATCAATGGTGGACTCAGTCTCAAGGGCTTGTATGGCCTATTTTCTGCCCCCATTTCGTATGTTCATATGTATCTAGTTGGAGACTAAAGCTGCCTCTTATTCTGCCCAAACAATGTACCTTGACTACAGCCTCAGAAGAGCACTCTCTTCTGCACCAAGGAGACATTCTTCCCATTCCCCTGGGTTACCCTACATTACTAAATAGGCCAAATTAGGATTGCTTTTGATGTTGTAGACCCATGCCCAAGAGGAGCTTGATTGCAATTGCCCAATTGCAATTCACGCAGCTTTCGCCAGCAGGTAAAGTTGACTGGTAGGATTGGAACTCGAGCATGAGTGTTAGAATGTACAATTTTCAGTTCCTGTATTCAAAGATTGCTCATGTCCTGATTGCTCATGCTTTTTGCTTATTCTTTTAATCGGAGTGCATCCCGTTCATCACAGGTTAATATCCCAGGCCCTAAAACGATGGTATGGAATTCTGTTAAATAAACAAAAGACATTTGCTGAAAATTCCTTCCAGTGGAAACTAATCCATTTAAAACAGAAGATCTCCAACAAATGCATTAACTATTTGAACAATAGCATCCCGTGGCATGATTTCAGCGCACCAGTGTTTGAAAAGAATAATCATGAATTAAGTTTACTTGGAAACCAAGTTCCAGACATTGCCCCATCGCTCAGTGAAGAAGTGCACTGTGTTACTGCACATAACATAGAGTCACAAAGGTCTCAGATTCTGTGTCAAGATCGATGAATTTAGGTGATCGTAGCCAAGCTTGTGGTAGAATTGTGGATACCAGAAAAATGAGACTGCTCCTTGTGCCAAGTTTTGCTATGGCAGCAATGATGGAAAATATCATTGCACTATTTGGAAACATCTGTCCATATTTGGGTGGACATATCCATTGGCTTCTGCCACTTTAAGGAGGGGTGTAGAAAAGAAAAGGATAGTCACTTTTTAAAAATCTGGACCTTTCAAAGCACCCAGATATATTAACCAGATAAATGGTGGAAACTACTGAACAGGAATTGGAGGTCCCACATTTCTTCCCAGATTCAATATTTTTTACACATTATTTCATGAATTTATAACCTTTATGTCATTTCAGGGCATCTATTACTGCACTACTTTTTTCCATATTATACTGCAGGAGTTACAGAGAGAGAGGGAAAGAGAGAGAGAGAAAAATGGGGAAACCACAAGAGAAGAGGAAGGGTGCTGAAACCAATGGAGCGGGGGTGGGGGGGGGGTGGGGGGGGGGTGGGGGGGGGGAGGAACCCATAAGTGGGAACAACTTTGCTCAAGATAAAGAAGCATGGCAAAAAACTATCCATGGAGGTAACAGCCTCCGTAACAGCCTCCCCGAACAGGCGCCGGAATGTGGCGACTAGGGGCTTTTCACAGTAACTTCATTTGAAGCCTACTTGTGACAATAAGCGATTTTCATTTCATTTTTCATTTCATTGCTGATGCTGAATATAAACACCAGTTGGGAAAGTTTGCAAAACTAAGATTTTCAATCTGGTATCACTCAGAGGAAACCCTTTTTTTAGTCACCAAATAACTCACTTGCAAAGAAAGAGACAATGTCCTGGCCATCTTCAAATATCGGAGGACGGATGATGATGACCTTTGTTGCAGCAGTGAACAGCGCATTCAGCGCATTCTGGGAATCAAACTGAGACTTTCTTGGTCTATGTGCCTCAGTACCACACCACACTGTGCATGTGCCCATTTAACCATTGGCGGAGCGGACGGTGAGGTGGGCTTGGCAGGTGGAACACTCCTCTGGGAAATAACTCAACAGCATTGCGCACCAACACCAAGGGCCGAAATTTGCCTGAAACTGCAGAGTTTGGAATCAGCTGGCCATTCTCCTCGGTTTCAGGTGTTTTATGAATAAAGATACAAATAAGTGATTAAATTCTTTAAATACCTCATCAGTGATATTTTTTATGATTGCATATTCCTTTAAAAAAGTGTTGCTAATTTGGAAGCTTCTTTCTCAAGGTGAGGTTTTCTTTAGCTGATGTGTTCCCCTCACCCAATGACCAATGACATTTTAAGGGTTAATTCTCTTGAGTGATTTCCTTACTCTACTCACTAATTTTGAAATGCTTATTCTGCTTAGTAGTAAATTCTGAAACACTTAACTTTCACACCGGTAAAGCCTACGTCACTGTTGAGTGATGGTTAAGCACAGTGTGTTAAATAGCTGGCTTGCAATGCAGAACAACGCCAGCAGCGTGGGTTCAATCCCGAACAGGCGCCGGAATGTGGTGACTAGGGGCTTTTCACAGTAACTTCATTGAAGCCTCCTTGTGACAATAAGTGATTATTATTGTTATCAATGTGTTAACCTGACTTGGTTGGGAGACTTACTGGGCGGGATTCTCCCATCGGGCGACTAAGTGCCCTGCTGAGTCAGAAGATTGTGGGTTTAAATCAACAGCTCCAGCATATAATCTGAGCTGATATTTGGTGCAGTACAGAGGGAGTGCTCAATAATCAAATGAGACATTGAACCAACATCCTTGGGGACATTAAATATTCCATGGCACTGTTTGAAGAAGAAAAGGGGGAGTTCTCTCTGGTGTATGGATCAACACTCCTCAAATGTTTACAATGGGCAGGGTTCTCCGTCCAGTGACGGCAGAATCGCGAAACGCGATCGGGCGGAGAATCACTTGTCAGCCGAACAGAATGCCATGCTCTGGTGCCTTGACAGCGGCGTGAATGCATTCCACGCCGCATGCCAGTGCGGACTTGCAAATTGTGCAGTAAAGGCGACTGACATATCATTAATAAGCCCTACCCGGCAGTCTCCGGGTCACCGCGAACTCCATCTCCGCCAGGAGAAATTACCGATGGCAATGTTCACTTGTATTAAAAATCAGGAGTCGGGCACTGTGGTTGCTGGGGGAGAGAGAGGGGGTGCGAAAAGTGTCCAACATCATTAAAGTGTGCTGATAGTTGTGCCGCTGGCCGGGGCAGGGTCGGGAAAGTAGCGGGAACGGCCAGGCGGTGGGACATGGAGTTGGGGTGGCCGAGCACAGACCACCATTGCCGCATCCTGCCGCTGACTGCTCACTGTGAACGTAACATCACGGATCAAATGGGTGCTCCTGAGGCCACACTGCTAGGTACCCTCTGACCCCAGTCGACCCAACAACAGGATGGGTGTGCTCCAGTGCAACCAATGCCATCTTCTTGGCTGAAATGAGGGTGTGTGGGGATGGAATACACGCAGCTCCTGCTTGTCAGGCTCTCCAGTGCTGACCCTGACCCCGTCGTATCGCATGCCGGCATGCATTGGAATTGGACTAGTTCCACGTAGCTCCACTGCTAGTCCGTTAACGTGTTCCACGTTTTCGGGGCCGTAGAGCACTCGCGATTCAGTCCCGAAGTCAGCACCATATTAGTTTCTCGAACGGAGAATCCTTCCCAATGTCTTTCATAAATGTAGACAGTTGGATGCCCAACCATAGGCCGAGAAGAGGAGCCATAAGCTTGGCTCAGCGGGTTGATTTTTAGGAGATGTTTAAAGGAGATAACAGACTGAGGATGAAGAGGATTAAGGAAAAGGATTGAGAGTGATGAAAAGGCATTTAAAGGTTTTTCTGACAGTGGTGGCATGAGAAGAGACCGGAGTACAAAAGACACACATGTTTGAGGATCTAAAGTTAATACATATTACATAGAATTTACAGTGCAGAAGGAGGCCATTCGGCCCATCGAGTCTGCACCAGCTCTTGGAAAGAGCACCCTAACCAAGTCCACACCGCCACCCTATCCCCATAACCCAGTAACCCCACCCAGCACGAAGGGCAATTTTTGGACACCAAGGGCAATTTATCATGGCCAATCCACCTAACCTGCACATCTTTGGACTGTGGGAGGAAACCGGAGCACCCGGACGAAACCCACGCACACACGGGGAGAACGTGCAAACTCTGCACAGACAGTGACCCAGCGGGGAATCGAACCTGGGACCCTGGAGTTGTGAAGCAATTGTGCTAACCACCATGCTACCGTGCAAGGATGAGTGAGGTGATAACAAGACAAAGAAGTTTTCAGAGACAAGCGAGAGCAAGGTGGATCTAAAGATGAGGTGAACCAAATAAAATATAATAAGTTAAGAGTCAACATAGCACAGTGAGCATGGAGATGCTGAGAGAATGTAAGTTAAAAACAGAGTCGGGAAGCTGAACTTTGGATAAATTGGTGTTTGCCACAGATGAAAGGCCAGCAAGGAGGGTATTGAGGTCATTAGGTTCACAAGTGATAAGCTGTCAAGGAGTAAAGGCAGGAATGGAGGCTAGCAATGCTGCACAGGCAGAAAGAGGCCATCTTTGTAATGGATAAGATAAAGTTTAGCTGTGGGTCAGGCAGGTATCAAGCTTTTACATAGTCCAGGTCAGTTTGAGTGAAAAGCCAGGGAGGGGAATGAAGTCAGTGCCAAGGGAGCAGAACACATGGCAGGGGAGCAAAATGGTGGCTTTGGTCTTCCTGATTTTCAGTTGGAGGAAGTTGGCAGGTAGCCAATACTTGATGTGAACCTGTCAGTTTGATGTATGGTGGTGGACTTGGTGTCAACCGATGTGGTGGAAAGATGAATCTGGATGATGTCAATACAGTGGTTAGCACTGTTGCTTCACAGCACCGGGTCCCAGGTTTGATTCCCAGCTTGGGTCACTGTCTGGGTGGAGTTTGCATGTTCTCCCCGTGTCTGCGCGGGTTTCCTCCGGGTGCTCCGGTTTCCTCCCACAAGTCCCGAAAGACATGCTGTTAGGTGAATTATACATTCTGAATTCTCCCTCTGTGTACCCGAACAGGCGCCGGAATGTGGAGACTCGGGAATTTTCACAGCCCCTTTGTTGCAATGTTAATGTAAGCCTACTTGTGACAATAATAAAGATTGTTATTACAAATGATCCTGTCCCTGTGGACAAGATCACTAAGGGACAGAATGCAGATGAGGAGAAAAAAAACATGAAGGCTTTATCTACTGGGGTCAGGGTGTAGAGTTGAATTGATTGGGGAAAGATGAGGGGTGGAATTCTCCGTTCCTGAGACGAAGGGTTGGGGGCGGGTCAGAATTCATGGACGTCTACGACAGCAGACTGCCGCCACACCTGGACCATTCAGCGACTGTTAAGAGGCTAGCATTGGTGCCACGTGGAACACAATCGATTCCAAGGAGAAATGGTGCGGGATTCGCCGGATCCATGATTGACCCTCAGAAGGCTGACAAGCTGCAGCCACATAGACACACTGCACTCCCCACACACCATCCAAGCTAACAAGATGGCACTGGTTGCGCTGGAGTGCGCCCATCCCATTGATGGGTCAGCGGGGGATCAGAAGGCACCTAGAGAGGTGGCCTGGGAGACACCCATACGACCTGTGGTTCTAGGTTCACAGCAGGCAGTCAGTGGTATACGCAGCTGCATGGCTGCCTTGCCGGCTGCAGCAAGGTGTTCCGTGCCCGTCCAGCTGGACCCCACAGCCCACCTCCTGGCCACCCCTCGCTACTCCTCCCGGCCAAGGCGGAAGCCCCCGGCCAATATCACAACTGTCAGCAAACGATGGCAATGTTGGACACTGTCCATTCCCCCTCTCACTTCCTCAGTAACCATGATGCCTGTTTCAGGATTTATAAAAACACAAGTGAACCTCACTGCCAGGAACTCCCTCAGTGGAGTCAGCCGACAGAGAATCCCGCCCGAGGAGTTTCACAGAGGAATCGAGTGAGGAGAGTGCAAGTAAAAACTGGAATGGGGAGCAAAGAACTAGGGCTTATTTTTATTCTTAGGTTACAATTTAATGCTCTTCCACTCAGGAATGGGCTGGGAGACAGAGGGACTACATAATCAGGTGGAAATGTGCAGAGCCCATTACCTTCCCAACACCCCCAATGCAGTCAGGGGCAAGGAGGGAGAGGACGTCCTTCTCACCCCTGTGTCAATCGAGGCTTTTAAGTGGAAAACAAAGGGACTCATCTCACTGGCAGTGGTGGCAGTTGCGGGTCGGGGGGTGGGGGGCGTGGGGGGCAGGTAAACCCTGGTGGCTCCCCTGTCGGTTTGAGTAGGCTTCCTCTTGGTCAGACACACCCTGCCCCTCAGAGGGGTCCCATTGGTGGCATGGGCTGTTCCTGCTGAAAGACCCATCTCTGTCCCACAGTGCTGCCATCTGCCCCCACAAACACCCTTTGTCGGGCCTGCTTGACTGACCCCAACGCGTCCGCCCCACTGTACTCTTTTCCGGGTCCTCCATTGTTGCTGCTGACCCAGGGCCTCCTGCAGTCCCAGCAGTGACCCACATACCCTGTGGCGCTACTGGGTCAGAAGAGCTGCTGATCCGCTGACTGGCCGGCAACTTTTGCAGGCAGTTCCTATACCTTTAAAGGCATGTGAACCGCAAAGACAGGCAGTTAACTGTCTGATTGGCATTAATCACATCGGGGCTTTAGAAATTACCATAGCTGGGTCGTTACCGGCTCTCTGGTCGGTGGACAGAGAGAGACGCTACAACGGTCATTAAATTCAGCCAAATAACTCTCAACTCACCCTGCTCACCAATAAACTCCGCGTTGGTATTTTTACATCGTCAATAATGAAACTCTATCGTGATTTCTTTAGCCAACACAACGATAAATGCACATTTATACAAGTCACCCATACAGTGCCAAACTCTACAATTCTAACTTATTGTGCGCACTGATGCACTCAATAGTATACTTCTCCTTTTCAATTCATAAATTCTATCCAGTTGCATTACAGCCACTCGCTATTAAATTCCATACATACAGCGATATACTTTCCATGAATCAATTCTACACTTGTAAGATCTACTAATTAACTCAACATTGATCAACTTATCCTGCTCACTAATAAACTCTACACTGATACACTAGTAATGCTCATCAGCGGACTGTACATTGATACATGTATATGGCTCATTATAAACTCGATGCTGATAGACTTACCCTACTAACCTAGATTTTGTGTGACATATGTGTCAGGGAGTGAATCCTGATTAAATTTGAATCCTGAGTGGCAGATAGTTTCTGGCATAAACTTCATGTGTTTTTATTCTATATGTATCACCCGGAAGCCAGAGAGAGCAAATAAGGAACCTAAATACATCCTGGGCTGCTTTGTATCTGAGCCAGGCAAGGTGAGGAGGAATCAGTGACCCCGCAACATTCTGTTAGTACCGAGTCAAGTGAATTCTGTTTCTGGCATCGAGAGTGAAGAAATTGAACACTTTGGTCTTAAATGCATTCAGTTGAGATTCTGGTCAATTGCTGCTACATTTTATAATCTGCTCTGGATACTCATCCCTCTCAACAAATGCTGGGAATGTGTTGGAGGGATTATGTCTTGTCGAACTCAGGCATATCTCTAAGATCTGACACAGAAGGGGTTACAAGGAAGCAGGGTTGATAGATATGATCCAGAAGAATTGTCCACTGGAACCAAGGGTTCAATTAATCAGGGGTGAAAAGTTAAAAATGAAGGAATTTCAAAGATGGAGGGAGTCAGACCCAAAGGTATTGGAATGATCGAATAAATGACATGCTATTTATTCAAGACATAAAAGGACGCCAAGCTCATGAGCACTGGCTCCATTTTTTCCAGACACATCCTTCCTCTTTTCAACTGGAAGGAACACTGAAGTGAGAAATATCAGGCAATAGTAGTGTGTGCCGAGAGAGGGATATGGTGAGTTGGCGGGGAGGTGAGGTTTATGTAGCAATGGACACAGTGAGGCTATTGGTTCTTCCATTCCTGAAACTTCTTCAGTTAACATTAGAGTTGGGAATTAGTTTGTTTATGTGATCAAACAGTGAAGCAAACGGGTGCCATTTGGTTTAGTTCTCTAAGACGGCATCTTTCATGCTTGACCAGGGCGTAGTGCCGGATTGACACTGGTCCAGTTTATATTCCAGTCAGTGGCTCGATATCAATGATTGTAGCTGCCCTCCTGATAGTGTATAACAATAGCAGAATCAAAGGTTGATTGGGCTTCCTTTTCTGGCCCAGTGCATAACAGCATCGTGTCTGCTACCAAACCATAGTAGAGGAGGCAGAGTGTTTTGATTAGTAATTGAGCTAATCTTGGCCAAGACAGCAGCAGGACATTTGCAGTTAGCCTCAGTGTCCCTGGATTCGAAAAGGGGAAATCAGCTAATGATTTTCCTCTCGATGAACATCAATGACTCCAACTGGATATTGTGTTTGTGGAGACATTGGAATCAGGCGAGGCAGCAAAGACCTTAGATTCCACAATGGCCTTCTAATGTTCCCTCTTTAGGCTCATACATGAAGAATAGTCACCAGGGATTACTAAAGAAGAGAAGAACCCATCTAATAGGAATCACTAACCCTGGAATTCCTTTAAGGCTGCCCTGCCAAGGAAGAAGGGAATAACAAACACTAAATCCACCATGTCGACAGGCCAGATATCACGCAGGTATCCATGCCTAACATCACCCAGGAAAGGCAGAGCGGTGGCTTGATGGTTAGAAGTTCCAGATGTGCCTTCTCAATCCTTGACTTCCAATGGGGTCGGTGCACCAATTTTTAAAGTTCATCGATTCTTGGAGAGATCACTTACCTTAGTTTCACGATTGTTCAAGGGCCCTTCAAAAATTGTCAGTTGAACTTGTATAAACTCTGTTGCTGAGTGTTCTGCTGAGGCCTTGTGAAGGTGTACTGGGCAGAATTCTTCCAGCATCCTGGCAAATGCCACGGGAATGGGCCTTGATGTATTAACCGAGGAGAGGAGGACCTGAAAGAAATGCCCAAGGTTCACCCTGTTAGAAAATGTCTGCATTGGATGGAGTCTTGGTGGAAGATTCTGACATTTAGCAGGTGATCCAGCTACTCTCCGTTCTTTGACCCAGGCAAGAACTTTGATCCTGTGATTTTCAGGGGAGGAGGGTAAAAGTTTATAAATTATATACACAAGGGGTTAATGTAAATACACTATGACTAAGTAAACACTAGAGGGAGCACCAGAAACATCATGACATTCAGACATACAGCTAATGAATACATAGAATAGGACACGACCAATGGGCAGTCAATACACCCAGAGGTGACACTACCACAAGGGGGCATTACACAACCCATATATAAGGACAGGGCACACATGCTCTGTCTCTTTCCACAGGCAACACTTAGAGAGTAGGACAGGGGCAGATCAGAAGCATCACACCCACCACGTGGCTTAGAGCAGACTGGTTAGTTAGACTGAGTTACTATAGCAAGATTAGCAGAAGAGTCGAACTCATAGAGAACTGTGCTAATGGTTCAATAAATCACATTGAACTTACTTCAAAGTCTGGAGTATCTTGGTCAAAGCTGCATCGAGTAGCAGCCTGTGTTATCCCAGAGTACATAACACAACATGGTACCAGTAGTGCCTGTTGAATCTCTCTAGTTCAACTCAGCAAGATCCGTGACTACCAGCAACAGTACCCAGGCAAGATGATCGAGATTCCAGTTCCTCAGCAGCTCAGGTACCACGGCAATCTCAGTGCCAACTGGCGTGCATTCAAGCAGAGATTTGAGATTTACATGGTAGCATCCGACCTAGATGGCGTGGCCGATGCTGAGAAGATAGATCTTCTACTCACCATTGTGGGTGAAAGTGCAACAGAAATCTTCAACTGCTTCAAGTACTCCAAAGGGCAGGACAAGAGAGACTTCCAGACAGTTCTGGGCAAGTTTGAAAACTACTGTGAGGTGAACACAACAGAAATCGGTAAAACTGGTGCCTATACTCACTACAAGGCAAAGGTAGGCTTGCAACAGAAGCAAACGGCAATTTTGATTGGCAGCCATCTTGCGCAAGAAGCCACACATGCACAGTTCACGAGAAGACGTGAACCGGCGAAACAGTGTTTTGCGCATGCGCAGTTGTGGAAAGAGCGCACAGTGAAGGAAAAGCGATTTGCGCATGTGCAATCCATTCCTACGTTCTATGTCACAAGCGTCATGATGTCAGAGGCCCCGGACCACACCCACTTCAAGGGGAAATGTCCAAAAATAGTGAAAAAAAAGTTTAAAGCCAGAAAACACAATCCTTTCCACCTGGAACGACAGCACAATGCCTGAACTTCGACTAGTAGCTGAAAGTAACCTCCGCAGAACCCTGCAACAACCAGTTAGCACCGCCCTAAGAGATGATTTAGTCCTTAAAGACTACGACTCAGATGATTATTTCATCATTGGACGTGGCGACCTCAGTACCAAATCCGAACCGCAATGAGATGTGTTGTACATTGAAGCATCCGACACAGTCATGGACGAGTTCTTCGGATGTGAGGATCCTCAGCCCAGCATAGACGACATCCCGACCCATGAGTACAGGATTCTGCTGCGGCCTGACACCAAGAGACAGAGAGCGGTACAAACCCACAGAGAGCGGCCTGACGCCACGCACCACGAAGGGTCCCCGACTACACACAGAGAGTGGTCTACGCACAATGAAGAGTCCCCGACTCCACCCAGAAAGTGATGACAGACTCCACAGCAAGAGCACTACACATCTCCACACAGAGAACACAGAAAGACTCCACAGTGAGGGCACTGCACAACTCCGTTGAGAGCGCACAGATCGACTCCACAGCGAGACCACTGCTTGACTCCGCACAGGGAACGATGCCAGACTCCACAGAGAGAGCGATACAAGCCTCCACAGCGAGCTCGTTGATAGACTCCACGATGGAAGCAACACAAGACTCCAGAGCGCAGTCCTTGCATGAACAAGACCATGAAGGTCTAGCAAACTTATCTGAGCAACCAGCCGCAGGCGATGCAAGTCTGCCACGCTCAAGTGCACAGCAAGACGACTATGACAGTCTACCACGCTCACGTGGACAACAAAAAGACTATGACACTCTACCCAGATTATTTGAGCCACCAGAAGAAGACTCTGACAGTCTACCCAGCTCATCTAACTGACAAGAAGACACTGCAGGTCAAGCCACTGTATGTGTGACAAGTGACAAAGGCTTCACACTTCCCATACAAGATGTGCGCCATCTCAGCAAGACTGACAGATCTCAGCTAGTATGTACAGAGGCACTCGACAATCAAAGTGAGGCTACTAGTGACTCCAGTGACACCACGATAATTCAAACCTCATCTACTCGAGCCTCTCCGCAAGAACCTGAAATGACTCCAGACGGGAAGCATCAAGAAACCAAAGGTGATTCAGGTGAACTAGAAAGGGCACGAGACGGGGAGCATCGACAAGCCAAAGATGATTCAAGTGAACCGGACATGACTCCAGACGGGGAGCGCTGAGGAATCAGAGACGGCATGCTCAATGAAACAGCAGATGCCACAAAGGACACTGACACAAGTAACTTTGTGAAGAACTCAAATTCTCCACTCGGTGTGGTCATTGAGCGCAACAAACACAACACAACCTACAAAACTACAACAAAGACAGCAACAAGAAGCGTACCAGAGGCAACAAATACAACAACAAGCACGTCAATAACAACAATGACAACAACAATAGAACAACAACTGGTATGACATGGTACAACTCTGCCCATGAAGGACAATGTTACAGCTCAGCTCAGAACAATGGCGAGAGTGCAAACATACCATGGCATGTCAACACATCTTACCAATTCATATTTGCTACACTACGGACAAGTAAATCATCTTTCAGGAAAGATGTCTAGAATGTCAAGAATTGCTACCACAATAATAAAAAAAAGAGTCCACCTCAGACAATGAAG